>NW_020664419.1:49394582-49550259 GCF_002925995.2 Terrapene triunguis | reverse complement strand
AAGGGCAAGCAATGGGGGGGGGGGGGAGGGCAGAGGGACAGAGAGAAGCAATCAGGGAACAGACTCTTGGGGGGGGGAAGGTGGCATGAGGGTAGGGCCTCAGGGGAAAGGGATGGTACAGAGGGGCGGGGCCACGGTTCCGCCGCTCCTGATGGGGGAGTTCCACTATCAAGCCCTGGGTGCAGTGGGGCCAGGCTCCCTCTGTCAAGCCCTGCATGGGCAGTGGGGATCCTGCTGTCAGTTCAGCATGTGGTTGGGTTCCCACTATCAGCCCCAGGCAGCTGCTCCCCTGCCCGCCTGAGAAGTGGGAGAGGGGACCCCACTGCATCCCCTCCAGGCCTGGGGAGGGTGAAGAACCCTAAGGAGCACAGGTGAGGCTGGGAGGGCTGAACTATGGCCTGGGAGGCTGTAGGGGGGCTGAAGTGAGTAGGGGGAGGGCTGATGGAGTGGGCACTGTATTGATGGTGGGTTCTGAGCAGATGGGGTGAGTGCTTGGAGGGTGAACTGAGGGCAGTGGGGGATGATGGGGTGGGGGCTGAACTGATGGGGTGATGATGATGGGTCTGGGGGACGGGACTGAGGGGGGGTCTGAATTGAGGGGGGGGTTGAGAGGGGACAGAATTGATGGGGGACTGGGGGACAGGATTAGTTGCTGGGCAGGGTTAGGGGCGAGGGGGAACAAAATCACCTTGTCCAGTACATGTGGGAGAGTGGGCAGCACTAATTTTCACATGCACTCACCCTGGGCCTGGGGAGTTCAAAAATCAAGAGACTGACCTAACAGACAATGTAATCTTTTTTAAAAATCTTGTGATTTTGGGGCCAATCTCGTGCTTTTTGATCTCTTGAAGTTGGCAATACTGCACAGGTGATATGGCATTTTTGTCTTTTATCATTTTCCTGTGTGAGTTCATTCGAGCATAGTGCATATAAGGAATGATACTCATACATTTATTGCTATACGTTATATTTGGAATGGGAAGGAGACTCCCTGCAAAAATAATCCAATTAAAATTATTCCAGGGAACCAGCCCAAACTACTAGTATTTACTGGAAATATAAGAGCAATTTAGAAAATTGTTCCTGGATAAGATGTTCAGAGCACATTTTATCTCATAGTTAGAATTTCCTTTGAAACACTAGATGTTAAAATGAGTATCCTTTTGAGATTCAGATATAATCAGCCCTAGGGCCATCAGTGATGTTTAAACCCAGAACATTAGTAGTAAATGCTTGAGCATCTACTGATTGAACTCAAGGACTAAATCCATTAGCTGGAAGCATTAACAAACATAACCTCTTACATGGACACTCAAGTGGTACAAAACTCTATAATCACCTAATGTAGGTTACCCACATAATCCTTCCACTTAGCTACAAGTGCACCCTGTCTTCACCATTTCACATTTTAAATGTAAGTTCTTCATGGCATGGACAGCCTCCATATTGTGGATTTTTTTCTACATTTGCTCTTTGGCGTTGATTGCTGGATGTTATTCACCACACACCCTTCAGCTGCTCAACGTAATTCTCCTTGGCTACTGTGCTTCTCGTCCTTCTTCACTTAATCCTCCCCTTTATACCTCTCTCATCTCTGCTGTCAGCTATGCCTTTCTCTCCATTACTTCAACAACGAGGGCCCACCGAAAAAGCTCTAATACTATGCTTTTATATAATAAGACAATTTATATGGAAACATGGAAATAATATAAGGTGTATCTGTCATCACCTGTACTACTTTGTATATTGTATCCCTTCCCCCACCCTTCATCTTTGCCTTTTTAGATCATAAACCCTTTGGAGCAGGGACTATGCCTCTTAATGTGCTTATACAGTGTTTAATACAATGGGGCCCTCATCCTAGAAGTGATACATAATAAATAATACTAAATAATAATAATAAATAATACTAAAGCTAAATCTAAAAAACCAAAATTGCTATTCATTACATCTTGACAAAATTGGAGAAAATGTCCCGAGTTACAAAGAGAAATGGTGCTGTGACAATGAGGTCATCTATCAGACTTGTAAGAAAACAAGAAATATTGTAAGAAAACTACGCTTGCCAGGAGCTATATAACAGATCTCACTGACTAAATGGTAAAAACAGCCATTTAAAACACACCAGACCAATGTATTTCAGAGCAGCCCTGGTCTAACCTCTATTTGATTACAAACACATTGGACACCATCCCACAAAAATTTTGCAAGCAAGGCTGGTTCATAAGGTAATGCTGCCTTGGGCAGCTCTGATTTACACTCTATGTTCATTTTTAAGGGAGTTTAAAGTTTATATGATTCACTATTCAATTTTTAAAAGTACTTACTATAGCAATCTAACACCATGTATTGTGTGTTAATGGCCTCAACGGGGAAATACACCATTGCGACAAAGTTGGCTCAAGAGATAGGAAAAAAACACTTTTTAAAAGTTGAACATCTTGTGGTTTTCATGAACCAGCATTTAACTCTATTTCCCCATTGTTGCATATTGCAGTATTTGACTCAAGTGTGTACAGTTTGATTAAAAGATATCTTTACTTCTGAAAAAAATATTACACAGCATAGATCAGTTCAACAAGTTTGCTTTTTGCAACATTCTAGCTCTTTGCAATTCCTTTATTGTAATTTTATAAATGTTATTACATAGCCTTATTGTGTTACGAGACTTTGCATGTATTCTTGGTGACTCTACCACTGCAAGGTCTAACTCTTTAGATGGAAGTAGGTAAAAGAGCTGCGATACCAAATATATCCAAAAGTATATCACAGAAAACGTAGTCATCATCTCCTGAAATCCATCAAAATAGTGCAGCAGACATTCACAAGGAAACCAGAGACCAGACTACATATTCAGAATCATGTGCAGGTCTGACTCTATGGAAAATTGTTTTTGGTGACAAATAACTGTCTGTTCCTGTCCTAGCTTGAAGAGATCCAGCTGAACTGACCACAACTTCAAATAGCAAAAGCTGAAAGCAGTCTAACTGTAGTTCTGCAGAAGCATACGCCCGCTGTAAGGCAGAATTGGGCATCAGAAAAGACCTAACTGTAGATTTATAAGGATAATGCCATATGTTATCGAACCAAAAATCACAGCAGATCTGGAACATCTAGTAAAGTTTCTTTCATCTCACATATAACAAATAGACACATCCCATTATTTCAGAATTAAAAGATGGCAACATCATAATTCATGGCTATTTCAAAGTAACTGTAAGCAGGTCTGAATGAACTCTCCCCTGACACCTTGCTGGGAGTGGGAGAAACTTCAGGCGCAAACTGTATTTACATGAACACACCTACTCTACTTAGATATCCAGCAGATAGAGCGGTGTTGATCAAAGTGATCAACTTTGGCTGGAGTTGGGTTACAAATCACATTAGTACTTAATGCAGGGGTAGTGAAATGCTGTTATCAATGTTATTGTCTTCATTTATGAATAAAGGGGAGCAGAACTGTGCTTAACCTGTCCCAAATGCGGGGGTCACCCTCAGCTGAAAGGACCTCGTTAAGCCAGGGGCTCGAATGCCAGAGCCCTGTGAAAGTAAGAAGGGAGGAGACAGGTATCCTAGCCAAGAGGTGTGGATGCTCCCTAAAGGTTCCCAGTCTGGCTTAACCTGTTCCTCCCCACCGTTCAAAGATAGAGCTAATTAGGTTCCATTAGGAGCCTTTGTTATTTTAAGTGCTTAAAGGAGAGCTGAAATCACTTGCGATAGCATTTCTGCCCAGCCTGCTAAAATCTGACAATCACTAAGAGACTGACCTGCAGCGGTCACAGCAGAGAGGCAGGTGGCAGCAGAAGGTAACTGCCGGACGGGAGGAGCAGCAAGCAGGAGCCATCAGCAGGGCGGCCAGCGGAAAGGAGCAGCGGCTAGCGGGGTGACCAGCCACAGCAAGTGCTCAGATGGTGAAGCAAACAAGCTGCCTTCTTCCCCGGATGGGAGGTGAACTCACACAGATGCACCTCTGAACCCTGGGTCGTCACTGACCAAGGACAATCATTGAGTGGGGTATGGTGAGGGAGCAGAGAGGGGCACAGTAAAGGCACTTTTGGTTGTAGAACTCAAGAACATGAGGCAGAAGACACTGTCCCACGCACTCTGGGGTGGGCGTCCTGCTCACACTTTTATGATTATGAATCCTGCTTGTGGCATTTTAACTAATTAATGTTGGGTGACTTCTCTCCTTTCATTAAAAGTTTCTTTTCTACACTCAGACTCTGTGCTTGCGAGTGGGGAAGTATTGCCTCTGAGAGGCATCCAGGGGTGATGTGTAATTTTCCTAAGGTACTGGGTGGGGGCTCGAGCCAGTTCTGTGTTGTATTGTTGAAAAGGAACCCCTGGCAGAAGGGTTACATAACTATAAATCTGGTGTTAACGTATATGCAGAATAATCACTTCATTGCACTGAAGATCTCAACAACATTGACCTATTGAAAGCTTATTCACAAATACAAATGGAGAAAAATCCCAAGAATTACTAAGAATAGTGACACATCATGAGGATTTGTACTACTAACACTATTTACATTTTGATGATAAAATTGGCACCAGCCATGGTCAGAAGAAAATGGTCCAGTAGGTTGATAAGAGTATAGTACTATCTAGATAACATTCTACTGACTTGCCAGAATGAAAGAAAATGCATCTCAAGAACCAAGATGCATCTCTGGAGGATTATGGTCAGAGAGCTCACAAGGTAATATATGAATTTTCCAGCACTCCAAAACACCAGATAAGGTCAAGACCATAGTGTCAGTTTCCAGGTCCTAAAAATATGAGTAAATTACATACATTTCAGAGGATTACTGAATTATGGGTGCTTCATTTGTTATCTGCCTATTGCACTTCAGAATCTAGAAGTGAAAAACTAAACTTAGATAAATGAATGTTACAAAGGAGGGGGTGGATTTTATGCTTTCTACATCCTCTTGTTGATTGCAATGTAAGGGCATGTCTTCACTACCCGCCGGATCGGCGGGTAGCGATCGATTTATCGCGTCTAGTGTAGATGCGATAAAATCGATCCCCGATCGCTCTGCCGTCGACTCCGGAACTCCACCGCAGCGAGAGGCGGAAGCGGAGTCGACGGGGGAGCGGCAGCGGTCGACTCGCCGCCATCCTCACAGCCAAGTAGCTGAAGTTGTGTATCTTAGGTCGACCCCCCCCCCATAGTGTAGACCTAGACTAAGTCCCACTTTCCTAGTCATCCTTTTTTAGAAACAGCACCACCTAGTGACTTGCCTCCTCTTAGCACAGATTCTAGTCAAGCTCACTTTGCAGTTCTGACAGCCCCTGAGGGAAGGAACCACATCTTGTAAAATGATCATTTATGTTTACTGTACAGTGCTATATACATTTAGATTATTTTTTATGTGGGAATTATAAATATTTTTAACTCAGTGACTATTTGATAATCTGTCTTGTCCCTTCCCTGATTGTCCCTGACTTCTCATGGCCAAGCAGCAATAACATTCATAGAAGATGACCGCCCTGCTCCATTCAACTCTTTGGCAGGATTGGGGCTTTAAAGAACAGGTGGTTCTGAAGCTATGTTACTGCCAAACATCTGAGTGAAACAGGATTGATAGCAGTGCCTTCTCGTTGAAGACTTGTTACTGTTGAACTGAAAAAAGGAAGAGACATGAGGAGGAAGAAGCAAGAAAAGAAGAGGAGGCAGGAAGAGGACAAAATGTGGAGAGAGGAAGAAATTTAAAAACTTCACACACCTCATGCAGATACTATATTACATTTATCTGAAATTACTCGAGACTGCGTAGACATAATTGAAGAGTTCTAGGTTTGATGCACTACAGATAATTTAAAAACTTTTCTTACAGTTTGGTTTTGTCATGGGAAAAGCACACAGATATTGCCAAAATGTCAGTACAGCTGCCCAAGCATATTTCTTCATCTACAGTATGGTGAAAAGAACCTGGTCTTCTATAGCCTATAGCTGTCTCTGCCTTTTGGCTATCAGATCAGAGGCCCAAGGAGAACTCAAGGAATTGTGTGTAACCAGAGCTGCAACTTCCTTTTGTGGGAAATAAATTCTTATGTCCTCTCAAATCTCTGTCTCCAAATCCTAGGTTACCTATTATTACATCACTTTCCCAAACCAGATCAGACCAGTACATCCAATTAACATCACCCATGCTTATTGTAAACCACTACCTGAATAATTAGGAGGTCATTATCTCCTTAAGTGTCCCTTTCATCTTGCATTAATGGTCTTCCAAACCTTTGTTAGCAGGTTCTAGAGCAGCTCCTTTTAGAACAACAACAAAAATTAAAGTGGATTTCCCTACCTTCACAAGTCTGTCAGATCCTTGAAAAGAAATCATACAGGTAAGAGAGACATATTTTGAGATCATGATCATTCTCAACATCATAACTTCTAAATCCAGGTACAGCTATCTGTCACTCTGCATGTTTCACTCTGCACGATACATTACAATGCTTTTCTCTACAGATGCTCCATGTTAGCTGTGTCCCTTTTTCCAGCAGTTGCTGCTGTTGTGGCAAGACTCCCTTTAACCCCTAAAGTACTTGCAAATATCTCAATCAGAAATGTGTCCTATGGGTACCAAGGAGAGCTGCCCTGTGCACTCTTTTGAATTTCATATACTTCTGCAGTCTGTTGCTCAAATTTAGGATAGTGTTTATTTTTAAATTTGGCTATTTGTATGCGATGTTTCCCATGTAAGAGCTTCCTGGAAATACTGGGGAGTTTTTAAATATTTAGATCCTAATATTGGAGAAGTTTGCTCAAGCACTTGTTAGAGAAATTGAAACACATAACAGTAAAAAACATCTTCTTGTATTTCGGAGTTGAGAGGCAGTGTGATCCAGTGTTTCAAACTGGGATCTTGGAAGGTCCTGGATTCTTATAATCTGTATTTATCTATTGCAGTGGTTCTCAAACTGTGGGTTACAAGCCCAGTGTGCGTCGTGACCCCATTTTAATGGGATCACCAGGGCTGGCTTAGACTTGCAGGGACTCAGGGCCAAAGCCCAAGCCCCACTTCCTGGGGCCCAAGCCCAAGCGATTCAGCCCTGGGCGGTGAGACTCAGGCTATGTCTACACTACAGAATTAGGTCGGATTTATAGAAGCCGGTTTTATAGAAACCGGTTGTATGCAGCCGATTGTGTGTGTCCCCACCTAAAATGCTCTAAGTGCATGAAGTCGGCGGACCGCGTCCACAGTACCGAGGCTAGCGTCGACTTCCGGCGCATTGCACTATGGTACCTATCCCACAGTTCCCGGAGCCTCCGGCGCCCATTGGAATTATGGGTTGAGATCGCAATGCCCGGATGATGCAAAGCAGTGCCGCGAGGGGTTCTGGGTACATTGCGTCAGGCCCCTCCCCCGCCGTCACAGCAACGGCAGACAATAGATTCGCGCCTTTTTACCTGGGTTACCTGTGCAGACAACATACCACGCCAAGCATGGAGCCCGCTCAGCTCAGCTTACCGTCACCATATCTCTTCCGGGTGCCGGCAAACGTGGGACTGCATTGCTAAACAGCAGCAGCAGCTTACTGCCTTTTGGCGGTAGACGGTGCAGCATGACTGGTAGCCTTCATTGGCGATCTGGGTGCAGGCAGCTGTGGGGCTGGCAGCCGTGGGGCTGCATTGCACCAGCCCCTTGCCTTTTGGTAGAAGATGGTATATTACGACTGGTAACCGTCGTCATCGTACTGCAGTGGCTGTCGATCATGGGCACCCGGGCAGACAATGATGGTTATCAGTCGTAGTATGCTATTTTCTGCCAAGTGCCCAATATTGTCTGCTAAGCACCCAGAAGAGGCCGAGGGCTATCTGGGTGCTGGCAGACATGGGGCTGGCAGCCGTGGGGCTGCATTGCACCAGCCCCCTTGCCTTGATGATGATGGTTATCAGATGTATTATTCGCAGGATGGGGCAACATTGCTACACAGCAGCAACCCCTTGCCTTTTGGGCAGAAGATAGTATATTACGACTGGTATCCATCGTTGTCATACTGCAGTGGGCATCATATTGTGCAGTAGACCTGAAGGCTTACTGCCAAGCGCCCAGTATTTGCTGCCAAGCACCCAGAAAATGCCAAGGGCTATCAGTCATGCTGCACCGTCGTCTTAAGATGTAAAAAATAGATTTATTCTCCATTCATTTGCTTCCCCCCTCCCTCCTGCTAAACCCAGGCTTTTGAGTTCAATCTTTGGGGGGGGGGGGGCATTCTGTGTGACAGTTGTTTGTGTTTCTCCCTGATGCAAACCCACCTTTCTTGATTTTAATTCCCTGTACCTGTACGCGGTGTCACTCGCCCCTCCCTCCCTCTCTCCCTCCCTCCCTTCTTCCCCTGGTCCGTCAGATACTACTTTCGCGCTTTTTTTCAGACCAGACGCCATAGCCAGCACTGGGATCATGGAGCCCGCTCAGATCACCGCGGCAATTCTGAGCACTATGAACACCACGCGCATTGTCCTGGAAAACATGCAGAGCCTCCTGGACATGCCAAAGCCAAACCAGGACCAGCTGAGGAGGAGGCGATTGCAGCGCGGCGACGATAGTGATGAGGAAATTGACATGGACCTCTCACAAGGCACAGGCCCCAGCAATGTGGAAATCTTGGTGTTACTGGGGCAGGTTCATGCCGTGGACCGCCGATTCTGGGCCCGGGAAACAAGCACAGAGTGGTGGGACCGCATCGTGTTGCAGGTCTGGGACGATGCCCAGTGGCTGCGAAACTTTCGCATGCGTAAGGGCACTTTCATGGAACTTTGTGACTTGCTTTCCCCTGCCCTGAAGCGCCAGAATACCAGGATGAGAGCAGCCCTCACAGTGGAGAAGCGAGTGGCGATAGCCCTGTGGAAGCTTGCAACGCCAGACAGCTACCGGTCAGTCGGGAATCAATTTGGAGTGGGCAAATCTACTGTGGGGGCTGCTGTGATCCAAGTTGCCAGGGCAATGAGAGACCTGGTGATATCAAGGGTAGTGACTCTGGGAAACGTGCAGACCATAGTGGATGGCTTTGCTGCAATGGGATTCCCAAACTGTGGTGGGGCGATAGACGGAACCCATATCCCTATCTTGGCACCGGCGCACCAAGCCACCGACTACATAAACCGCAAGGGGTACTTTTCAATGCTGCTGCAAGCCCTGGTGGATCACAAGGGACGTTTCACCGACATCAACGTGGGCTGGCCGGGAAGAGTACATGATGCTCGCGTCTTCAGGCAGTCTCTTCTGTTTCGAAAGCTGGAGGAAGGGACTTTCTTCCCGGACCAGAAAATAACAGTTGGGGATGTTGAAATGCCTATCGTGATCCTTGGGGACCCAGCCTACCCCTTAATGCCATGGCTCATGAAGCCGTACACAGGCAGCCTGGACAGTAGTCAGGACCTGTTCAACTACAGGCTGAGCAAGTGCCGAATGGTGGTGGAATGTGCATTTGGCCGTTTAAAAGCGCGCTGGCGCAGCTTACTGACTCGCTCAGACCTTAACGAAAAGAATCTCCCCATTGTTATTGCTACTTGCTGTGCGCTCCACAATATATGTGAAAGTAAGGGGGAGACATTTATGGCGGGGTGGGAGGTTGAGGCAAATCGCCTGGCCGCTGATTACGCGCAGCCAGACACCAGGGCGGTTAGAGGAGCACAGCAGGGCGCGGTGCGCATCAGAGAAGCGTTGAAAACCAGTTTTGTGACTGGCCAGGCTACGGAGTGAAACTTCTGTTTGTTGCTCCTTGATGAACCCTCTGCCCCTCCCCCACCACCCTGTTAACTCTACTTCCCTGCAAACCAACCACCCCACCCTCCCCTACTACCCTCCCCCCTTCGAGCACCACTTGCAGAGGCAATAAAGTCATTGTTGCTTCACATTCATGCATTCTTTATTAATTCAGCACACAACTAGGGGGATAATTTGAAAGGTAGCCCGGGATGGGTGGGGGAGGAGGGAAGGAAAAGGACAGACTCCAATTTAAAACTTTAAAACTTATTGCTATGGAAATCATCTAGGGTGGAGTGAGTGGGTGGCCGAAGGCCCCCCCACCGTGTTCTTGGGCGTCTGGGTGAGGAGGCAATGGGACTTGGGGAGGATGGCTGCTGGTTACAGAGGGGCTGTAGCGGCGGTCTCTGCTCCTGCTGCCTTTCCTGCAGCTCAACCATACGCAGGAGCATATCACTTTGATGCTCCAGCAGCCGGAGCATCGACTCTTGCTTTCTGATTACAAGTTGACGCCACCTCTCCTCTTCAGCCCGCGTTTCAGCACGCAACTTCTCCTCTTCAGCACGCCACCTCTCCTCTCGCTCATATTGGGCTTTTTTAAAATCAGTCATTGACTGCCTCCACGCATTCAGCTGTGCTCTGTCAGCGTGGGAGGCAGTCTGAAGTTCAGTAAACATTTCGTCACGTGTCCTTCGCTTCCTTCTTCGAATATTCACTAGCCTCTGCGAAGGAGTAAGATTTGCAGCTGGTGGAGAAGGGAGAGGTTGTTAAAAAAGATACATTTTAGAGAACAATGGGTAGACTCTTTCACGTTAGATTTTGCTGTTCACAACATCACACAGCACATGTGCTTTCGTTACAAGGTCGCATTTTTCCTCTTATATTGAGAGTCTCCTGGTTTGGTGTGAGAGATCACTCACGCAGTGCCAGGACACAGATTTCAGCTTGCAGGCAGCCATGGTAAGACATATAGTCTTTGGGCTTTTTTAACCTTCTTAACATGTGGGGATGGTTTCAAACAGTTCTGCCCTCATTTCCCATACCAAGCACCCGTGCCATTTAAAATGGGTTTGCAATGTAAAAGGAGGGGCTGCGATTTCAGGTTTAACATGCAGCACAAACCCAACTAACTCCCCTCCCCCTCACACCCAATTCTCTGGGATGGTCACTTCAACCCTCCCCCCCACCGCGTGGTTAACAGCGGGGAATATTTCTGTTCAGCAGACCAGGAAGGGGCACCTCTGAATGTCCCCTTAATAAAATTGCCCCATTTTAACCAGGTGACCGTGAATGATATCACTCTCCTGAGGATAACAAAGAGTGATAAGGAATGGATGTTGTCTGCATGCCAGCAAACACCGGGACCATACGCTGCCATGCTTTGTTATGCAATGATTCCAGACTACGTGCTACTGGCCTGGCGTGGTAAAGTGTCCTACCATGGCGGACGGGATAAGGCAGCCCTCCCCAGAAACCTTTTGCAAAGGCTTTGGGATTACATGAAGGAGAGCTTTCTGGAGATGTCCCTGGAGGATTTCCGCTCCATCCCCATACACGTTAACAGACTTTTCCAGTAGCTGTACTGGCCGCGATTGCCAGGGCAAATTAATCATTAATCATTAAACACGCTTGTTTTTAAACCATGTGTAATATTTACAAAGGTACACTCACCAGAGGTCCCCTGTGTGCCCTCAGGGTCTTGGGTCAGTTCGGGGGTTACTGTTTCCAGGTCCAGGGTGACAAACATATCCTGGCTGTTGGGGTAACTGGTTTCTCCGCTTCCTTGCTGCTGTGAGCTATCTATGTTCTCTCCATCCTCATCTTCCTCGTCCGCCGAACCCGCTTCCCCGTTTGCAGAGAGGGACTCATAGAACACGCTTGGGCTAGTGGTGGCTGCACCCCCTAGAATGGCATGCAGCTCCGCGTAGTAGCGGCATGTTTGCGGCTCTGCCCCGGACCTTCCGTTTGCGTCTCTGACTTTGTGGTAGGCTTGCCTTAGCTCCTTAATTTTCACGCGGCACTGCCGCGCGTCCCTGTTATGGCCTCTGTCCTTCATGGCCTTGGAGATCTTTTCTAATGTTTTGCCGTTTCTTTTACTGTTTCGGAGTTCGGCGAGCACTGCTTCATCTCCCCAGATGGCGATCAGATCCTGTACCTCCCGTTCGGTCCAGGCTGGAGCTCTTCTGCGATCCTGGGACTGGGACTGGGACTCCATCATGGTTACCTGTGCTGATGGGCTCTGCATGGTCACCTGTGCTCTCCACGCTGAGCAAACAGGAAATGAAATTCAAACGTTCGCGGGGCTTTTCCTGTCTACCTGGCCAGTGCATCTGAGATGAGAGTGCTGTCCAGAGCGGTCACAATGAAGCACTGTGGGATAGCTCCCGGAGGCCAGTAATGTCGAATTCCGTCCACACTAACCCAATTCCGACCCCCTAAGGCCGATTTTATCGCTAATCCCCTTGTCGAGGTGGTGTTAGGAAACCGGTTTAAAGGGCCCTTTAAGTCGCCAGAAAGGGCTTCGTAGTGTAAACGTGTCCAGGCTTAAGTCGATTTAACGCTGCTAAAGTCGACCTAAACTCGTAGTGTAGACCAGGCCTCAGGTTACAGGCCCCCTGGCTGGGGCTGAAGCCTTTGGACTTCAGCTTTGACCCCTTCCCCGCTTGGGGCAGTGGGGCTTGGGCTTTGGCTTCCCCCCCAGCACATGGGGCAGTGGGACTTGGGCAAGCTCAGGCTTTGGTCCCCCCCCTCCTCCCCCCGGGGATCATCTAGTAATGATGGGGGGTCACGGTGCAATGAAGTTTGAGAACCCCAGATCTATTGCATTAACTTAATATATTATCTTTCACAACTCACTTGAACTCAGTCAACGTAGCTGTAAACTGAACAAGGTTGAAACTACATTTGGATTATATATACTAGATAAATACATCATAGTCTCCTTTCTCTCCTTCCAATCTGTAGCTGAGGCCTGGCCTGACATGAGAATTAACACACGAAGGGAAGCCTCATTTCTTGGAGGATAGAATTAGGGAAGTAAACATATCATTAGGCTTAAAACAGAATATTTGTTCTAAATGAGATAAATAAATAGGTCAATAGGCTAAAAAGACAGAATGTCTGAGCCAGCTAAGATAAGAGGGAGAACACACAGGGAACCATTCACTAACAAGGGATGAGATAAGTTAGGAATGTAAAGATGAGGTAAAGAGTTGGTTGAGTATGGACAATGCATGGACACAGCACACTGCACAGGGACTGGTTCCCGCAAGGTAACAAAGCTAATTCCAATACACATGATATAATATGTAGTAAATGCAAGGTAGTGTGCAAATGTATATAAAGGATTAGGTTTTCTGTGTAACTTTGGCTTGATCAACTCAGCATAGATTTGCTGTATGCCAAATAAAGGAACCTGAGTGATGAAATCTGGAGTTAAACTGAGTTTTTTGAATCCCAAAGAACTGGTTGAAGCATTCTCTCAGAACTGGACAAGGTTTTCTGGATAAGCTAAGTGGAAAAGGTATCGGAGGGAATCCCAACACAAATCAGCCATGTAGTAGCTGATATCTTATAGGTAACATATCTAGAACAAAAAAACATTCACCAACTGATAATTTTGCTCAGAAAAATTTAAGAAGAAATTTCAAAAATGAAAACTAGGTCATGGTCAATGCATCACAGAGCCAATAGAAAAAAAGATAACTCGTGTTCCCAATAAGTTACAATGCTCTTCCAATGATATAGATGGCATTTGTAGCCTATAGGTATTTGCTACGTAAGGGTGGGCATAAGTTAAGGCAGTAATGTAATGAGCCTACAAGGCCTGTAAGACAATAGCTTAGATAAACAAGGCATAGGGCCCAAAAGCCTTAACATAAGCAGCTAGCTAGGAGTAACCCTAGGTCCTAGGATATCACAAGGTAGAATGCTGTAATGACTAAACTGCTGACAAGTAACCACAAGATGCTAGTTTATACCAACTTGGGATATTTTAAGTTGGTAACATCAGCAGATGTCTGACCACAAGAGAGCCATAGTAACTAATTGACATAGATGCTAATAAACTTGAGGTAAAAGGACTGGTAACCTATGGGAGAAGGGCACCACAACATTAGTAGGGTGAGGAAATACAAATAAAGAAAAGGAGAGAAATGCCTACAGAATATGCATCAGGCATAGTGGTGTCAGTGTAACAGATTATAAAAGTTGTATCCTTTAAGAAGTAACTCTTGGGAGATTTCAAGATGATGACCACTGGTGATGGGGATGAGAAAGGTGATGATGATGAGGAAGATAATGACTAACATTTCAGGTTGTTCTGCAAGGGATGGTGTGAGTTTATGGATGCTCAGATTCACATTCTGTATTATCTCTACCTTGCTGGGTTGGAGTGTTACTAATTTTGCAAACTGTATTAATACAGTAGAGCCTCAAAGATATGAACACCAGAGTTAGGGACTACCCAGCGAACTTGACACCCTGTGGAACTGGAAGTCCTCAATCAGGCAGCAGCACAGACCAAATAAATAAAATAAATATTTTTTTAAAAAGGGCAATTTAAAGCCCCAAGGCTCAGGGCTTCAGCTGTGGGGGTGGAGGGTATTAGGGCTCCAGACGGGGGGCGGGGCTCGGGGCTTCTGACCCTCATGAGCACTGGGGCTCAGGGCTTTAGATGGGGGGAGCACTGGGGCTCTGGGCTTCAGCCTCACGGTTCTGTTCCCAGCTTCAGCCCCGTGGGGGGTGCCAGGGCTCAAGGCTTTAGCACCCAAGCCCTGGTGCCCATCTCGCCCCTGCTGAAGCTGGGAGCAGAGCCATGGGGAGCACTGAGCCCCAGCGGGGCAGAAGCTGGGAGCAGAGCTACAGGGCTGAAGACCTGACACCCAGCGTGCTCCCAGGTCTAAAGGACTGAGCCCTGGTGCTCCTGCGGGGCAGAAGCCCTGAGCCTCCCACCTGGAGCCCTGGCACCCTGAGGGTCAGTAGCCCTGACCCCTCCCCCCCACCTGGAGCGTTCACACACACACACACCGCGCCTTTTGCCCCAACCTGCCGTGTCGCTGAAGTCTGTAACCTCTTCTTCCGAGTTACGGAACATTTCAGAGTTACGGACAACCTCCATTCCTGAGGTGTCTGTAACTCTGAAGTTCTACTGTACAACTATTACAAATACCAATGATTTTTCCTAAGTGTGAGTGTTGCAACTGTGCACATCGGGGTCCCCAGCTGAACAATAATTTTAATAGTACTGGGCCTGTTCTTGATACAAGAACCTACCGGACCTCTGAGTGTAAATTGGGAATTCTTAAGTAATCAATATATTTAATACAGAATCAATAGATCAGGCAACACATTCAATATACATTCCTATTGATGTTCAGTCATCACCTATCCTCACAGATAATTCTACAGAATAATATAAGCAAGCATCTAGTCAAGACAATAGGTCAGGTCAATGAATTATGCCTATATAGCATATTTATAAAATATGTTTTGGATTTTCATTTTTGGCAAATGATATGTATTTGTAAATCCTTTCTTAAGTTGACACAATTGTAAACAGGGTGTACAAGCTTAACTGAGATATTCCCTAAAAATGTCTTTAACCAATACACAATTAAAGAAAAAAGAAGTTTTTTTCTGTATTGAGGTTTTGCTCTGTCTACATTTAAATTCCATCTTTTCCTTTGCACACTGAACTATTATCCTTTCCCCATGAGTACTGAAGTATTATTTTTTCCTAACATTTATCTCATTCTGCTTTCTTCTTTGTTTTCCCAAAGGTTTATTTTTTTTAACATAGTCTAATTTGGCCAGATCCACCTACATATGTTCAGCTTTCCAGTGATTCATTTCAGATGTTCCTTCTGCTTATTTCTAGTCAGCATTTGTTTCCATCATTCCCCATATGTCAACAGGTTATTTTGAATTCAGCTGTCTTCTCATTTAGGCACTTAGGGTTAGCCATGTTTTCCATGCTGGGGCAGTGGGTATAGAACAGAATATAAGAACTTGTTCCAGAATAAAGAGTTTCCAGAGTGCTCATCTGCCATTGGTTTATAATTCCAGTATATATATAAGATGAAAATCATTTCCTGTTTCCCCCTTCTGCACAAATGATCATTCAGCAGCATACTTTTTTCTTCTTAGGCAAAATTTTCTTTTCTTCTTTCTCTGTTGATTTCTTAGGTTAAATTAAAGGGTGATGTTGCATCATGTGTGAACACTGTCAAGTCCAAGTAAAAGCACATGCTAATTAAGTGTTCTTTATCATGCAGTTGTATAGACCTGTCTTATACAAATTTTCTCCCTTCAGTTTTATAGATTCCAGCTGCAGTAATTTATCTTCCTCCATGTTTCAAGGGCTACTGTTCAACATTTTTTTTTTTTTTTGACAAATGGAGGAAAAACATACAAGCTCTTATTTTCCTTAGAGAAATTCCTAACATTTTCCCCATACAGGAAGATCATTGAGATTTAAAAATCTTTGCTCTTCCTATCATTCTATTCTCTTTTACTAAGCTGTTAAGTCCCGCTGAAAATTCTAAAGAAGATGGCAGGAACTAATATTTCATTGCATGGACAACCTTCAGTGGACTAAGCTGCTCCCTTCCCCATGCATTATTCTGCACAAATAATTTTTCCAATTAGCCAGTTTATGGTGTTTCAGTGCAGCAGAAATTGTTTGTGCAATTCTTTCCTCATTTAACATTTTGTTTCAGTTTCAGAATGAAAACCAGTTGGCATTTTGAATAAAAAGATTAAAAAAAAAAAAAAAAAAAAAAAAAAAAAAAAAAAAGCTGGCAGCTATTACACTTTAAGTAGGGCAGTAATTTGTGTTGCTAAAACTTTCAGTGCAAACACTATGTCACCTTCAATTAAATCACATTTGCTTATTTATTTTTAAAGAATAACAAATAATTTGTGAGTTATCCCTTTGGTCATGACCAGGTTCTGAACCCCACATAATTCAAACATTGTGCAGACAATAGATAGATAATGGAAGGCCTGTGTCCAACCTGAGAAATTTTCAATGCAACTTGAAAATTCATTTTAGGATTTTAGCTTTCTCAACTGTTTGTTAAAATCACACACCAAATCAAATTTAATTAACTAGATTTATCTGGTGGATGGTACAATATTTTATAATAGCATAAATTCCTTTACCTAATTGAATAATGCATTTCATATGATTTTTACAAATTGCCAAATTGATTCTTAAATATATTATTTGGATCCAAGCCCAAGGTGATCAAAATTGATTTAATATGTGGTATCACATAAGTGAAAACAAATGTTTTGTGACTTATTTTACATTTAACATCTGCATTATGAATAAAAGTGTTTTATGCTAAGTTTAAAATGTGAAAAGTTTATTAGAGGGTGGAAGAGAATTACTGAGGAGCAAAATCCCATGCAAACAAGCGGCACATTTATACAAATCCAATTTGTGTAATATTGAATAGGATTTTGAATGGCCTTTATCATCTACCCAGATCACAGATATGAGTTCATTTATAGGATCAACCTTTCTCCTCTCTTGAAGAAGTTGTAGCTAACTATATTTTAATCGGTTTTCAGTGGTCTGATAAAACAGCCTTACTGGTGTTCTATCAGGGGTTCTCAACCTTTCTCTTTTTGACCCCTCCCCCACCCCACAAACACTATAAAAACTCCATGGCCCACCTGTGCCACAATAACTGTTTTTCTGCATACAAAAGCCAGGGCTGGCATTACGGGGTAACAAGCAGGGCAACTGCCCATGACCCCATGCCACAGGGGGCCCCGTGAAGCTGAATTGTTTAGGCTTTGCCTTCAGCTCCACATGGCAGGGCTCAGGGCCCCGGGCTTCAGCCCTATGTGGTGGGGTTTCGGCTTTCTGCCCTGGGCCCCATTAAGTTTAATGCCAGCGCTGCTTGGCGGACCCCCCTGAAACCTGATTGCGGCCCCTGGGGACCCGGACCTCTGGTTGAGAACCACTGTTCTACATTGTTTTAGAGCTGGATCAGCCCATAGCATGGAAGCATGAAGCTGCAATGCACCAGAAGCAGACTAGGGAGAGAACTGTGATTGAGAATCACATGTTCTGGGAGAGGAGGTGGAGAGAAGTAACCTGCTACTAGACTTAAGTGGTAGCAGATTATCTTCCCCACCACACCACCTCAGCTGCATTTCCAGCAGCATTGGGGGTGGGCTGGAGAAGGGGTCATCAAGGTTCCACTCTGCACCTGCTAACCCAGCCCTACCCACTAGCACAGCAGGGAGAGTACAGAGGCTGCTCCCTCAAACTCTAGCCTACGCCATGGGTAGCTTGTGCAGAGGCCTTAGGCTTTTACTTCCTTACTTCCCTGAACAGGCAAGGGTAGCTGTACTTATGTGTTTAGCTGTGAGATAGTTGTCTACATTAACTAATTCCTGGGTAGGGATAGTATGCCCCTTGCCTCATGCTGTATCATTCTGGCTCCATGAAGACGCTGGTTTATAACTGGTTCTCAACCTGCTGTTTAAAACTGATTTACATGATGCAAAGTGGTTGTCTCTCTACTTAGTTTACACCGGTGAATAAGAAAAGAAAATTGTGCTCATAAGCACATTCCATAGCAAATGATGCCATGTGTAAGTCACCTTGCCTTACCATTTTCCACAATAAAGACCATGGACCAAATTCCCCTGTCAGTTAACAATACTTCAGTACTCATGGGGAAAGGATAATAGTTCAGTGTGCAAAGGAAAAGATGGAATTTAAATGTAGACAGAGCAAAACCTTAATACAGAAAAAAACTCTCTTTTTTTTTCTTTAATTGTGTATTGGTTAAAGACATTTTTAGGGAATACCTCAGTTAAGCTTGTACACCCTGTTTACAATTGTGTCAACTTAAGAAAGGATTTACAAATACATATCATATCAAAGAAACCATACATGTGGTAGAAACTGTTAAATGTTTAAATATTAGAAAGTCATGCCACAGACCCATAATTATAATATACTGTCAAAATATAATTAAAACGATAACAATCTCAAGAAAAAAGAAAGGTACAGCATATGTCTTTATCAGTCACAGTCATGACTCACAGATGATCTCTTTTCCATAATGCAATCAATCCAACTGAATTTGCAGTTGGAGATCAACCCACATATCTGCATTTCTTAGTTAGCAGTGACAATAGAGGTAGAGAAATACCGTGAAAAAAGCAATCTGAAGTGTTTGTTATCACATACATGATAGGATTGTGTAATGAAGCAATTTTCACTCTAAAAATATTCACAGTAGATATGCACAGCCTAAAGAATTGTGCATTTGTCTGCGGTTTCAATTTATACCACAAAGGTCCATAGAAAGTTTGATGGATTCTTAGGATGTGCCAGGTAGAATGAGAATACAGATAAACTACAATAAAGCTGGAACCATATTATTAGTGTTTCTAGGCCCATAAAAGTACATTCTACAGACAGCGGCAGCTATCACAATTTTTTTCCACTGACTATCTTCAAAAAAGCCCATGCTAAGGTACTGGATAAGAGACCTGAGCGTGAAACACTTCCCTGAAGGAAATGCACACTAATACCGTAGGTATGCATTTTGTACCAGATCCTTGAAACAAGTTGCATTACTTCTGTATCTCTCTCAGAAGAGATCTGTATGGCTCATCCCCCAAAAACTCCAAACCAAGCTACAAACAACCCACAAACAGCAAGCTACATGTGGCAGGGTGTCCAAGGGTGATGTGACTCAAAATCTAGCATTTGTAGTCTCTTAAGCTTCTTTACTAAAAGTGCTCCTGGAGCATTATTGAGTGCTCTGAGAATCTCAAGTCCTTTATTTTATCTCTATTTTTAGCCTTAGTTTACAGAGACTCTCCAGTTGCAGGCAGTGAGATAAAGGAATTTAAATAGAACATGAGTCACATACTGAGGTGCGCTTTCCAGTTAACCTGGGTCTGTCTGCAGCGATATCTAAATGAGTTATGTGTTGCTTTCATGTTCAGCTGGTTACAGCTAACATGAAAAGTGGCTTTCTTACTGCAGAAACAAGTATGGATACCTCATGAATTAGCAAGCACTCCATCATTCCAGTACAGTTTAAAAAAGGCTGAAGGATATGTAAGGGATTTATTTATGTTTATTGGATACCATTTAGTCCCAGTGTAACCCCTTCACTGGTATTGCATCAACAAATTATATTCAAAGTATTCTTTTATACTTTTGGATCCCGTTTAGAATAAAGTTCACAGTCTAAGATAGTTTTATACAATGTAAGCATGGTTTACTGTATTTACTGGGCCCAAATCAACAAGCACGTGTCTAACTTCAATATGAGTACTCATGCACTTAAAGTTAGTGTTGTGCATAAACAGCTTGCTGATCTGGGGCCTTGGTGACTAAAATATAGGCATAGAGATTACATTTTGAATAGTATATGTATTTCAACTATCTACCATGGTTTCATGGCTAGTGTACATAAGAAAACGTATATATCAGAAAAGCTAAATCACCCTCCCTTCCTCAATATGAAACTTCTGTAATGAAATGGTGACTAAATAAAGCTTCAAAAGCTGTTGATTCTTTTATGCAGAGTGGTAGCCACTGAAATTTTCCATGGGACTGCAGCCTTCCTGTAAAGCAGAGCATCGATCTCTTGAAATCAAATGGGAATTTGTGAGGAAACTGTATCATAGCAATACAAATCAGGGATAAGTGAAGTCATCACTACAGATATTCTTAGCATTCTCTCCTGAATGTAAAAAAGGACAGGAGAATCCCAGTGGAGAGTAGCTAGTAATTAAAGATTAAGTATAATACATCATTCCCATTAGACAATAGGACATTTTGAAACTCTTTTTATTGAATAGCCACCAGCTTCTTTATGGATGAAGCAATTTTAAATAGTAGTATATTATTTCATGATCTGTATCATAGGTTAGAGGGGTGATATTCAGACTGAGGCTCACGAGCCACAAGTGACTCTTCAATGTGTCTTCTGTGGCTCTTTGCCGCACATGATATTAAAACAATGTCTGATTTAAAATTATTAACCAGGATGCTTTTACTATGTTATTAACCAATTGTAGTTGATAAAATAATAATACTTGGTCAGTCATTTTGCTGTGAGAATAATATTATATATATTACCCCAAAGAGCCACTATATATATACTATTCTTTGGGGTAATATTACCTCTTTGGGGTAATGTTGATCGCTATTTTGGCTTCTGAACTACTGAAGTCTGAGTATCACTGGGTTAGAGGGAGATAGTTATCTTTCTGCCCTGTCATCTGTCTGTATACTGAAGTCTTCTAAGCATCAAGCAGATTCGTTACATCATTCATACAGAGACTGGGAATTTCCTGAGAAGTTCAGTCTTGGACTTCAGTGTTTGACTGAAGAGCCTCAAATGTAGGAAATTCCAAAAACTACCCAAATGAGACTGTATGATTTTCATGCAGACACACACACACGCAAGCGTCCCCTTCCCAAAGCCCCCAGTGCTCACATAAGAACACGAGAACATTATTTGAAGCAATGCAAATATATTTTACAAAAACTAGCAGAAGCAGGAAGACATATTGCACATTGTGAGGGAATGACAAAACATTGGAACACAGCCAACAACAAAGCAGAGTGAAACCGTTAAAAATGGATGATCAACAAGTACTGACAATATGCAGCAGAAATTCAAAGGAAACAGCCTGGAAAAAAATTAAAAGGGTAACTTAATTAGCTGCTATATCCATCCCAATGTACTTCAGTTCACCAAACCCTTGATTACATGTAACAGAAAATGGCTACTGTTGTGTCTTGTGGATCCAGTTCCTATTGCCTGAATTGAATTGCTAGTATGCTCTGTTTATTTTTCCTAAATCAGACCATGAGTATGCATGGGAATTTTAAAATTAGATTACACTCTGAATTTTCCCTTTCCCTTTATGTGACTCTCTGCTGCAAAACCTGATGTCTGAGTCAAAATTGGCCTGTTTCAAATAAAATTGTAAATTTAAAACAACATAATACAGATGTAGGGAAAAACAGTATGATAGACGAGAAGACTGAGTTCTCTACAAAATGACAGCATCAAAGCTCTGACTGGAGCACTTATCAAAGATAACAAGCCTGATCACCATAAACTAGAATTTATGGCAACGAGATTAGAACTATAAATAAACTATTATATCAATTGATATTGGTAATCTATCACCTAAAACAGTGGAATTCAATCTTTTTTCATTTGCAGACTGATAAAAAATTTTGAATGGAGGTGTGGACCCTTTGGAAATCTTAGACGTAGACTGCGGACTCCCAGGGCTCCCAGGTTGAAAACAACTGTCCTAAAGTTTTATCTTTTTTTAAAATTTGATTGGTTGCAACTGATCTTCCTTCAAACATATTTAAAGTATATTGGATACCATTGCAATTTTGTATGCAAAATACCTTTACTGTAACTCACTAATAAAGTCATTTTCATAATATCCGATGACAGAGACTGGTTAATGAATGAAGTAATGAAAGGGTAATCTGAAAGTTGGCAAAAGTTCAACTTTTCTTCATCTCTCCAATGCAACTCAGACTTGGCACAAAAAATAAATAAAAACACAAAACCAATAACACATAAAACAAATAAACAAAAAAAGACTTTATTATCTCAGTTATCCTTCCTGTGTTTTCAGATCTCATATTATTTCCAACACTAGTAGAAATGTTTTAAATAATTTTTTTAAATTAAAAATTTAATTCTAAAATAAAGAATTTCACAGATAATTGTTAACTTAACAAATAATTTTTGGGACATTTTCTATCAACAAGTCTATAAAACCTGTTATGAAAATGATTATTGAAAATTTTAAATTGCCAAAAACCTAGTAACAAAAAATAACTATTTTGATAACATTATATAAATATTTAAAAAATGAAAAAAAAGAGTCTATTTTGAAACCCTGTGAAGTTTTGAAAGTTTTTGCAAAGCTTATAAAATATTTTAACCAGCTCTAAGCATTCTCCACTACATTTCACTCATGTCATATTTTTACTATGATTAATCTTTTTATTGTCTTATTTTAAGAATAAAAAAACCAAAATTCAGATGCTGAAATCCTAATATGTCCTTCCTCCCTTAGAATAAAATACCTTTGATGTTTTATTTTTCTACATTATATTTTCTAAGTTTTATTTTATATTAATGTTTATGCCAAAATTTTCTAGATTAGTCGTTCTTGATAAATGCAGAATAAAACATGCTTGGTATTTTTTCTAAGTGGATTCCATTTTTTGGAACTTTCTAGCAGTACTTGATGTCCTTTTTATATGTGATTTATTGTTCCATTCCTTTGAAAGAATGTCCCTTGAAAGAATGCATACTACTACTTCTTTCAGAAGTTCAATATAAAAGAAAAAATGGGCTCTGAGTGTTCACAGGCTGTAACAGAAAGAAACAAACCATTTTTACATTCACATGGAATCTCTGTTCAAGCTCCGATCAAGGCCTTTAACTCTGCCTTCTTGGGTCCTCTCTGACTAACAAGTGTTGTAATTGTCTTTACAGACTTTCCTGAGTTCTTTCTGCCTGTGTCTACACTAGGTAATTTTTTGTATAAATTTCCACCATTGCTAGCATCGATGCAACTGTATTGTTAGCAACTGTAAGTATTAGCAACATTGGGACTTTATTGGTGCCAGGCCCCTACTGCCTACAGCCACTTCCAGCATTGTGCCAATTAGCCCTACTCAGGAGTAGGGTTAATTGACATGGTCCTGAAAACAGCTGTTGGAACACAACAGGCATCTACACTGGACCCCCAAAATTGCTAATGCCAGTAAAGGGCAGGCTTGTGCAACCTAGCTTCATTAATCTACCTATGAAGCCTTTGAAAAATCACAGTTTCACACACACTCACTAGAGACTTGCTACAGCTTCACACTGGGCATGTGCTAGCTGGGCAGAGCAGCACTTTCCCTGCAATTGCAGCTCTGGGTACCTGAACAGAGAGCAGGAAAACTGTCTGAGACTGTCTCAGTTGCACAAGCAACCATAATACCATGGTTTCCTAACCTGAGGGTTGGACTTTGCAACTTGAATAATATTCTTTTGTAACCCTTCTGCCAGGTGGAGCCAGCAGCAACCAGGGCTGGGTTCAAAATCTAGGGGTTCCTTTCTATCGATAGAACACAGAACCAGCTCAAGCCCCCACCCAGTGACCTGGGAAATTTACACACTACCCCTGTGTGCCTCTGAGAGGCAATACTTCCCCACTCGCAAGCAGAGTCTGAGTGTAGAAAATAAACTTTTAATAAAAGGAGGGAAGTAACTGGTTGTTAATTTGGGAAAGCACCGCAAACAGGATTCATAAACATAAACCATGAGTAAAAAGACCCACCCCAAAGTAGGTTGGACAGTGTTCTTTCCGCTCAGGTTCTTAAGTCCAGCAACCCAAAAGTCCCTTTCATATGCCCAACACTTCTCTGCACCCCACTCACAGTTGCTGTCCTTGATCAGTGCAGACCCAGAGTTCAGAGGTACATCTGCAGAGTTCACCTCCCCGAGTGCATGGGGTAAAGAGGCACCTTATTTGCTCCGCTGCTTGGGCACTCACTCGCTGCCCCTCTCTGCCAGCCACCCTGCTGGTCGCTCACCAGCTGCTCCGGCCAACCTCTTGCTCACTGCTTAATAAAATGAATGGGAACTCCAAACTGGAACATCTTCACATTTTGTGGGTGTTTAAAATCTTGGCCCAAATGTGTCTCAGGCCCATTCATGGTTTTATGTCACCCTGGGCAAAAGGACTGTAGAGAAGTTTAGGGATGCTAGGAATTAACTGAAACATGACAGCCTCCTAAGCAAGATGACATGAAGGACCCAGGTTCAAAAGCAAAGATAGGTTTCTGGTAGCTGCTGTTGTACATATATTTGGCCTCAAAGTATTTTGTAATGTGACAAAGTAAAACTTTAGTTGATGGCTTTTGACTGAATTATTCTCTGGTTGGTACTATAATACACTTCCTCATTAAGGATCTCATCTTGCTCCCATTGAAATCAATGACAAAACTCACATTAACTTCAGATCAGGCCCTATCAGAATCTACCTTTCTAAACTTTTTCCCCTTTCAAAAACAATTTCAATTCAGGTTTATAATTGTGTTCCCATCTGTAGTCAAACGTCACAATGTAAGCATTTTATTTCCATATCCAAGGGTTATTACCTATCTAGCTTAGGGTCTTTTAAAAAAATATTAATATAAACTATCCTTGAGAAAACTATACCGTGCAAGTTACAAAAATCTACTTCATTGAAGGTAATTGATCCCACATGTGTACAAAAGAAAGCTTTGGAGCTTTGTTATTACTACAAAAGAGATGGGAAAAGACATCTTATAAATTACAGGAAGATTAGCTATAGACACCTCTCTTTCAGTATGTTGATGGGCAAGTGCTCCCCGTCCCCTCTTGGGGTGGGGGCGGAGTAATTACTTCCCCACGGTCGTATCCTTACGACCACCCTTTGTCCCGGGGTGGTGAGGATTAATAGTAAAAGTCAATATGGCCGCTCTCTCTCTCAAGGTTGTGTCCCCCTATGGCAGAGTCAGGGTGATGGCCCCTTCCCACAGGGCAGTGGGGCCCAATGGCCCGAATCAAAATGGTTTTCTGGGTCAGCTGGGGTGTATTGCCGAGTGTTCAGAGTCAGTGTGGCCACCTGGCTCAGCCAGGCAGTATGGCCTAGTGGCAAGAATCAGTAGGGCTGCCCTTTCCCAGGGCTGTGTGATCTAGTGGCCAGAGTCAGTATGATTTCCCAGTTCAGGAGGGCTGTATGGCCTAGCAGTCAGAGTGGATTACAGCAGCCTTTGCATTCAGGGCAGTGCAGCCTGGTGGCCAAAGTCAATATAACAGCATCCAGACACGGGGCAGTGCAGCCTAGCGGCCAGTACCCTGGGGGCCGCCACCAGGTTGGGGCAGCAGCCTGGGTAAGGAGGCCCAGGCCCACCCGACTCCACCAGGCCCTGACCCAGGGCTTAACAGTGGCGGATTGGTCCGCCATTGGGTCAGCGGGGAATCCCACCGAAACATGCTGACCTCACTTGGGTGGGAGATACCACTCGCTCACCCACCCTTCCTACCATGTTTCCCAAAGCCCCATCCCAGGGGTATCAGGGTCTCCAGGCTCATTAGTGTGGATGATTCCCTGGCACTCAGTTGGCCACAGACCTCCATTTTGATTTTCAGGACCTCTGGTTCCCACAGGCAAGGGCTGGGACACTCTTCAGCTGGAGCCTCCGCCCAAGGTCCTTCCCCGCCAGCGGCCAGCCCTAAATGAGCTGAGCTGCTCCCTTTTATACCTAGTGGGGGCGTGGCCTCCTCAGCCCAGACAGTGGCATTAACCCTTGCAGTACCAATGCGGGGCAAGTGTGTCCCGTCACACAGTACAACACACATTTAGAGACTTTAATACTGAAACTAAGTAGTCCTCCAAAGAGAATATCTTCTAGCATACAGCAAACTAGTTCCAAGGCTGAGCACAAAAGCTGAAAGCTAGGCTCCTTTGAATTAACTTGCCTGGATAATCCAGTTCTCTGAATAGTTTATTTTCAGAATGGAAAATTGGAACAGCTAAATCCAAGGGAGTATCCACTTCTGAACAATACTGAACCTCGCTTGATGACAAATTCAGCTAATGCTGTTCATAAAATAAGGAATGGCTTATTAATTTAAAGAAATACCAGTAGGGACCCTAACTGAGATTGGGGGCCCACTGTTCTAGCTAAAGTATACACACATATTAAGAGACAGTTCCTTCCACAAAGAGTTTATAATCTAAATAGACAAGAGAGACAAAGGGTTTGAGGGGAAACAGAAGCACAGAGAGGAGAGATGACTTGTCCAAGCTCACACAGCAGGTCAATGGCAAAGCCAAGAATGGAATTAATTTTTCAGGTCTCCCAATTCAGTGTCATATGCACTAGACCACACAGCCTCTCATAATTCATTATATTGGAATATAGCTGATATACCATTGAACACAGCACTAAGTGCAGACACTTTGAGAGACAATTCAACACGAAAGGCAAATACACCTCTACCTCGATATAACACTGTCCTCGGGAGCCAAAAAATCTTACCGCGTTATAGGTGAAACCGTGTTATATCGAACTTGCTTTGATCCACCGGAGTGCGCAGCCCCGCCCCCCGGGAGCACTGCTTTACCGCGTTATATCCGAATTCATGTTATATCGGGCCGCGTTATATCGGGGTAGAGGTGTATCTAGAAAGTATTGCAACAACAAATAGCATTCCCAAATATTAAGGTGGTAAATTAGTCTACTGTATGCAGGGAAAACCTACAAACTTCTAAACATCTGAAATTTTCTTTTTAAAGTATTTTTCTCACATTTTGCAAGATGTGTATAAGCTCCAAACAGAAAGAGTATTGTAATTCTGGAGAAATTTCTTAGGCCAGCTGTATGCTACATACCAGCAAACTCTCTTAATGTGGACACTGCTTATACCAGGAAAAAAGTTTTTTGTCAGTATAGTTTATACAAGTTTCCTGAGCAAACAAAGCTAAACCAGCAACAGGACTTTTATGCCTGTATAATTGCATCTATAGTTGGGCTTTTGGTGGTATAAAATAAAACGATCACACTCATAACCAATATTGCTACATCGTCAAATGATACCAAACTGGGAGGGATTGCAACTGCTTTGGAGGATAGTGTCATAATTCAAAATGATCTGGACAAATTGGAGAAATGGTCTGAGGTAAACAGGATGAAGTTTAATAAAGACAAATGCAAAGTACTCCACTTAGGAAGGAACAATCAGTTTCACACATACAGAATGGGAAGAGACTGTCTAGGAAGGAGTACGGCAGAAAGGGATCTAGGGGTTATAGTGGACCACAAGCTAAATATGAGTCAACAGTGTGATGCTGTTGCAAAAAAAGCAAACATGATTCTGGGATGCATTAACAGGTGTGTTGTGAGCAAGACACGAGAAGTCATTCTTCTGCTCTACTCTGAGTTCGTTAGGCCTCAACTGGAGTATTGTGTCCAGTTCTGGGCACCACATTTCAAGAAAGATGTGGAGAAATTGGAGAGGGTCCAGAGAAGAGCAACAAGAATGATTAAAGGTCTTGAGAACATGACCTATGAAGGAAGGCTGAAAGAATTGGGTTTGTTTAGTTTAGAAAAGAGAAGGCTGAGAGGGGACATGATAGCAGTTTTCAGGTATCTAAAAGGGTGTCATAAGGAGGAGGGAGAAAACTTGTTCACCTTAGCCTCTAAGGATAGAACAAGAAGCAATGGGTTTAAACTGTAGCAAGGGCAGGGCCGGCTCCAGGCACCAGGCACCCAAGCTGGTGCTTGGGGCGGCACCTGGAGGGGGGCGGCGCAGCGCTCCGGCCGCCGGGGAGAGTGGGGCCACAGCCGGGCTCGCGGCCCTGCCCCCGGCGCTCTGGCCGCCGGGGTGGGGGGAGAGCCGAGCTCCCGCCGGGGCTCGCCGCCCTGCCCCCGGCGCTCTGGCCGCCGGGGGGGGGGGGGGGAGAGCCGAGCCCCCACCGGGGCTCGCCGCCCTGCCCCCGGCGCTCTGGCTGCCGGGGGGAGAGCCGAGCCCCTGCCGGGGCTCGCCGCCCTCCTCCCAGGGCTCTGGCCGCCCTCCCCTCCGGCGCCCCCCCTCCCAGGGCTCGCCGCCCTCGCCCCGGGGCTCCGGCCGCCCTCCCCCCCGGCACCCTCCCGCGGCAAAAAAGCCAGAGCCGGCCCTGAGCAAGGGAGGTTTAGGTTGGACATTAGGAAAAAGTTCCTAACTGTCAGGGTGGTTAAACACTGGAATAAACTGCCTAGGGACGTTGTGGAATCTCCATCTCTGGAGATATTTAAGAGTAGGTTAGATAAATGTCTATCCGGGATGGTCTAGACAGTATTTGGTCCCGCCATGAGGGCAGGGGACTGGACTCGATGACCTCTTGAGGTCCCTTCCAGTCCTAGAATTTATGAATAAGTTTTTAGTATCGAGCTGGCCTTGGATTGAAGTGCAACAAAAATGTTTCATTTTCTTCTCACTATGGACACCACTTTACATCCTGTAGCATGAAACAACACAAAAATCTCAGAGTCCTGTGACTAAATTAATCACAGGTATAAATGGATGTAACTGCATTAAAGTGAGTGCAGTGGCAACAATTTGTAGTAGCAGTAAATTTGGTCAATGGCTCCTTGTTAGCTAGGTCTCCCCAGAGTGGTCCCTCAGAAATACTTTGTAGTGTTCACCATTCTTTCGTCCCTCTCCCTATATTTACTTCCAGAATTCCATAGGCCTAATTCTCAGATACACTAAGGCATCCTTCTGTGACTCTGGCAAGGAAAGGGGTATATTAAAATGGGTGTAAATTATAGTACGAGCATAGTGTAAAATGCCCTGAGTGCAAAGGAAAATCAGGCCATGTATCTCTTCTCGCTCTGGCCCCAACCTTATGTACTCCTCCAAATTAGATCTGAGTGATTTGCAACAAACAATTTAGATGACATATTTAGCCTCTACTGCTTGTGGAATACCCACCAATAGAATGAAAGTTCCTCACACTTATTCATAGGCAAATTTATTTGAAGATATCTTTTAGAATTTCTTGAGTCATCCCCATACTGACTAGAGTCTCCAGGCAGGAATGATATGATGCAGCTTATGCTTGCACATCTCCCCATTGCACGCAATTTTGAGCCAATGATTTCAAATATCCCCTCTTCCAATCTATTTTCTTGTAGAACCCCTTCTCCCCCATCTTCTCTTTCTCTGTCTCCAAGACCTCTTTCACCCTTACATAGGCCTTGCCTCTCTGCCACCACCCTCTCCTCCAGATCTTATTGCTTTCAAGTGGTCTACTAACAGTGTACTGCCTTTCTTCCTCCCAAAGTTAGCTGCATTTTTTACACTGTCTGAGTGGTAATTCCTAATGCATTCAGCATACTTCTTTGACATTTTTGGCAGCAGAGACATGAATTAACCATGCTAGTTCAGTGTCCCAACCCTTCAGAAAATTCACAAGTTATAGAGACTGTCAAAAGTTTGCTTGCATTAGTTAATTTGGAACCCATAGAGCAAGTGAGTTCAAGCTAAAAACTCTTCTGTACATAGCATCAGTGGTGTGAATAGTAATTTCCTTCCTCAGTCTACAGATGTGAGTATTCTAGGTTGCAAATTACTGTACTCTTATTTTCATCATGACTCTAACCAGAAGAGTCTGTTGAAGACTGAGGAATCACTGGGACTTTTAATTTCCAGTTCAGCAATCTGGAAAAAAAAACATACTTTCTGTAATACTTTGGCAAATGCTCAAGACAGACCTCCAGGAGTGATTTTTGTGACCTTCATAGTTTGTTTTCAGTCAGTTCTACCGGAATATAACACGCTTCATGCTCGTCATACATCAGAATACTTCACAATACAGCAACACAAAAACACTTAACTAGAGATGTAAGACCAAAATATTACTATATATGTTATTAATTATTAATTATTATTGTTGTTGTTATTATACAGTAAACGTGAAAAGGACTTTGCAAATTGAGCTGGAGAAGGCAAAGAGAAATTTAAAAAATATGCTCTCGTTCAGTCATAAATTATAGAACACATTTCATGAAGTACTGGCTGAAATCCCACAGCCTACATTTATGCAGGTTAGATTAGATGATTATAACGGTTCCTTCTGGCTGTATAATGTGGTTTTGTAGTTTTTGTAAGGGATGAACACATTGTGACTGATGTATGACTAAGTGTCACAAGATTTTGTCAGCACGCTTTTGAAGTCAATTAGAGTTTTGCTTGAGAAAGGACTACAGGATTTTGTCCATAGATTAATAACAAAGGACCAGTTGAGTACTCAAGTACGTGCATATGGAAAGAAGAATTCCCCCAACACTGTTGGCAGGAGCAAGCTATGCAGTACTTATATGCAAAATAAAATATTATTTTGCCTTAAGACAGGTAGAGTCAACGAATTTTTGAAATAACAACTCTGGAAAATGTAGTGCTTGCTAAAAACTTTGGCTGAAAAGTTCTATGGAAATGTTGCTAGATTATTTATGGAGATATTATGTTGTAATAACTGGGTCTGAAAATGTACCTTAATTGTAAGCTCAACTGTAAAAAGTGAGTGAAAGTTCATAACATGTCACAATAACCTATAGCAACAAATGTTGATGGAAAAAGGTGCAGAAAGAGACAGAAGAATTAGTCCAAACAAAATGGCCCACTGATATAGTTCAAGGACTGTGTTAAGATCATACCTGGTAAACAAGAACAGTGTGAGACCGGAAGTCAATAAACCAAAATTGGAGTGTCATATATTAGGCCCATTTGGTGGACACAATAGTGAGGGGATGGGCTATTCCACCCATCGCTCCCCTTATCAGGTCCTCAAAAAGAGACTTTGGGGGGGAAAGGCTGGCTACCACGGTGATTGAAAGGAGGGGATATGAATGCTGGCTGATTGACAGACAAGAGAAAGAGAAGGAGTGAGCTTTACCATCATGGCTGCCACCCCCACTGTCTCCTGGGACCCTGGAACTTCCTCATCCTATTCTGGGGAGATGTCCTGACCAGATCGGGCCAGAGAGAGGGATTCAAATGACACCACAACCTCCACTGGCTACAGCTAAATCCCCAACACCAACTGGGATGTGAGGCTTTGTCTCACTCTCTCTTTCTCTCTGTCACACACAAACACACAAAACCGTGTGTGTTCTTTTCCTTCCCCACCTAATGTCTCTTTCATATCTCTCTCCTTTTTCCTTCTGTCTAATAAAAGATTGACTTAACAGGCCAAGATTATATATTTTGCAACACTTCTGTAAGCCTATAACCAGAGAGGCATCTAATAGCAATGCCCTAAACAGCTTAATGCTGGTACAAGTTTGCCAAGTCTCGGAGCAGCTAATCAGACCATGTGCTAGGCCTGTGTTTTTCCAGCAGTGACGTTGCAAATGAAAGTCAGCACCAGAGACAGAACCTGCATTTTCTGTCTTTGCTGGTCTTTTCTCTCCTGCTTTTTGTGTGCGTGTTTTATCTTTTAGGAAACAGGATCAGACTTTAACAACAACAGCAACAATGACAACCCCAGCCCATCTCAATTAACTTCTTCTCTTCTCCCCTCAAAGGACAGTTATTACCATCTTTGATAGCCTCTAAAAGACTGGGGGGGGAGGTTCCTTCTAAAAATTCTCTCCAGCTAATGGGAAAGGGAACAAGGGATGTTGTTAAAATGAAAGTCTTACTTAATATTTTATATTTAAAATGCTTTAATAGTTTTCTCTTCTTTTTCTGTATCTTAATAAAAGGTTAAAAGGATTTTTAATGATGTGCTTGCCACGGTATTAAGCAGGCTGAGGTCTCTGTATACCAAACCTCAAAGCTTGTTTAAAACTGTTTAACTTTGGGCAGTGATTGGATAACACCTTTGATTCTTTGGATCCATATAGTCCATGTAAATTAATACAATATGTCAACAAAGAATTATAACAGTTCATTCTGGAGAACACCAGGACACACCCAAGTAGGGATGAGTTAACTGGTTTTGTGGATTTTGCTAGTCTTTTGCTAGTCTTTTGAATGATTTTTGGGTTTGCAAAAGCAGTTGAAATTAGTAAACTTTTTTCTCTGCCAATGGAACACTATGGACCAAATTCTACTGTTGGCACTGATATTAAGTGCCTGCAACTTGGGAATTATACCAATTTACCCAAGAGCAGAATACATAACACTAAAAAAAATGGGGCACATATTAAACAGATCTACCAATACTTTATTTATCTGTTTACAATAAACATAAGGAGATAGGACTTTGAGTAGTAAAATAGTTGAGTGCTGTTTTTAACCAGCCTCATCTGTACTACTGTAAAAGAAAACACCAAGTATCCTCATTCTCCTTGTAATCCTGTAACACCTTATGGTTGTATATTTCACTCTAGAATTGCTTTTGTGTTATTTCTCAGTATGAATTTTTAAAATGTTTGTTAAGTGTTGTGTTTTTCTTAGTCATCCAAAGGTTCCTCTATTCTGAGGGGGGAGGGGTGGAGACTGATGACTGAATACAAAGCTATTACCAATCAGCTTTTTATTGAAACTGGGCCATAGAGACCTAAAGCATGATGGCCGATCATGCACCACTTCACTGGATTCTGTGGAAACAGTGAGGTAGTATCATCTTCTTGGTTAAAGCATTTTGTTATGTTAAAAACGTAACATGCTGTTGCTATGTGACTTCTTTGGCTGGCACAGCTGACAGTTTGTCTACTTGGATTGGTAGTTGTTTATTAATATGCTACAATAAGTAAGACTATTCTCCTTTTGAGACCAAGTCAATATTTATCTTCCACTTAGAGGATGGAAGTTATTTTGGTTTTAGAATTTAGAAAGACAAGCTGTGTATACATTGTAGATGAGTATGATGGGATTTGGGTCAGACCCATAGTATCCATTTCCAATGGATCCTTTCAAACATAGATTTCATTCCCAAAAGAAGTGTTGCAAGTGTATCCTGAAGTGCTGTGTGCATGTCAGCACTTTGGGGCATGCTTTGACAGGGCAAGAGGGCAAGTCCTGGCAGTTTTGGATGTGATATTCCACAATAGAATTAAATCAGTATAATCGCATCAGATACATTAATATAAAAAAGGCTCTGAAATCTAATAAACATTAGAGCTGGTTTAAAATTTTCTGATGGAGCATTTCTCCATCGAAAAATGTTGACTCATTTACATTGAAACATTCTGTGTGAGCTGATTCTGACAAAACTTCATTTGGAAAAAAAATCATTTAGCCAATTTCTCTTTTAGAAACATCTTTACATTTCAAAATTTATTTTATTTTTATAATATAATATAATATAATATTTTTATTTTATTTAAATGTATACGCCTGCACTGTAACAAAAACAAAAATTACAAAATAACATGACAAATGAAGATGGAAAATGTTTGCTCCTGATGTCTAAGAGAATCCCATTGTCTGTTTGATGACAAATTTGAGGTTCCAGTTACCTTGGAACTTCTTGCTCTAGTTCGTTCTCCAATATACAACCAGGCTTCATCCTGAAATCAACTTTCCTGCCCATTCTGCTTGGTGCAGAGGAAGTTTGATCAATATAAGAAAAGCAAAATTAAAATGCACCACCAATAGACTTGGGGAAAACTAAAATCTAGGGACTAAATTTTCATCCCAACTAGACTCCAACAGTAAGAAGCATAAAAATTAATGGCTAACAGGACTGAATTCCAGTGAATGCAAATCAACACTTTAAAAATATCAGTGCTCATAGAGCAAGTCTTTTCCTGCAGGAATATAGTGGAATTTCTCTTTGTGCATGATTGTCCTCTCTTAACAATTTTGATTTACTATTTTAAATACCCAGTTCTCCATTATCCACTGTTCCATGCAATGGTAGAATCATATTGAACTCTGGACCACAACAATCCCTTCAGAACTCAGTTCCAATGTCTCTAGTTCATTGACTTTTTGTTTCATTTTGGTGCCATCCATTCTACTCTGACTCCTGGATTAGATTCAGTGACTCCAGAAATGTTCTTCAATGCTCACATTAGTGTCATCTGCAGCCACTAACCTGCCTAATCTATCATTCATTAAGGCCCAAGTTTTTTAAGGCATTTGGGTGTTGGCCTGCTCTATGTTAAAAAGCCTAAGTGATTTAAATGACTAAGTCCCATTTTCAAAGGTATTTAGGTACCTAAAGATGCAGATAGGTGCAGATAGTAGGATTTTTAAAAGCATCTAGGTACATAACTTCTATCAATTTCAATGAGAGTTAGGCACCGAGGTGCTTTTGAAAATCTCATCTTAAGGTGCCTAAATACCTTTAAAAATTTGGCCCCAAACCTTGATGACAATTAACTCCGTCTTCACGACATTCCACCTAACAAGCAATCATTGACACTGCAGCAACATCCCCTAGTTATGTAAATAATCTTCACTGGTGCTAAATGAAGGGAGCAGATGACAAGACATTCAAACCCAGTGGTTAATGAATGTATGTATGCGCGCACACATGCGCAGGCCTATTCTCTTTCACTCACTTTCACGCACACACACTTAATATATTGGGGAAAATGAAAAATCCTCCACATGTTGTTTTTTTATTATTAGACCTATTACAGTTGCAAATTTATAACATAAAATGTCAAAATGAAAATAAAATGGTTCTATTTTATTGAAATGAACCATTGAAAGGGCAAGAGGGCAAGTCCTGGTAGTCTTGGATGTGATATTCCACAATAGAATTAAATCAGTATAGTTGCATCAGATATATTAATATAAAAAAGGCTCTGAAATCTAATCAACATTAGAGCTGGTTCAAAATTTTCTGATGGGACATTTCTCCATCGAAAAATGAGTCATTTAAATTGAAATGTTCTGTGTCAGCTGATTCTGATTTATTTATTTTTTTCCAGAAATTTAGTTTTGTGGGAAATTTTTACTTTTTGTTCCTGCTTGGAGCTATTTTTTCCCCAAAAGGTTGGAATTTCCCATCAGCTCTGATAAATGTCATACACCAAAACTACGAAGCTGGACATTTCACTTTTCAGATCTCATTTCCACTTGGTGTCTAATTCACTCCCAATGACAGCTGTGCAAAACAATAGCCTTGTTTCACAGAAGTTTTAATGTTTTTTGTTTTAAATTAACCTGAGCTAGCAAGTTCATATCAGCAAGTCTCAATTTGACATTCAGTTCCAAACTGCTACATTCTGAGTGTTTTCCACCCTAAAACACGAATCAGCCCATGTTTCAGCTTGAAATGCAGCCTAGCCTTGATTAAAACCTGCACCAGATTTGCTAGAGGGTTCACAAAGGTTTGTGAATCTTTTGGCAGTCTGTCCAGAGTTTTTAGTGTGTAACAAACTTTTGACACAGCTATAATCCTAGCTCCTTTTTCTGTTAAAACTTGTAAACTGTAAACAGTTCATTTTAGCTGATTTTGCTTTTAACTCTTTGTCTCTCCCAGAGAAATTCAAAAGGTACTGTTGATGCAAGGAATAGAAAAGGCAAATGAGTAACACAAATAATCTGTATGCCTACAGGGCCAGATCCAGGTTTTTTGCTGCCCCAAGCAAAAAAAAATGGCAGGCGTGCCGCCCCTTGAGCCGGAATGCTGCCCCTTGAAAAGGGCTGCTCCAAGCACATGCTTGGAACGCTGGTGCCTAGAGCCAGCCCTGTATGCCTATAATATATGCATTACTTGTTAACACAGCACCCAGAACTGTGCTAAATACTTTACATGTGCAAAACAAAGACCCTGTGTACAATCTAATAAACACAGCTTTTATAAAAAGGGGGAAAGAGCTGGAGGGTCATGGAGAAATACAAGATTTTGTTTGTTTGTTTGTTTGTTTAAAATAAGGGGATTATTTTACTCTACTCCAAGGCCTTGGACCCTGCCAGGGCCGGTTCCAGGTTTTGGCCGCCCCAAGCAGCCAAACAAACAAAAAAAAAAGCTGCGATCGCGATCTGTGGCGGCAATTCAGCGGGAGGTCCTTCGCTCCGAGCAGGAGTGAGGGACCGTCCGCCGAATTGCCGCCGAACAGCTGGATGTGCGGCCCCATCTCCGAAGTGGTCGCCCCAAGCACCTGCTTGGTAAGCTGGTGCCTGGAGCCGGCCCTGGACCCTGCTCACTGACCCCCACAACTGGACTCTGATGCCAGTACAATGGTGATGTGCCCAGGCATAAAGATGCACTTTGCAAATCAGGTTTCAGGTCTGGAAACCTAATTTTCACTTATTGTTTTTTGACCCCATGCCGACTTGCCACTATTTTTACTTCCTTGTTTTTAAATCCTTGTCTACTGTATTTTTGTTGGTATTTTAACTTCTGTTCATTTTCCATAAGGGAAAGAACAGAAACATTTAGAAACCAAACATCCAGAATTTGAAAACAAGAGCTGTGATTCCCCCTTCCCCCCCCCTTGGAAACAAAAGAAATGAAAGCTGCCAAAACAACCTCATGTCTGAAAAAGCAATTGTTTCTCAAAGAGCCTTAGAAGCATCGTCTGCTGTGGCCATGCGAATTGTAAAATGCAAACATTCAGACACCGTTGGCGAGCCCCTTCTACTCCCAGCAGCAACAGAAGTCTAGAACTGTGATTGAAGAGCAAGCGGCCATGGCACTGAAAACCATTTCTATGTCAAACTGAGAAGCAGAAGACAGAGACAGCGGCAATTGTTTAGAGAACACAGAGGCCAGAGATCACATGCATACCCAACAAGCAAGGTATATATCATCATCTTCTTTATCATTGGTATTTCAGTAGTGTCTAGGAACCCCAATCATGGACCAGAATCCCATTGTGTGAGGCACTGTACAAACACAACAAAAATACAGACTCCGCCACAAGGAGTTTATGGTCTCAACACCAATCTTTAGTCTTTTTACAGATTACAGTATTTATCCCCTTTTCCTCATCTCTCAGCATCCTCAGAAGAGAACTATGGAAGATAACATGGCCTAGAAGACAGAGCACTGGACTGGGACTCAGGCAAGTTGGGTTATATTCCCAGCTGTGTCACTGTCTGCTGGGTGACCTTTCACCTCTCTGTCTCAGTTTCCCCATCTGTGATAATGATACTCACCTCCCTTTCTAAAGCACTTTGAGAGCTACAAATGAAAAATGTTATGTAACAGCTAAAAAAGAATGTGAAGAGCAACTAGCAAAAGACTCAGAAACTAATAGCAATTTTTTTTAAAGTACATCAGAAGCAGTACGCCTGCCAGACAACCAGTGGGGCCACTGGACGATTGAGGTGCTAAAGGAGCACTGACAGATGGCAACGCCATTGTGGAGAAGCTAAAAGAATTCTTTGCATCGGTCTTCACTACAGAGGATATGAGGGAGCTTCCCACACCTTAGCCATTCTTTTTAGGTGACAAATCTGAGGATTTGTCCCAGACTGAGGTGTCAATAGAGGAGGTTTTGGAACACATTGATAAATTGAACAGTAATAAGTCACCAGGACCAGATGGTATTCACCCAAGTGTTATGAAATAACTCAAATATTAAATTGCAGAACCACTAACTAACTGTAGTGGGGTGGATTGGCCACTCACAGACCCTGGAGGGGGAGGAGCCACTCCCCCCAATGGACTACAGTAACCTATCACTTACATCAGCTTCTGTACCAGGTGGCTGGAGGATAGCTAATGTGATACCAATTTTTTAAAAAGTTTCCAGAGGCAATCCTGGCAATTACAGCCATTAAGCCTACCTTCAGTACCAGGCAAATTGGTTGAAAGCATAGTAAAGAACAGAATTATCAGAGAAAGAGATGACCATGATATACTGGGAAAGAGTCAATACGGCTTTTGTAAAGGGAAATCATGCCTCACAAATCTATTGGAATTCTTTGAGGTGGTCAACAAACATGTGGACCAGGTGATCCAATGGCTATAGTGTACTTGGACTTTCAGAAAGCCTTTGACAAGGTTCCTCACCAAATGGCTCTTAGGCAAATCAACCAGTCGTGAGGTAAGAGGGAAGGTCCTCTCATGGATCAGTAAGTATTTTAAAGATAGGAAACAAAGGGTAGGAATAAATGTTTAGTTTTCAGACTGGAGAGAGGTAAACAGCAGTGACCCCCCAATTCCTTCCCAACCCCAAATGTGATGATCAGTTGGACCCTGAGCATGTGGGCAAGACCCACCAGCCAAACACCTGGGAAAGAATTCTCTGCAGTAATTCAGAGCCCTCCCCATCTAGTGTCCCATCACTGGCCATTGGAAATATTTGCTGCTAGCAGTTGCCAATGGGCTACATGCCATTGTAGGCAGTGTCATCATACCATCCCCTCCATAAACTTATCAAGCTCAGTCTTGAAGCCAGTTAGATTTTTTGCCCCCACTGCTCCCCTTGGAAGGCTATTCCCAGAACACTGCATAGCAGTCGTTTTGAAAGATCTTTGCTGGAGGTGACATGGGAAACCAGAGACACTAACCCCAATCCTTACAACCAAGAAGCCCAAAACACCCACATGAGATTATTTGCACAGAGCTTTTGATGCCTGGTAAATGAAAAAGTCAACAGTGTATCCTGCCCCGGCCACTGATAATGGTGTACTCCTGAGCATATGGCATCTTTAGCTTGGTTGATATTTGGTTGCTTCTAACAGGCAGGCTTCCCCAGCCTAAGGGTCACCTGGGGAAGTCATGTGGGTTGTTGGTGAGCAAAGTGTTGTACCTGACAGCCCAAAAGCAGGGACTATTCTCTCTTGCAGGCTCAGCCAGCAGCCTGAATGCAACTCCCTCTTTGCCTCTGACTTCAGAGGAGATAGGGTGACATGTCAATCAACCTCCTAAATCCAATGTATGGGGGGCATTTGCTTGTATTACAGTTATGCCCACACCTTTCATAACAAGCTAATAATTAAAATATATCTTTATTTGTAATATTTTTATTGTTCTGGGAATTAGCTTGACCATAGGCGCTGACTCGGAGCACCCACGGGGAAAAAATGGTGGATGCTGAGCATCCCGGCAGCCTACCTATCAGCTCCCCGTCACCACCCCCCCAGCTCCTCCAGTCTGCTGGTGGGCCCCACAGATCAGCGTCTCTCCCCCCTCCCTGCGCCTCCTGCCCACCGCAATCAGCTGTTTCGCAGCCTGCAGGAGGCTGGGAGGGATTGGGGAGGAGTGAGAACATGGGACGCTTGGGGGAGGGGACGGAACTGGGCAGGAAGAGACAGGCATGGGTGGGGCCTTGTGGGAAGGGGTGGAGTGGGGGCGGGGCCTGTGGCAGAGCCGGGGGTCGAGCAGTCCCCAGCACTTTGGAAAGTCGGCGCCTGTGAGCTTGACTTTATCCCTTCAGTGCTGCCTTCAAACAGCCCCCTCCCCCACAAATGTGTATGTTTGAACATTTGTTAGTTGCAAATAGCAAAATGTTCAAATGACAAAATCAGCTCTAATCATCTTAGCTTCAGAATTTCCACCTGTGCTACCGCCTTCAGCCAGGGCATATATACCCATCATAAAGCGAGTCAGAAAGCAAAGAATAACATCAGCATCAAAAAGTGGGGGGAGGGACTGCAAGCTGAGGAAGTGACCACTGATTCTACTATTCAGGTGGAATATGAGATGGCAAAAGAAATGAGCCTCAGACAATGTGCCAGATTGTGATACCCTTACAATGAATAGCACTTTTCACCACAGGTGTTCCCATAGATTTCAGTAGGACTACTAGCAGAGCAAGGTACTAATTAATGTGAGTAAAAGTATCACAAGCTGGTCCTAAATATCTAGTATACAAGAAAAAATATCGTATAAGAATGAAAAGTTCTCTTTTGAGGAAAAAAGTGTAAAACATAACGACACAAAAATGCATCCTTGCTGTTTAATTTTTTCAAGGATAATCTTGGGGAGTTTTTAGTATTTGTTCGCAGCCAAACACATATACTATGACCCTTAATTTTCCAGTATATCCAGGATGAAACTGTTAACCAACAAAGATTTTCCGACTGCCAAAACCTAAAATACAAACTGTTGTAATTGTCAAGTCAGTTTCTTTTTTATAATATATTAATCAGTTCTTCTTGAGGAAGAGAACAATGGCTTGTACATGAAATAACCACAGAACGATTGGGCTCTTGATCGGAAACTGGACAGGATGATTTTATATTTTAGACCTCTCTGTATCTGGCAGCTTCACCGGATGTGGATTATCTACTTCAGATAGGTAATTACACTATAACTAAGAACCTTCAAAACAGGCAGGCTTCTCCTAAAATTAAAAACATATTTCACACTAGAGATCACTGCAATAAATAAGAGGATGTGAAATAAACTTACTATACTTTCAAGTTCCTTTCAGTGAACTACTATACTATTCATAATTAAAGAGAAATATTCTCTTCCATGCAAAGAAGATGCCAATTGCATGCAACGAGAATGAGTTCTTCTGAGCATACACTATATTCTATTGTATCAAAGAGACAATAAGTGTAATCAATCATAATCAGGTGAGAATGAATTGAACACTGTAATTACAAAGGGGTGGTCAACTTAAAAAAAAATTTAAGGATCCTGTTACTAACTACCCCAGATATAAGCGATTAAATCTGCTGAAGGAACAGATGGAAATAATTACATGAAAAAAACTACTCCTATTATAAATACTGCACTTAGTTTCAAGGCCAAGGTTTGTTTAATCCTTTTTGTGCACACAAACTACAAACTAGTAATCTGTGATTAATCATATTACCTAACACCTTTTGACCTTAATCATTAAGTTAATGGGGAAAAAATAACCTGAATCAATATTGCTATAACAGGTTGACAGATACTATAGATAGATACTGAGCTAACCTAACAGGTCAACTGTAAGTATGACACATAATGCATTCATGCTGTTTTTTTAGGCAGAAACCTATGCTCATAATCATGTGGTGACTCCCATTTTAATGACTCTATCCTGCAAACATTTAAACATATAAGTATCTTTACTCATGTGATAAGTCCTGTTGACTAATGGTGTAGTACACTGAAGACAGAGAAAGTGTTCACATAAGCAAAACAGTGTACATGTTTGCAGGATCAGGCCCTAAATGACTGATATGTCTCAAGATATTTCCTAATTTTTGTTTTAATATTTTATCTTACCTTTCCTTCCCAGCTGAGAGAGGTAATACATAATGCATTTAGAACATATATTTGTAAAAATACTGGCCAGGCCTTGAAGACAAACATCCAAATCTCAGACAGTAAGAAATTAATTAAGCTTACACAACAGGGGGAGCTGGTAGGGAGTCCTATATTTAGATTTCCTAATACTTTCCATTATAAAAGGTTCTTTTCTGAGACTATATAACACCTCTATCATTTGCAGCAGGTCATTGAAATTTGGCAGAGAGAAAGTCCTGTGGCCAGAGAGGTGCCTTTTCTTTGTCACATGAAATTCCATTCAGGTTTAACAGAGTTAAAAGCTATTAAAAATCACCAATTCCCTTTCTGTTACTTGTGTTGCCAGTCTAACAAGAACACTGACAACTGAATGTGAACATTCTAATCTAAGGCTATATGTACACTACAGGTTATGCCAGCATAATTTATGTCCCTCAGGGGTGTGAATAAACTATCCCCCTGAGCGACAGAAGTTACACTGCCATAAGCGCTCATGTGCACAGCACTATGTTGGTGGGAGAGCTTCTCTCGCTGACATAGCTTCTGCCTTTCAGGAAGTGGTTTTTTTATGCCAATGGGAGAGCTCTCCCATTGGCATAGAGTGTCTTCACCAGATGTGCTGCAGCAGCGCATCTGTATCAGTACAACTGTGCTGCTCCAGCACTGTACATATAGACATGGCCTAAGCTCCAGGTCCATGCTGCCACCAAAGTAGCCACACTGCACTGGGATCCCCAGAAACAGACAGCCAAAGCTACTGGCAGAAAAGAGAGAGAGACAGGCCAGGCACCCAGATCCAGCAAATTGCCTTGGTGACACATCCCGCCCCCTCTCCCTGGAAGGAGGAGAAAGAGATAGTCAGGCCAGGCTTCCCCTGGTCATCCCCTAGGCCCAGCACATGGCCTCAGTGGCCCATCTCTCTCTCCTCTCCATCTTCTCCAGCTGCCAGCTAATATTTTTCATTCTATACGTACATGGTTAAGTCAGTGCTGAAGTTTCAGGGTTCAGACCTTGATGATAACAAATGATTAGTGGGAGGGGGATTTGCCTTAACCACAAGACCATCCTTGCTCTTCCTGAAGTCCCCTACCACATTCACCATACACCTTCTAACCTCCAGAGTAAATGAGAAAGGGATTCTACAAGTATCGTTCAAGACACAACCCTGATTTAATCCTTGAGAACTGTCCATCCTCTGCATTGGCTGAGGCAGAGGTTCTGTGGAAAAAACATGAAATTAAAGAATTAATGCATGCACACAAGGAGGCTGAATTTAGGTTACAAGGACAACCTAAATTCAGGCGTTTCCTAGCTTTCAAGTACTTGACTTTGCAATCTATTTAACTTTCTTTTAGCAAGTTTTTTTTCTTCAGTGTAATTATATAAATAATGTCTATATTGATTGAAGAGTTCTCCTGCCTCTTATTTAAGTGGAAATTTGCAAATAATTTCCTAATCTCCCAAATGTGTTAGATCACAGAGAACAAAATTCCCCTTTGCAAACCAAAAATGTTGATCTCTCTTGCTTCTGATAGTTTGCTCCGACTATACACAAGAGAAATCCTACTGACATCAGTGGGTGATCTGCACAATTAGGGAGAATAAAATACTGTAATTAAGAACTGTGGTGTGAATCTGATAGGAGAATTTTCCCTTTACAAAGCAGTCACTCTACAATATTCAGAACATTAATAGGTTTCTCTTTCTGACAAAGTGACTCTTTACAAAATATAGTCAGAAAGATTTTTTTCCTGGATGATGTTTTGTGAAAGTGTTATCACCAAAGAGACATTTTGGGATCACTTAGGATACCACTGTCCAAAATCAGTGATGCTATTTATTATCTCCACATTTACTAAGGAGGATTTCCAGTGTAGGATTAGCCACACTGCACTGGGATCCCCTGGGATTACCCATTGCTCTCTCCTTGCTATACTACTGAATTTCTCACCCTACATGTTGTATAAATTAGTCTCATCTGAATGAGCTTCAGCCTTTCCTGAATTTATTGTTTTCACAGCATTTATAACATAGCTATTGCCGATGTTACTAGGCTTTGTTTCCCTTCATTTAGCCCTGACATACTTAGTTGTCACAGGAAGAGATTGATAGGGACTGACCAGCAAAAATTTTAGTTTATTATGGAGTGCACAAAATTTCCACCAGTTCAGGTAGAATGAGACTGTAACTGTGTTTAGGTCTGATCTTCATGGAGAGTGGCAGGATGTACTCTTTTCTCTGATTGCTTCTCGCCCCTGTTTGAAATACATTCTGATGCGGAGATGCGCAGGTAGTGCAGGGCTGAGGGTGAGGAGGAATGGCATATCTCCCAAGGATTAGTAGAGTTAGGCCTGGGTCTTATCTTTACCTAGAGAGAGGTCTGAGAAGCAGAAGAGGTGGTTTCATTTCCACTGCCATCTACAGTGCTCAACCCACTGAACTGGAGATACACGGGAAAGGAAGGGACAAATTTTGTTGGCTGTCACTGGCAACTTGCATGCCTCTTTCCTCCTCTGTAAATGGAGTTGATATGACAAGGGGAGCCTGCATGATTTATCCAGTGTTACCAACTCTCACACGTCTTGTAATATATGCTGGTTTTCTTAAAGCCCTAGCTCTTAGAGGCATGCGGGTGTGATAATCTCAGCTTCCACATTTAAAATAAAACTACATTTCTAGCCCTCATGATTGCAGAGAAAAGTTTGAAAGACCTGAATACACCCTAATGGCTGAAAAACTAGTAGGCAAAAGAACTCATTTATTTTTTAATAATGTCACGATTTTAAGACAATCTCATGATTTTGGGGAGGCCTTACTCATGACTTTTGAATACTTGGGGTTGGCAGAACTGCTTATTCCTTCCTTCCTCAAACTGTCCCATTATTTTACCAGTATTCCCCCACCCCCTCACTAAAGAATGCTTATTACCTCTTTCGAAGAAGTGTGTAAGGATTAACTTATTCATGTTTGTAAAGAACTTGGAAGTAGAAAAGTGTTATGTAAGTTCCAATTACACCATTAAAATCTTTTAAATTCTGCTCTCTGCCCAATAAAAGTGACTATGGTATTCCCTGTGCGAAGATACCATGGTAACATTAAGTACTTGGAAATGGTAATTATAAACACGTTATGGTTGACCATATTATTAACTGAATCACTGAGGTATGTACAAAAGTTTTGTAAAGACAGGCAATTGTTGGGCAAAGATCTAGGAAGATAAAAACAAGTGTAAGGGAGCTGAAGTAAACAGGAGACAGTTGGTAATAGTATTACAGAGAAAAATACCAGGAGGCCTAGGCTAAACTTAATTCTGTTTCAGTTCTATATATTGCGCATGTGATCTTCTGTAATCATCAATGTCTTTCATTAACCCATGGGGAAATAATTTTTCCCTTCTGCACTACCACAACTGTGCCCCATGCTTGCCTTCCCTTAACACTTTTAGATCTATGCCAAGAGCAAGGTTAGAGTGAGAGAGGCCAATCCTTTCTAAAGACTTTTCAAAATGGATGCCACTAATGGTTGTTGAGAAATTTTATTAGTGTTGGACAAGTGCCATTTGCACTCAGAGTTAATGTTTCAAATATTAGTTACTTGCCAAGAGACCTTACAAGACTGATTGTAGGATTCCTCTTTAAATGTAAAATCAATATATGTGTCATTAGTTACTTTACAGATGTCATTTATTTTGGAGCATTGTGTACTGTGTGCAAGATCAAATTCTTGGTACAGTTACAAGAAATCAGATCTGAGAACAGGTTTTGGAGTCTATTTATTCTGGTGAGGAAAAGGCTGTTTCTCTATCCCCTCTCAACACAATTAAAAAATACCAGGATAAATTATATCTAGATTAGGAAAAATTCCTCTTCTGGACTAGGAAAAGATAGGCCTTCAACAAATGCAAGAGATCTAAAATATCCTTTACTTTCCGTATAACAACCTGATTGGCTTAAACGTGAGCTATCTATAGAGATTGTAATTAAGGCTGTGAGTCTGTCATGGCAGTCACGGAAGTCACTGATTCTGTGACTTCCCAGGACCTCCATGACTTCTGCAGCAGCAGGTGTGGTGGCCCCCGGGCCAGCCACTGCTGGGGCAATCTCAGGCCACCATGCCACTCCCCCCACAACAGAAGCAGGACTTTGGGTGTGGGAGGGGGCTCAAGGCTGAGGCAGGGATTGGCATGTGGGAGGGGGTGAGGGCTCTGGGTGGTGCTTACCTCAGGGGGGCTCCCCGGAAGCAGCTGGCATGTCCGGCTCCTAGGCAGAGGTGCAGCCAGGTGGTTCTGTGTGCTGCCCCCGCAGTTACCATTGGCCATTGGCCACCAGAGCCGGTGGTTGTGCCTCTGCCTAGGGCCACAGGGACATGCTAGCCACTTCCAGGAGCCATGCGGAGCTGGGTAGGGAGCCTGCTAGTCCCGGCAACTCCCCCTCCCAGCACCAGAGGGGGTTCTGGGCCACCACCCCCACCCTCCACCCCGAGCACCCAAGGTGCTCCTGGGCCATTTCTCTCCCCCTCCCCCCAGAGCACCCAAGTTTTAATCAGGGGTATATAGTACAAGTCATGGACAGGTCACGGGCTGTGAATTTTTGTTTACTATCCGTGACCTGTCCATGACTTTTACTAAAAATACCCATGACTAAAACATAGCCTTAATGATAATACACTGTTGCTGTATATCTCCGAGAAGGAATGTGGAGAATGTTCAGTGCTGAAAGGCAAGAGAGGCATGGCATCAGAATGATAGAGCTGGGATCTGAAGCAGGCAGGGATTGCGATGGATGTGCTCCCAAGCATGTTGTGGTGAAGTGACAGGCAAAAGTAGGCAATGAAGAAAAGGCTGACCTGGTTTTGTTTTACAGAATTACTGTGATTAGTAATAATCTTTTACATACAGTCTTCATACAAATGTTATCACAAATAGCTTTATAGATTTTAATAATACAGGATTAGGTATTCTTCCACACTTTGGATTGCATAGACTCTATTCCCCTTTTATAGCTAAAACATGGTATATAATGTATGAATGGGAATTAATGGCTGCAATTACTGTACATACAAATAGGGTTCACTTAACCTGGGCATTGATTATATAGGTAATCCAAATATAAGTCTGATTCTCATAGAGCATTTGCCTTAATGCGTGGATATCTGAAGTGTTTCCATTATCACCCTGTTGCCTTTCTTGTCTCCTTCCTCAGAAATTCTCCTCTCACATGGTTGCCATTGTCTCCCTGACTTGAAATTCTCCAATAGCTCCCTGGCGCCCACTTTGGATATCAGGTCACATACTGATGTTACTTGGACACAGAGGTGAACAGATTAATAGACAGCTCACAGGAACTGTGGCACTGCGGACAGCCTAATACATGCTGCTTTTCACACAGACTCCCAGGAAGAACACAGTGGGCAAAGCTAATCCTAGTTTTAGAGTACAGAGGGTCAAAAGAAACAATTAGTTGTAATATCTCAGCTAGTACAGAAATACATATTTGGATTTGCCCAAGTAACCTATTTTAAGCAGCTGCTGGATTTATTAGGATTTATCTACTAACCTGAAATCAGAACATCACAATCAATCAGTGACAATAGAACAACAGATTATAGTGGGGAGGTGTTAGAACTGCGAGACTTCTCCCTTTCAGAAACATTCTAGTAATTGGTGTTCACATACATCCAGTTAAAAGAGAAACTGTTCTCTGGGATAACAAATAGAGCCAATAGAATCTCACAGTCGATGGCTCTTCAGTCTGGCAGAAGAGATCCAATGGTTAGAAGATGAAGCTAGAAAAATTCAGACTAGAACAAGGACATAAATTCTTAACAGTGGAATTATTTACCTAAGGACATAGTGGATTTCTATCACTTGAAGTCTTTAAATCAAGAATAGATGTCTGTCTCTCTCAAAGATATGCTATTGCTCAGACACTGGACTTAATGCAGAAATTACTGGGTGATGTTCTTTGATATGTGTTGTGCAGGAGGTCAGACTAGATGATCATAATAGACTAGATGATCATAATGGCCCCCTCAGGCCTGAAAACCTCTAAATCTAACATCCTCTCAATTTACACTTACTGGGGTCTACTCTAGAACTGCAGGAAATCTTCACAAAGGAATCTGAAAACATCTCAAAACCACACAAGCTTTGTTCTCTGGTTTTGTGTCCCATTGCAAACTTGAAACTCGGATCAGATTAACTGAAAGCTTTACTAAGGCCCTCCAAACCTTTTAAGTGAGCACACGGCCAGTTTCAAGCAAACCCGTGTCATTTTGTTTGTCACGTATCATCATGCAAAATCTATAGGTTTGCATCATTTTAATGTGGAGTTCTGGGATTTCAATTGAGTTTGAGTGTGAGGTGGAGTTCTTTTTGAAACTGAGGCTGTGTCGTTTATGCAGCTTGTAGAGTACACATACTGCACTTGCCCCTAGCACAGGTATAAATAGCAGTGTTGATGGTGAGGCACTGCCTAGATGAGCAGAATAAAGACACACCAGAATCTTAGGGTATTACCGTACATGGTTCTCTATGCACCCAAGCAGTGCCTCCCACATCTACACAGCTATTTTTGGCAGTGTAAGGTCCCTCTGCCTCCCCACTACCAGAACCTCCCTCCTCCTAGGCTCCCCAACCCCTGCCAGCAGGGAAGGCTCCAGCAGCAGAGAAAGCCTCTGGCAAAGTGGATGCAGTGGGGAAAGGTTCCAACAGCTCCTGCTGCCAGAGCCTTTCCCCACTGAGTGAAAGATTCTGGCAGTGGAGAAGGGCTCTGGCAGGGGGAAGCTGTTAGAGCTTTCCTCAGTGCCTCTTTCCCCCCCCCCCCCACCAGATACTTTCACTACCACGTGTAGTTCCACACTGCAGCATGGACACAGCCTGTATTTCACTGTGGCATGTAGCTACACACACCCTACATGCCACTGCCAGTGTAGACAAGGCCTGAGACATAGTATAACTTGGAGCAGGGTGGGGGAAGGAGGGCAAATCCCCCAAAAGGTTCAAGTGTAAGAAAGAATTCCTGGGACATGAAACTGCTGAGTTTTGCGCCAGTCATATTTTCTCCCTCTAATCTGCTCACTTATGTCCTGATTCAACAAGTACCTAAGCAAGTGTAACTTTGAGCATGAGTTGTCCCACTGAAGTCAGCATTCAAGTTAGGCTTATGCTTAAGTACCTAGCTGTATCAGGGAGTAAGGAAAGGGCAGCTGCTGCCCTTTGCTATTCTCTCAAGCTGGTGTGTTCAGAGAACAATTGTCTGGGCCCCCCTAAATTCTTGGAACTTGGAGCATGGTGGTTGGCACATTCCCACATTCCACTTCTTTAGAGGAGTCAGCAAGACTAGCATCCCTAAAGGTTTAGGAGAGATCTTTGCAAGATAGCTCAACCTCCAAGTGTGAAGCATTTGGAGACAACAAGGTTTCACTGCATCCCTGTGCTGCTCCTGAATTAGGCAGGGAGAAGACTGCCCACTCTCAGAAAATCTTTCCTGAATCTTCGCAGTTTGCGTGGTGTCTGTCTGAAACAAGAGGATACTTCAGGGTAGTTTCAATCAAGTTTCACTTAGAGCATATTGTTTTATTTGGATCCAGATCACAAAGTGAAATTCAGCTGCGAACCAAACTGCCAAGTTTTATGCCGCTGTTCATGAGAACTCAGGAGAATGCCTGAGGAAAGTAGTGAAAGATGCAGAAGCGAAGCCTGGGGTTAAGATTGTGAGAAGAGATATTTCTGTTCCATTGCTGGAATAGAAATATACAGGATTTAGTGATGCAAACTTCTTTCAGTGTCCAAATTCCCAATTTTCATCCTGTTTATAAGCGGCACTTAAATATTTTATGAGCAGGAACCCTTGATCCTTAGAAGCTTGCTTAAAGTTTCGTATCTATACCTAATCCATTTGCACGTAGCAGCTTTGAGATAGATTCCTCTAGTTTGTGCTAGGAATTTGAAACTCACAGAAAGATTTGTATAGGCCAGGATCAGACAAAAGATGACAATGCCGTGTTATTGTAGAGAGATAATGCTCAAGAGCATCTATTATGTGCCTGTCACTCACAATAAGCTGAAGCATCAGATTCTTGCATATATGGATTATCTTTTAGTCAGCATAGATAAAAGAGTGTTGGTGTTATTACTTTCACTAAACCCTTTCACACTGGGGATCTTCTACAATTTTCTGTGGCTAAGCAGTACACACACAAAAAAGGGAAGAATGCTGACAAGGAAGAAAAAAAGTAGAGTAGTTACCTTTTTTAGACAGAAAACAAAACATTCTTGCAGCTAAAAAAGACAGAATTCCAAGGACATTATGCCAGATATAATATAAAGTTCCATTTATTCTTTACTGATGCAAAAACAATACTTTCTAAGCTTTTGGAAAAGTCAGACATTTGATGAAACCTAGTTTCAACCTTAGCAGTTAAGCTCGAATTTTGTTCAATGAGAGCTACTGGGTGCTCAGCACTTGAAAAATTAGACCACTTATTTTGGTGACCAAATATGAATCTAGGAGTGTAAAATTAGGCACTGAGGGTAAAGTATGCTTGTCAAAACAGAGGGGTGCCATCAGAGAGCGAGCTCTTTGATTGTCTCCTAGGTCTGCAGATCCCGTACACATTAAAGTAAAGTAGTCTAAAGCTGCTGCTGCTGCTGCTAACTGGAATGCACTACTTCTGGCCACTCCTCCCATCCCTGACAAACCATTGTACTGGGGTCTAGGAGAGGGTACTGTAGGAATGATTACCTCAGCTCTACACATGCTGGGGTTTCCTCCATGCTGGGGATATCTCCATCTAGGAGGATGGAGCCTTTCTGTATTCCCCATGAGCCACCAGAGCAGTGCATCGCTAGCAGTGTGGGACAGCAAATCTGTCCCTATTGAAAATCTTGGCCATAATGTATGGACAATGGTCGAAGTCACCATGGGTGTAAGAAAATGCAAGATACTAAAGTAAATGCACGTTTGAAGGAATTATCATAGTTTTCAGATGTTAGAAATAATTCAGATAAGTCTATGCAAGTTCCTTCCAGTGAGCAATATTTTGCACTTGGCCACACTGAATTTCCTCTACCATCCCTCCCAAGTACCTAGTTTTGTTTAGACCCTTCTGGAGATCCTCATGACTCAACCTAGTTTTGACTAACCTAAATTCACTGACAAAAACCTTTGCTAATGCAGAGTTCCCAGTGGTATCTTTTACCCTTCTGGAACACTGAGCTCAGCAAAACTCAAACTTTGGAAAAGCAGGAAACAAAGAGTTGAGGTATAGATCCATGCTACTGTAACAAATATGCAATTTTGTAATAAAATATGCCTTCTGGACGTCCTGCTGGTAACGGATTTGTTTGTTCTGCCTGTTTCCACTTCTCCTCACCCCAAGATTGAAAATGTGAATTATGGAAAGCCTAAGGCTTTGTCTACACTGGCAAGTTTCTTCACAGTAAAGCAGCTTTCTGTGTTGTAACTCCCAAGGTGTACACACTGCCAAGCCACTCAGTGCGCAGAAACTGCGCAGTTGCAGCGCTGTAAAAAAACCACCCCGATGAGAGGCATAGAGCTTTCTGCACCGGGGCTACAGCGCCGCAGTGCCAGTGTAGACACCCTGGTCGATTACAACGCTGCGACTGGCCTCCGAGAGGTGTCCCACAATGCCTGTTCTTGCCTCTCTGGTCATTGGTTTGAACTCTACTGCCCTGCCCTCAGATGACCAACCGTCATCCTCACCCCATAAATTCCTTTGGAATTTTGAAAGTCCCCTTCCTGTTTGCTCGGTGATGCGTGCAGTGGTCTCAGCACCTCTTTCCAGGAGACCATGCCTGCTCCACGCACCAGGCGATCCTCCATTTGAAGCAATGCCGAGCTGCTGGACCTCATCAACATTTGGGGAGAGGAGACTGTCCAGTCCCAGCTGCGCTCCAGCCGTAGGAATTATACCACCTACGGACAGATTTCACGATGCATGACAGAAAGGGGCCAGGACCAGGACACACTGCAGTGCGGGGTCAAAGTGAAGGAGCTGCGGAACGCCTACCACAAGGCGCGGGAGGCAAACCGCCGCTCCGGTGCTGCGCCCACAAGCTGCCAGTTCTACAAAGAGCTGAATGCGATACTCAGTGATGACCCCACCTCCACTGCGAAGGCCACTGTGGATACTTCGGTGGCTCGCGTGCCAGACAAGAGTGGACTGAGCCAGGAGGAGGAAATCTTGGATGAGGATGTGGAGGGGGAGGGGGACACAGAGTCAGAGGATGACTCGGAGGTTAGAAATGCATGCAGCCAGGAGCTCTTCTCTACCCCGGAGGAGACTAGCCAGTCACAGCAGTCAGATCTTGGTGAAGCACAAACAGGAGAGGAGCCCCCTGGTAAGTAGATTTGATTTTGGGAATCGCTGAAGTGAGTTGTTGGGGGCAGGAGGGTTGCAGAAAGCAGGGTTGTGTCTGTACGATGCACATACCACCACATGTCTAGTCTGAGCGGCGGAACAGGGCGTTGATTGACTCCCTCACTTCACAGGAATCTGCCTCAGAGATCTCCAAGAAACTCTCATGGAGATACTGGGCAATCCACTGCCACAGGTTCTTTGGCAGAGCTGCTTTGTTTCTTGCTCCATTAAGGGTAACTTTCCCGTGCCACTCTGCCATCATGGGGGAGGAGGACCATTGCTGCACACAGGCGAGCCATATAAAGGCCTGGGCAGAAGCCGCAGTCTTGGAGAAGACCTTCCCTTGATTCCCTGCTCACCCTCAGCAGCGAGATATCTTCCATAATGAACACAGCCTGTGGAAAATGTAGGGACAGGAATGATTATCAGCCCCCCAACTACAGTCCTGGCGCTCCCCAAGAGCCACGTGCCCAGTATACAGTAGGATCCGGGAACACTGATTTCCCCTGCCCTGTGGCTACTCACCATTTTGGGGGTCTTGTGGCTCATGTGTGCTTGCCTGCAGTCAGCCAGTTAGCGACTGGTATGTGAATAGTGGCTGTGTTTTAAACCACTGAATCAGTGCTGCAGACTATACTAATTCTGTAAAATGTTGCGTTTTGGCTTCACGGAGATGACCTTGGGAGCCCAGCCTCCCTCTTTGTTATAGCCAGCTGAATGGCTGCGCAGAATTAGAAAACAGCCATGAAGAACTAAGGAGGACTTTCTGCATGAGGTTATGATGCACTCCATGGCCGAAAAACAGTAATTGAAGGAGTGGTGGGACAGCGAGAAGAGGGACCGAAAGGAGAATGCGGAGCGCAGAATTAAGCCACAGAGCGGCTCTTAAACGTTATGCCAAGCGGACACACTCCAGGCGATACTAGCACTGCAAACAGAGCAGCTCCTGCAGCCACTGTCGCAAAACTCTTTCCCATGCACCCCTCAGACACCGCCAACACACTCTTATCAACCTCCTGGCTCCAGTCTGTAACCGCTGCATTCCACTCCTCCCCCGTCACAGTCCAGCACAGCAGACTCCCAGTACCCACTGCACTCAACACCTGTCCCTCTGCAGTTTAGCCCTTCTGGACTACAGTACACACTGCACTGTACTCCAAAGGAGAAGGTTGGATATGATACCTGGACATACACAAGTCTTTAACTGTCCCAGGACCCCACCTCCTCCTGGGACCTTCCCTTCCCCAATCCTCCCCAGTGCTGATGTGTTTTTTTATTTTTTGTGTAGTTTTTTAATAAAAGAATTGTGTTGGTTTGAAAGCAATCTTTATTCTATTAATTGAAAGCAAACAGAGCCCTGCAAAGCAACAATTATCTTAAACCTTCGTATTGCATCATCTGCACCAATCACAATCACCTCCTAGCATTACAAGCACTGCACTCCCGAGCATAGCAACAAATATTAGTGGCTTTCAGCTTCAAATTGCTGCCTCAAGGCATCCCTGATCCTTATGGCCCTGCACTGTGCCCCTCTAATAGCCCTGGTCTCTGGCTGTTCAAATTCAGCCTCCAGGCACTGAGCCTCAGCAGTCCAGCCCTGAGTGAAGCTTTCACCCTTTCCTTCACAAATATTATGGAGCGTACAGCACACAGCTATAAGCGTAAGAATATTGTCATCGGCCAGGTCCAGCTTCCCATATAGGCAGCACCAACTAGCCTTTAAATGGCCAAAAGCACACTCAACAGTCATTCTGCACCTGCTCAGCCTGTTGTTGAACCACTCCTTCCTACTGTCAAGGTGCCCCTTGTATGGCTTCATAAGCCACGGCATTAAGGGGTAGGCAGGGTCTCCCAGGATCACAATCAGCATTTCGACTTCCCCATGGTGATCTTCTGGTCCGGGACGAAAGTCCCTGCTTGCAGCTTCCTGAACAGGCCAATGTTCCAAAAGATGCATGCGTCACGCACCTTTCCAGACCAGCCTGCGTTAATTTCCTTGAAATGCCTACAGTGATCCACAAGTGCCTGGAGAACTATAGAGAAATACCCCTTCCGATTAATGTATTCAGTGGTTAGGTGGTCTGGTGCCAGAATTGGAATATACTTGCCATCTATCACCCCTCCGCAGTTAGGGAAGCCCATTTGTGCAAAGGCATCCACAATGTCATGCACGTTGCCCGGAGTCACAGTCTTTTGAAGCAGGATGCGATTAATGGTCCTGCACACTTCCGTCAACACGAGTCCAACGGTCGACTTTCCCACTCCGAACTGGTTAGCGACCGATCAGTAGCAGTCTGGAGTAGCCAGCTTCCACAGTCCAATCGCCACGCGCTTCTCCAGCGACAGAGCAGCTCTCATTTTCGTATCTTTGCGCCTCAGGACTGGGGCAAGCTCATCACACAGTCCCATGAATGTGGCTTTCCTCATCCAAAAGTTCTGCAGCCACTGCTTGTCATCCGAGACGTGCATGACGATGTGATCCCACCACTCAGTGCTTGTTTCCCGAGCCCAAAAGCGGCGTTCCACTGTGGTCAGCACCTCCGTGAATCCCATAAGCAATCTCGTGTCATAGCTGCTATGCCTGGTGAGATCAATGTCGCACTCCTCTTGCCTTTGTAGTTTAAGGAATAACTCCACTGCCACTTGTGACGTGTTAGTCAGAGCGAGAAGCATACTGGTCAAAAGTTTGGGATCCATTCCTGCAGACTGAAGAGGCAGAGCGCGCAGTACACAAACCGTTGAAACATGGCGCCAAATGTGGATGGAAGCACAGGGATTGCTGGGATGAGAAGCAATGCATCACGACACATTGGGACAGGACCCAGGATGCCCCGCGACCCCCTCCACCTTCCCACAACTCTTAGCGGCAGAAGAGGAAGAGATGCTCTGTGGGATAGCTGCCTAGAGTGCACTCCGCTGAATACTGCTGCAAGTGTCGCAAGTGTGAACATGCTATTGCACAGGCAGCTGATAGTGTGAACACACAACAGCGGTTTCCCTTCACCGCTCTCTGAGTGGCGCTGTAACTGCCGGCGCTATAACTCTGTCAGTGTAGACATACCCTTAGAGACTGACCCAAAGTCCATTAAGTCAAAAGGAGTCTTTCCTTTGATTTAATGGGCTTTGGATCAGGCCCATAGGGCCTAGACAACATGGTGCTTGAAGTCCTAGAAATAACTAAAGTAAACATATAGATTTTTCTATCAAAGTTTAAGAGCAAAGTAACTTGCCAGATGTATTTGGGAATTATGGGTAGTTTAATAAATGATTTATGGGTGACTGTCCATAAGATGTCAAAAATCAATGAAGTTTAAGAGAAGTACTTTTCAGGGTAGAAGAATGCAGGGTCTAAACAAAGTAGTTACTCATTTCTGTCTGTTTTTCTTATCTGTGGAAAGCCGTGCTGGAGTTGATAATGCAGCAGTTTATAATACTCTATTTGCCATTCCATAATGCTCACAGGCACTGGTACTGTGAGCTGGAATTGACAATAATGGCTTTCATATACCAGAACTTTATGAAAATCTTGCAATCTTTGTGATTTGTCTATTGTATCATTTTACTATAGCACTATTATACCAGGACTCCAATACAATATTAATCTGACACAGATGTATTAAGCTATTACATCTTCATTCCCATTGAAGTACATTAACAGAAGAGACATGTGGGTACAGTTGTATCTAGGTCTTCAAAGAATTCCTGAGTGATCCAGATATGTTCAGTTCCCAGAAACATTCAGTTTGTAAGCTATCAACCAAAAATGTCTAGACACTCTGAACTGATAGGAAGGAGACAATCTGAAAGAAAAAAAACGTTCTCCTTTTTGAAAGTTCAGTGGCCTGTATTAAAAAAAAAAAAAAAGGATCCTGTTAATAGAAAGATCTTTGTTACATGAAACGCAACAAATACAAACACTGTAGCATACGTATTCATTCTGCAGCTCTCAATACACTCAGACAGAAGCCCTAAAAGCAGCACTCTACTGTAGGAGGTTCCCTTTTGCCGCTTCCTATCCTCATTTCCAGTATTCAATATTTTTGGAAAGGCAACGATGATGTTGTTGGAGGGGAATGAATTTCCTCCTTTCTTCCCTATTCCAGGAAATTCTCTGCCCTCCCCTCAAGGCTCTTTCTGTTCTTGCCCTTTTCATTCCCCTCCCCCTTTAAAGGAAAAGTCTTAGACTATGACCCCAGCATCAGCTTTTGCTGAGAGGCTGCCACAGCAAAGGGGCACCCTGTGCAGAAACACTGTTCACACCTCCCTAAGACAGGCTTTGCCTATCTGAATTACCTTGGAAGTATGTGGTCTACTGGTTAGAGGATAAGACAAGGGACCTGTAAACTAGGGTTTCTATTTCCTGTGTGACCTTGGATAACTATTTACTCAGCTGTAAAATGGGCATAATTCTACCTCCTTCACAGGGGCATTGTGAGGCTTAATTAACATTTACAAAGGATTAAGATTCTTCCCTACATAAAAGATACAGTAAGTGGAAAGTATTATTCTTAATTAAATTCTTATAAATAAAACACCGAAGATGGATATTCTTAGCAAGGTTTCATACAATCTTAAGCAGAGTTGTTTGCTGTGAGCAAGTTTGTAAACTCCGTTTATTTGAATCAGTTGAAGTGATAGGTATGCAGCCATTCTCCAAAAAGTATAATTTTTGGAGCTTAATGTACCCTCCCTGCACACACCCATGTTACATCATTTAAAAGCTTATTTTATGTAAGTTTAGATGGGTATGACATGGAGCTGTCAAGTGGTGTTGTACGTGTGTAGACAAGGTGAAACAATGGGACCCAAAATGAGAAAGTGTCATTTTTTGCACAGTTCCAGAAACACTGCAAATGACTGATTACAGTTTTTACTGTATTTGCGCTAATTTCAATACCTTTATGTGGTGTTTCTTGGTCAAAGCTACCAAACTACAATGTATTCAAATGATTTTTATTGGTTTTTCATGAGAAAGTATTTTTTTTCCCAGACATGAAGTTGTTTTATTGGCAAAAATGGCAAATATCACCATTTTGCAATATACGAACATGAAATATTTTCACATAGCATATTCTTAATTGTCAAAATACCTCACAAGAGATTATCAGAGCATTCTATATTTTCAATGAAATTTGCTGACCAGATCAGTTTCCAACTGAAGGTTGTATATTAGTAGCATTAGATTGTGTGCCCACCGTTTGTATTGCATTGTGGGTAGATATAAATGTATGTGAATTCCTATGGTAATATTTCTCCCTTTGTAAGCTTTTGTACTTATAATGCAGCATCTAGTCTGCCTGGTAGAAGATTTTAATTTGTAATCGCCTATGCATGCAGAACTCACCTTTGAAATATTCCAGAAACCAGCTTTTTAATTCAGTGGCACTTATGCACAGATCAGTATTACTGTTAGAGATAACATTACACAGTTTCATATTGTGACTATGCAAGAGCTATGAGCAAAAGAAGTGGCCTAACAAAAAATATTGAAGATAAAAGTCCACAAACAAGTCCTTGCCTCTACATTGAAGAGGGATGAAGAGCATGTTACAGCTCTTAGCAACCATGTCATCAACAATATGACAAATCCATGGCTGCATACCTATCACTTCAACTGATTCAAATAAACGGAGTTTACAAACTTGCTCACAGCAAACAACTCTGCTTAAGATTGTATGAAACCTTGCTAAGAATATCCATCTTCGGTGTTTTATTTATAAGAATTTAATTAAGAATAATACTTTCCACTTACTGTATCTTTTATGTAGGGAAGAATCTTAATCCTTTGTAAATGTTAATTAAGCCTCACAATACAGAAGTGCTTATCCACATATCTCCTGGACTGCATGTAACATCAGATGTACGAGAGTCTCTGCTGAAAGCAGCAGATGCTGGTGAAGAACAAGTGGAGAGATTTGTGAAACATGCACTTGATTCTGATGGAACATGTAGCTTCTTCAGCCCAGTCAGGAAATCTGGCATCAAAACATTTGCTGACACTCCCAAGTACACAAAATGTAAATCTGGCAAGGGAGGGACAATCCAGCTATCAGTGCAGAAATTATTTCTGCAGATCCCTTTTCTTAGCAAGATGATGTTTCAATAGCAACTGCTCTTAGTCACCCAATGAGACCTGTGCCTATATATCCCTCTTCCATACTGATGGAACGATGAGAACAGACAAAGGTAAATTAAGGCATTAGCTGGTAGCTTAATCTGAAGAATTCAGGAGCTAAGAGCAAGCAACAAAGAAACCACAGTATACATCAGAGATGCCATAGCTGTCATACAAATGATGGCTGGAGACAAATGCCACACATTCAATGAATTGGCTGCTGAGTAATTGAGGCAGGTCCTAAAAGGATCTGACAACGCTAATACTAGAATCAAAGTCTTTGACAGATTATGACACCAGTAACTGTGAAAATTGCAGAAAGACAGCGCCAGAAAGGATCTAAGGTTGGCTTCAAGGAATACCAGGTGATTGGTGGACTCCCTGTGTCTCCATGGAAAAAGTTTCTAAATGTGGCATCCAACAAGTAGTCACTTGTAAAATTCTTCTGTGAATATATGGGTTCAAAATGCATCTGATAGTGTAGGTGCATTTCCAACACAATCATTCCTCCTTGCTGAAGGTTTTTCCAATGGTGAAGTAGCAAAGTCCATAGCCAGTAGAGGTGTTGAGAAGCCCAAGATATGTACGGTACTCAAAAGGAGGCTGACATAAGGATGCTACAGCATGCTGAAAGTTCCAATATGGCTTTTGGGTCTCTGGATGTCAAACTAACCATACTTCCTGTATTCTTCAAGGGCCCAATGGCATCTGAGCTTGTAACAAGACCTTATTTGTGCCTGCATTAGTAGAGGTTGCTGCACAGCCAGCTGTGTCTGCAGTCAGAACAATCTTCCCTGCACAGAACTGCGTACAATGCCAAGGCAATGAAGACTGTGGTAACCCACACACCTCTCGATAGAGATCATAATGATGAGCAAGATGATGATAATGATGTTGACTAGAAATGTTACCAGCGCTATTACATTTCAATGATACCTGTACACATGTATTATTATATTTTGTTTTACCCTTTAGATTGTTGTTGTGATTATTTGAGATCATAAAGAAAGCCAATTTTATACCCTGAAATAATACATAGGGTCATTAAACCTACAGAAACAAATGCAAACTTTTCAAAGTGGTCATTTTAACATGTTGATGGGGTCATTGTATACTTCTCTTTTCTATGGCAATGGCACCACATCTTACCTCATCTTGAAGCACACATAATATGCTTTCAAATGATGTATGATGTTCATGTGTGTAGGGAAGGTACATTAAGTCGACCAAATCGGTGGGGTCTGCTGCTTGCCTGTTAGTAGGAAATTTGGTAAAGTCTCCAATGAATTTTCCTAAACCTTTGGGATTCAATTAGCATTTTAGCAAAAATCTGCATGGTTTCTGTGGGGATCTCTCATTTAATTTTCAGTTTTCCTTAGTACCAATTCCTCCAGTTTACTACCAGATATTATTGTAAAACAGAAAGAGTCTCATTGAAAAATAGGAGTAAGTGAATGGGGGCTGATGCACCAAAATATATAGACAAATTTCTTTAAGATACAGGCAAGACCTCAAAACTTTCTGTCTATCTACACTGTTTAGCTACATAGCCTTAACCTTATGTTTAACTATCCTTGAAAATATCTCTGTTATCTGAAAAATCAAGAGACTATTTAATGACTGGCCTAGGGACTGTGGGCTTAGCGCATCACACTGATGTGGTAGTTCCTTCTCCCGCCCCCTCATTTTTACTTCCAAACTTGGTCTAATACTCTGCAAAGCAACAGGGGTTGGGAGTGCTACAGAAGTACGGTGATGAGATTTTGCTGAGGAGAAAACACCCATTGACATTCTGAAGCAACCTCTTGTAACTGAGCGAGGAACAGAGTTGATGGGCTCTAAAGGAAGTCCCGTCCAGTCCACCTCGGCAAGGGAGGTCACTGTAGGGCCAGGCTATGGTCAGGTGGAGGTATTTCCTTGAGGGTGAAGGGGCGTTTTGGGAACAGGAAAAGTCTCTGTGAGGTCTAAGGGCATATCAGTGTGGCAAAGGTTAGTTGAGAGTGTCAGAAGACTGAGATGAAGTCTTTGTCCTAGAAGTATGAGAGGGCTTTAGAAGCTGAAGAACTAGAGGTTGTGGAAAGGGTTGGCAGCTATAATAGAGGACTGTATGCACTTATCACTGTGAGATGGGGTGCCTCCTGTACTTGGATATTTGTTGCATCCATGACTCCTCTCATCTGGCATTCCAGACTCCCTACTTTTCTTACAGAGTGATCCACTACTCCCTCCCTATCTTAGGGTGAGCATTGCCACCTATGCTAACCCCAAATGGTTCCTTCGTTTCCAGGAAACCGTTTAAAGACTACAGAATTACTCATGGTGAATAAGGGTGGTGGACTCTGGCCCATAGGGTTTGATTCTGCAAGGGGACGGGCACTCTGGCCGTAATCCAGCAAAGCACTTAAACCCATGCTTAAAGCAGGCACACAAATAGTCCCACTTGAAGGCAATGCTTGAGGCTAAGATTTTCAAATAGGCTTAAGGAAATTAAGCACCCAACTCCCATTGACTTTCCCCGCCTAAGTGCTTTGCTGGAGTGGGGCCAGAGTGCTCATCACCACCTTGCAGTATCGAGCTCATAATGAAGAACTTAAGTTCCACCTGCCTCGGTGCATCACTGGCCTCCTCACTTGCCTTTGGCTGAGCATGTGCAATGCAGTCTTTGGTTCTGGAATATTATGGGCTTATAAATGGTATTTTGTATTTTTCTGGATGAAGATTCTGTACAATGTGCAGCACAGACTACAAAGCAAATATTTTATCTAACACGCAGAATTCTAAGAGGTACTTTAACATTTTCACATCTGTCTAACATTAAATCTAAAGCATTGGACCCTTTTGTTTGGTGAGCTATATAACAAAGATGAGAATTCATTCTCAGAATATTAATGGGAAACATTTGTGAACTTTTACCCAGAATTAATGTCCACTAGGATATATTTTTTTAAATCCTTCAAGCAATTTATAAAAAGTTTTCTTCTCAATTTAAGCACAGAAGTCAGTAGAGGACTTCTTAGGCAAAATGCAAATTGATTAAGATTTACATGGTGTTCTTCATAGCAGTTACAAGTCCTGTAGATACAGGGTGTTGAAACGAATCGTTAATGGCCTATAGGTGGGCAGATTGTTACCGGTACCAGTGAAAATTTGGATTCAATTTGTACAATGCACAGCAATTTATTTGGGAAAGAATCACACAAGCAGCAAAAGGTTATATAATACGTCTCCCTAATAAGCCTCAATTCCACAAGCATAAACCCTCAGTAACTATGTTGGCCTTACACAGTATCCTGATTGGCAAACAAAGCAGGCATAGCTACCAGTTCTAGCTGGAGACTTATTTTCTTCTCTTCTTTTCCCCTGTCAAGTACCTGATCTGTCAAATGTCCCCCGAAGCAGGGTCTTGGTTACCCCGAGGCCCTCTGGTTCAAAAGTCCTACAAAAGTCCTGCATAACACAGTCTTGGCTACCCAAAGGCCTTCTGTCTTACAGTGTCACAGACCTTTTCAAATGTTCATTGGGGAACTAACTAACTAACTCTGCTTTTATACCTCTTATTCTCAAAGGAATCACAAGTCCCAGAAATATGCCCTGTGGGCGGTTCATTACTGGCTTTTTCTAATTAATATTTTAGAAGGGGGCTGCAAACAGACACAGACCAAAGATCAGTTGACGTTTACCCTCTCATCAGTCATTAAGGGCTTGTCTACATTACCCGCTGGATCGATGGTCAGCGATCGATCCAGCAGGGGTCGACCGCCGAGTGCTCTCCCGTCGACTCCGGTACTCCACCAGGGCGAGAGGCACGGGCGGAGTCGATGGGAGAGTGTCAGCCGTTGACTAAGTAAGTAGATCTAAGTACGTTGACTTCAGCTACGTTATTCACATAGCTGAAGTTGTGTAGCTTAGATCGATTTCCCCCCCGGGCCTGCCCCCAGTGTAGACCAGGCCTCACTTGAGCTGTTAGTGTGGTGTCATCCAAAAGGGTCATTTTGACCTGGATTAGTCTGTGCCACGCTCACTGACGGCGTGTTTTTGTGTTTTCCTTACTTGGTGGGCTGGCCCCCGGCTGATATGACCAAAGTTCTATGTTGAAACACACACACACACAGATAGAGCCTGTAATCACTCTCAGTAAATTTCCATACCAACTTTCTGATGCTAAGAGAACCCTGCTCCCAGAATCCTTTAGCAAATTCAGACGTACCAAGCCATACCAAACTCATGTTCACCACATTCATTCATATCAATCACAACAATTAATAATAATTTGGCACCGTCCCAACAGAAAACTTCAGGGAATTTATGTGGAATAAATATATCCTACTACACAATAAGTTGTTTATCCTTGTACATGCGCATTAGAGAAAATACTCTGAGATTCTCTTATAAAAAACACTAGGGAAGTGCAAAATATTGTATCAGACATGTGGTTGCAAAGGGGAATACACAGTACTAGAAACAAAATCGGGATGCAACAAAACTATAGCTAGATACAGGTAAGTGGCCTCAGATACTTTAGTTTTATGCTTGTGTGCCATCACAGAAGAGGTGAAACAAAATGGATAATCAAGCCCAATGTTTATAGGGAAAAGATAAGCAAAGTGTTGTAAGGGGACTGCTCAGTGCACAAGAAATACACTTACTTACAGAACTGCAAGCTGGGAACATGCTGTTTTATTCAACTACATACAGAGTGGTGGGGGGAGTACAAACTAACTAAACAGGAAGTAAGGAAGAGGTGGAGGATGGCCACAATCCATAATACTCTGAGTAACGCAGTTAACTCCTTGATGACCACTTTACTACATCCCTTTCCTCTTCATTTACAGGCTGGTGGTAGTCTTTTATATAACTAGGGGGCTCCTCTCTCTCTCTCTCATGGAGTAGTGCCTCTCCTCGGCAGTTGAAGCTCTTCTGGGGCAGAAACACACATTTCCCCAATCTCCTAGTCCAGCAGTTCTGTAGATACCCCCATCTCAGGCATTCCTGGCAAAACTGCATCCTCTCTTGGCCTCAGCACCTCCAGGTGGTCATCACCCAAGCACAAAATCTCTGGTGCTTGCATGTCACTCTACTGTCATCTTATGGCTCGGCCATCACTCAAACAGACTTAAAAAAGATAAGGGTCCTTTTTGTTCTAGGATAGTATGCAGAATCCATGTTGGCTTGTGAGTATTGAAACTTTTGATGCAGACTAGGTTCTTTGGACATAACTCTGTTTGTAGCACCATAGTCATGATTTTGTTTAGAAAAGCTTGCTTCCTTAACACTTCCCCCTCCCTGCTAGGATGGATTAAGTCTAAATGAGTTATTTTCCTCCTTCCCATCAACAGCTGGGCTGGGCTCACAGTCGTCATAGTCAAAGGAAATACAAGACTACAGGGCTTAATTTCCTACCTCCCATTAGTCATCTTTTTCGTTGCCTTTAAAAGCTCACAGAGTTCTCTCTGATAGGCCATTAGAAACTTGATGATATGGGGAAGTATGAATATGCTTAATCCTATTTTTGTTCAGAAGTCTTTGAATGCCATGCCTGTAAAATTTGGTCCATTGTCTGGGACACATACAACCAGTAGTCTGTGTATGGCATAGATCTGTCTGAACTTTTCAGAGGTAGCTGTAGAGGTTGTTGAGGTCATCACATGTACTTCTAACCATTTTTAATGTGTATCCTTTATAATTAGAAACATTTTTGCCATGTATGGGCCTGCAAGTTTATATATACTTGGACCATGGGTTTCCAAGTCATTCCCAGGGGTGAAGAGGTGCCAGCACCAGGGTCTGTTGGGTACCTGACATTGGTGGCATCCCTTTATGATTTTTTCCATATCCACATCCATGTTTGGCCACCATACATACCTCCAAGCCAAAGATTTTGTGTGTGAAATGCCAGGATGTGCTTCATGTAACTGTGTCAGGACAAGATCTCACCTTTCTGGAGGAATAACTACTCTTGTGCCCCATAATATGCAGCCATTCTCTATGCTCAGTACTGTACTCCTGGCCTGAGTGGGCAGAACTCTTTCTCCTTGCCAGGGCTGGCCTTGCCTCAGTTCGCCTCATGGTATCTGTCTCAGGTGCCAGACTGGGCGGGTGGGGGCTCCACTAGGACCCAGAGTGTAGAAAATGGTGTCTGCTGCTGGTGCATATGTATACTCTCTGCTCTAGATGCACAGAGATGGTGGAGTGCTGTGCTGGAGGAAGGAGGGCACAAGAGACATAACAGGCAGGCAGAAGAAAAGGTGAGAGGGAATAACAGAAAGCAGCAGGAGCTGCAGGGAGAGAGAGGAGGAGGAGTCACTTATGTACCTCTCTAGCACCCCCAGGAGCCTGGACTGATTAACACCAGCTTCTCAGGGAGCTTCCTGTTTCCTGCTGCTTCCCTGAACCCACTTGAGGAGAACAGGCAGTCAACTGAAGTAGTAGGAGCCAATTAGGCCCTTAAGACGCTGATATCTTCCCTCACTCAGACCTTGCTACCAGCCTGCTTAGTTGTCCCCTTCAATTGAGTGTTGAGAGCCACTATTGCTGGCACAGAACAGCAGTCATGAGTGAAAGAAGAAAACGCCCCTCTGGGGCAGCATTCAGAAAAAGAAAGAAAGTAAAGGAAGCTTTTCTATCTAAGCAGGAAGGAGCTCTCCTGAGATTATATATATATATATATATATATATATATACACAAATGTTCACGGGGAGCCTTCTGGCCCCAGTGAGGATGTGAGTGGTGAGGAGATGCCTGATCTTCCAGTTAGTCAGAGTGCAGGTGACCTGGCAGCTACTGCAGCATCCATATCTCTATCTCAAATGGATGTATCCATGCACATTCCTGAAGAAAAAAGTGTAGATCAGAGAAGAGTGTGGTGGAGGCGCAAGAAACAGCTGCTGCTGCTGAGTTTAGTTCCTTAAGTCTAGATGATCCAGGACTTGAGCAGTAGCCTGAGGGACTTCCTTGTACTGCATGGGCCATAGCAAGTGAAAAACTTCATGTTCCCCAAAGACAATGAAAATAGAAGTTTCCATCCAACACATTACTGGTGTGAAATCCCCAATGGTGACAAAGTGGAGAGGCCATGGCTTATGTACTCAAAAACCCAGAATGATGCATACTGTTTTTGTTGCAAACTCTTCCAGTGTAATGTTCCAGCCACATTGGGTTCTACAGGAACAAAGGACTGGAAAAATCTGGCTAGAAATCTGGTATGCCATGAGAAGGCAGCAAATCACCAGAGAGCATTCCATAGGTGGAAAGAGCTTGAGATGAGACTAAGGTTAAAGGCCACAACAGATGATCAGCATCAAGAGAAGATTGCATCGGAGTCTCTTTACTGGCAAAACGTTCTGAAAAGGCTCATTGCCATTGTGAGAATGCTTGCTACCCAAAACCTAGCACTGTGTGGCACTTCAGATCAGCTGTATGTGCCAAACAATGGAATCTTCCTTAAAATTGTGGCGCTGATGGCTGCGTTTGATGCTGTACTCCAGGAGCATCTAAGAAGAGTCACCACCCAAGAAATGTACACACACCACTACCTTGGAAAAACAATTCAAAATGAGATCACACAGTTACTGGCAACAAAAGTCAAACAGAAGTTTGTGGCAGATCTGAAGTCAGCAAGATATTACTCTGTTATTCTGGACTGCACACCTGACATCAGCCATACGGAACACATGACTTTAAATGGTGCGTTTTATAACAACAACAGAACCTAGTGAAAAAGTCCCTGCAGTGGTGACTGTCAGAGAGCATTTTCTAGAATTTATTGACATTGATGATACTACAGGAGCTGGTATGACAAATGTGCTTCTTAAAAAGCTGGAAGGTATGGGAATTGCAATAGCTGACATGAGAGGTCAGGGCTACGATAATGGTGCCAACATGAGAGGAAAGAACAGAGGAGTGCAGACACGGATCCAAGAGTTAAACCCTCAAGCTTTTTTTGTCCCATTCAGTTCTCATTCACTGAACTTGGTGGTCAGTGATACAGCATCAGCTTCTAGTCAGGCTGCTGAATTTTTTAATGTAATTCAGAGCATCTATGTATTTTTCTCTGTATAAACTCATCGATGGCAAATTTTGAAGCAACATCTGGGAACATCCTCTCTGACACTGAAACCACTGAGTGCCACACGATGGGAAAGTCAAGTGGAGGCAATAAAGCCTATCAAACACCAGACTGGGAAGATAGATGATGCCATAGTTGCCATTATGGAGGATAATGCTATGGCAGGAACTGTTCGTGGGAGAACAGTGGCAGAGGGAAATGGAATCACCAGAAACATACATAACTTCAAATTTCTGTGTGGCTTAGTGTTGTGGCATGACATACTGTGTGAAATAAATGTTGTAAGCAAGAGACTCCAAGGTGTTGACCTTGATATATCTGGAGCAATGGAACAACTGGACAAAGCAAAGTCATACCTACAGACTTACTGGTCAGATGAGGGATTTCAAAATGTTTTGACGAGCACACAGAAGTTGGCAGAGGAACTTCACACTGAAGCTATGGGATAATCCCATAAGAGACCCCAAACAACAATTCAAAGTTGAATTCTTTAACCAGGTCCTAGAATGTGCAATACAGTCAGTTGAAGAATGTTTCATGCAGCTCAAGGAACACTGCAGTATATTTGGAATGTTGTATGATATTCCAAAACTCCTCACTATACCTGAAGACGACCTACACCAGCAATGCAGGGCACTAGAGACAGTGTTGACACACGATGACATGCGTGATATTGATGCAAGTGATTTAGGTGATGAACTGAAAGCCCTTTCAAGATACATTTCAGCAGGATCAACTCCAAAGGCTGTTCTGGAATATATGTGCACAAAGAAGATGACCACCCGCTTTCCAAATGCTTTTGTTGCTCTGCGCATACTTCTAACACTTCTTGTAACAGTTGCCAGTGGAGAACTCCAAGCTGAAGTTAATAAAAACACATCTATGCTCCACAATGACACAGGAGAGGCTGGTCCGCCTTGCAACCATCTCAATAGAGCATGAGCTGGCCCAGACTGTGGACCTTCAGGAAGCAGTTAAAATCTTTGCAACCAAGAAGGCACAGAAAGCACCACTTTGATTATTCAAACAGATAAAAATACCAGTGTTTACTATGCGGACAAGAAAAGTTACATTTGCTGTTCAGGCCTTTGAAAGTTAAGTGTTACTTAAAATTTTTGAACAAGGCATTTTAAGTTGTTAGTTCTCCTTTATTGGGGTAGATAGCAGAGCAGTACCATGAGAGGAGTAGAACAGGAAGAAGGCAGAATTGAGACCTTTCAAAGTTTTGGCCCAAGCAAGGGGGCATGAGGGCGTCATTTGAGCTCCTCGCCTCAGGTGCCAAAATGTTGTGGGTCGGCCCTACCCCTTACATTGATTTAGCCAGCTCTGCAGTTTGTGCTGCTGCACCCGGGACAGTACAGGGTGCTTATCTGGGAAGCCTTTATTGGTGTCTGGTCAAGGTGTTCTGTGAATAATGTAATCTCTCGTGGGAGCACTGTAGCACCAGATTGTTCTGGTACCGGAGATCAACTGAGGGTATCTGTATTGACATGCTCATGTCATGCCTTATAGGCTATTCTGTTCTCATAAATGGCTAATGTCAAAGACCAACACTGTAGCCAAGCAGCTGCAATGGACAGCACACACTTGTCTTCATTGAAGAGTCCCACAAATGCCTGGTGATCTGTCAGAATGGTAAGAGGCTGCCCAGATAGGTATTGATAGAATTTGTTTATTCCTAAAATAATAGCTAGACTTTCTTTCTATAACGGAGAATAATCCTGTTCATCTTTAGTCAGTGCCCTGGAGATATATCCAATTGGCTGTCCTCCAACATTCCTCATGTTATGTGAAAAGGGTCCCCCAAGCCCTATGATGAAGCATCACATGACAGGATTAATTCTTTGCCCAGGTCAAAATGAACAAGGAGCTCCTTGGACTTAAGTAGCTTTTTAGACTCCTGGAAAGCTCTCATCTCTTTCCCTAAGGCATGGGTTCGCCTCCCTCAGGAGGTGATGCAAAGACTGAGAGGGCTGAAATGTTTGGGAGAAGCCTGTGATAATTTAACATACCTAAATATGCTCGAAGCTCAGTTGTGTTCTGAGGGGCTGGGGCCTGTTCAATTGCCAGACCTTGTCTGCCCTAGAGTGAATCCCCTCCTTGTCTATCTTGTAGACCAGACAGCCCACTTACGGTCTCACAAAAAAGCATTTACTTTGTTTTAAGTGAAGCCCCGCTGTCTCCAGTTGTTGAAATGTTGACAGATGTTCAGCATCACTTTTGCTTGTGATGACGAGGTCATCAATTCTCACTACCACACACAGGATACCTTTCAGCAAATTTTCCAAGGCCCTCTGGAAAATTCCAGGTGTTGACAATATTCCATATGGCAATCTATTGTACTGGTGAGTGTTTATAGTGGTAAATTTCTTACAGTCCACCTCCAGACTCATCTGTTGGTATGCCTACATGTCCAGCTTACTAAATATTTGACCTCTACCTAACGCTGCCAGCAAGACCTCCATCTGTGGAATGGAGTAATTGTTTAATTTGGAGAACTGATTCACTGTGATTTTATAATCCCCATAGATATGGATGGTCTTGTCTGGTTTAATCACAGATACTATAGGTGTGGCCTATTCATAAAACTGCACTGGTGAAATGATGCTCTCCTTTTCTAGTTCGTCTAACTCAGACTCAAACTTTTCTCGGAGGGCCTAAGGAACTGGTCTTGCTTTAAAATATTTTTGCTTGACCCTATCCTGGATATTAATCCTAGCTGTTACACACTACTGTAAGGGAGCTTAATAGGTCATCTAGTCCAATCCCCTGCACTGAGGCAGAACTAAGTATTATCTAGACCAGTACTTCTCAAAGTCGGGCCGCCACTTGTTCAGGGAAAGCCCCTGGCGGTCTGGGCCAATTTGTTTACCTGCCACGTCCACAGGTTCGGCCGATTGTGGCTCCCACTGGCTGCAGTTCGCCGCTCCAGGCCAATGGGGGCTGTGAGAAGGACGGCCAGCACATCCCTTGGCCCGCGCTGCTTCCCGCAGCCCCCGTTGGCCTGGAGCGGCGAGCCGCGGCCAGTGGGAGCCACGATCGGCCAAACCTGCGGACGCGGCAGGTAAACAAACCGGCCCGGACCGCCAAGGGCTTTCCCTGAACAAGCGGCGGACCGGCTTTGAGAAGCACTGATCTAGACCCTCCCTGATTGGTGTTTGTCTACCATTACTTCAAAAAGATCCTACGCTAGAACTTCAAGTTACGAACACCAGAGTTACAAACTGACCAGTCAACAACACACGTCATTTGGAACCGGAAATCTGCATTCCGGCAGCAGCAGAGACAAAAAATATTAATAAATACCGCATATTACTGTGTTAAATGTAAACTACTAAAAAAAGAAAGGGAAAGTTTAAAAAAGATTTGACAAGGTAAGAAAACTGTTTCGATGCTTGCTTCATTTAAATTAAGATGGTTAAAAGCAACATTTTTCTTCTCCATAGCAAAGTTTCAAAGCTGTATTAAGTCAATGTTCAGTTGTAAACTTTTGAAAGACCAATCATAATATTTTGTTCAGAGTTACGAACATTTCAGAGTTATGAACAACCTCCATTCCCGACGTATTTGTAACTTACGTTCTACTGTATTTTCTTCCCTTTTAGTATGTCTTCTTTCAACAGCATCTCTCATCTTCTGCGTCTTCATCCCCCTCAATGTAAAATGCCCTCTGCTTTCTTCCTTTTCCTCTGGTCTGTTGGGGTGTACCTTCCTGGGCTTGAGATGCTGTTTGATAGTCACCATTGCATTTTCTGGCTAAGTGTCCAATCTTGAGGCATTTATGCCACCAGGCCATTTTAAATCTACAAAGGGAAGCAAAAGCAGCTTCTGCACAGCAGAAATACCCCCACTGCAGCCTGAGTCCCTTGCACCTGGCTCTGCAGTTTGTTTACTGAGTCTCTGTGATTTTTCCTGCATTCTAATACCAAATCTTGGAAGTTTTTCTGCTGCTGCTTCCATTGCTGTTGCTAATTCTACGGCTCTGGGCCAGGTTACCTTCCCCTCTGCCAGCAATTGTCTTTGAATTCTCTCATTGTTAATATCACAAACAAATCTGTCCCACAGCACATCCACTAAGACATTTCCAAATGAGCAATTCTGTTAATTTTTTTAGCTCCATCACAAATGCAGGTACTTTCACTTTGCCTCCTTATTTTACTATGACACTTGAAACATTTCATAATAATGCTCTACTTTGGTATATAGTGCTCTGTAGGTCTTCTAATTTTGTAGGCCTTCTAATTTTTTCTCACCTGGTTTTGGGGTTGTAACAAACTCTTTAAGAAGGAGAAGATTTTACTGCCACATGCTCTGAGGAAAAGTGCTTTCTATTTGTCCTTATCTATAATCTCATTTGCAATACAATAGTGACCCAATCTTTCAGAATATTGCTGCCAATCCTCATTTTCTGCAATAAACTCTGCAATTTCCCCATAAGTTGCCATTCATCTTTTTCCTCATTGCCAGTTTTGTAAACGGACCACTCAGTACACAAGAAACATATGTTACTCACAGTACTGCAGGCTGGAAATATGCTGCTTTATTCACATATGTACAAACGCAGTGGGGGAAAACACACACTAACTAAATAGGAAATAAGGGAGGGGTGGAGCATGGCTCCATCCTATAATACCCTGAGTAACCCAGTTAATCCCTGGATGACCACTTTACTACACAAAACATAGCTGTAATGTTTCAGGGGGGAGGGTGGTAGTGGTACAGCCCAGATGTAGTCACAATCATGTTCTCCTTGAGGGAAGTTATATGGGGGTCAGTGCAGCCCAAAACATGGAAAGTGTTGATGAGATCGCTAGTCCAACTAGTCCCAGTCCTGCATCTAGCAGTGGCCGACACCTTATATGTCAGAGGAAGATGAAGCATCCCCATAATATGTTTAGGTCATAGGCCCCGCTGATCAGCTCCTCTCCCTCCCAACACCAGCGCCTCCCACCACTGATCAGCTGTTCAGGGGTCAGGAAGAGGCAGAGCAGGGGTGGAGCCTTGTGGGGGGGATGAGTGGGGCCTGCGACGGAGGGAGGGGGAAGTCGAGTACCTCCGGGGAAATCAGAAAGTCGGCCCCTGTGGTTTAGGTAATCGTGCGGTGTGGGTGTGACAGAAGGAAGCAATGTTAGCACTCACAGGTGGAAGTGGCAACATGTTCACCTATTTGTTTTGAACATAAATACTGAGGGAAAACAATGGTACTGTCACACCATAGCCATGCTACTGTACCAATCATGTGAGACAATTCTGCCCCAATGTAAAGAATCAAAGCCAAGTCCTCCTTTGAAGGTTCCTTAGGTTCTTTGCTTTCCCTGTTTTCAGTAAGATACACTATTATCTTTATCTATTTCCATCAGAGATTTCTGATCATACCTTCGTATCAGCTTTGCCTACCAGCTTTCAGACATCAACCGCCTCCTCTGGACAGCCTGTTACTTTGTCATGTGTTCTTCCATTTACTCACTTACAAAAAATAAACTGAATTTAAAGTTTAGATTAATTTTTAATCAGTGGGATGAGAAAAAAAACAATATTTGGCTTAATTTCAGTAATTAAGTAATGAACTAGGAGCTGTTTACTTCTCAGTTATTTATCTCATTTTAGAATGCCTTATGACTCTTAGTTTCCATGCTTATAATATCTCAATAGTAAAACCTGTCTGTTCAGTTTATAAACCAGATAATGCTATTTATGATTCAGCTCCAGTTTTATTGTTTCTGTTGGTCTCATTTCATAGAATCATAGGGTTAGAAGGGAACACAAGGGTCATCCAGTCTAACCCCCTGCCAAGATGCAGGATTTGTTGTGTTTAACCCATCCAAGACAGATGGCTATCCAGTCTTCTTTTTAAAACCTCCCAGGAAGGAACTTCCAAAAACCTCGTAAATTTCATTTATTTCAATTAAAATACAAAGGAAAGATGCCTATCCATAGCTCTACGGATCCTAACAATTGTGTAAAATACCAGTTCATACTGGAATAACCCTTCAGCAGCATAGCACAGCCCAAATACAACAAAACAAAATTAACTTAACCAGCCAGTAATTCAAAGCAATCAAATATATCCCATTCCACCCATTGCCTCAGTCTTCCCCAAGCTTTCCCCAGAAAATAGATGGTCTATCCAGCCTGTCCTACAGGTCAAATAGATTCCAACTATTTGAGATCCTAGTTGTGAAAGACTTCCAGAGCCAAGGAGTCCTCGGAGACTTTCCTTCCAGCAGCCCCCTCTTTTGCGTTCTAAGGGGATTCTAGTCTGAGCACCTCTGATGATCATAACTCATGGCAATGTCACATAGGGAAAGGAGTAGTTTCATAAATACATTGATCCCAGGCCAAGTAGGTGTTTATAGGTAAAAAACTAACACCTTAAATTCAAAACAATGCACAGCCATTGAAGATCATGGAACACCAATATCCTCTGCTCATGAAAAAATATTGTTACGCAACCTCACCTCACTGGTTGGTGGGTCAGCACTGCCAGGCAGAGTAATAATGGAACAATGATGCCAGATGAGCTCAGTTAAACAGAAAACACATCTATTTATTACTGGAAGAGAATACAGAGGTAGCTCCCCAGTTGGAGTTACAAACAGTTTCACTTTTCCCTGAGGCAGGAATAACACCAACCCACCCCTGAACTTCCTCTCAAAGTTATGTCCTGAGACTGCAGTCATTGCCACATGGGAGGAGCCACCCCATAGGTATGTGTGCCAAGGAACACCCACTCACCCAGTCAGTAGCAAATAAACTTTTTACAATACTCTACTTAATACGTGGTCTGGCATGTTCTGTACCAGATTCAGTTTCCAGCTGGATTAAAGGTGAATTGGGCTGACTTACTGAATACTGTTTTCAAACTGTATCTGTTAAACTGCATTTGGACCAGGGTTTGCTTGGGAGTAGATAACTGCTACTGGAAGCACCTTTCTAGAGAGACATAAAACCGCTAATATGGCCACTTGTGGTCATATACAAAACATACTGTTGTTCTTTTTCTGCAGGAGTGGGATGTTAGCCCCAATATCCTAGCCAAATTCCAATTACATTCTGGCTGCATAGAATTCCCATACAGGTTCAATTAGATATGTTTTTCTTCAGTTTCCGGCCTAACTAGGTGTACAGGGTTTGCCAATCCACTCCAATGATAGATCTTTATATCCCTTACCTACCTCACAAGGGTATTATGGGACTTTTTAAATATTTGTAGTACTTTGAGATCCTCTTATGAAAAGTAAAAGGGAAGTGCTAAAATATATTTGAACTAAGTAGATTTTCAGAAGACCTACTTTTTACATATAAATGAGATTAACAGAACTTGGTTTCTTGGTGTCTCAGCAGCAGTTTCTTAGTGTCTCAGCAGCAGTGCAGTGGGCCAGATTCTGACCCCAGACCAGGTCTACATTACAAAGTTAGGTCAACAAAAGCTGCCTTGCATCAAGCTATTTGTGCATGTGTCTACACTTAAATTTAGCACTTAAACTTACAGTAGACATAAGCGCCCCGTTATGGTAATACAGTAAAACCACCTCCCCAAAATAGTGTGGAGCCATGGTTGACCTACTGAGGTCAATGCAGTGCACATGTAGACACTGCGTGGCCTGTGTTGACCCTAACAGTTCTCCAGCAGCTGTCCCCCAATGTCCCATTCCCTGAGGCAGTGACCACTCTGGTCACAATTTTAAACTCCATTGCTCAGGGGTCACAGAGACTGAAAGCCACCCCTCCCTTTAAAGCTGCCTGTGTATTTTTGAAATGTCTTTTCTTTATTTCCCACCTCAGTAAGCACACCTAGCAGCTCTCCCTTGTCATGTGCAACTGCCCCACTGACCAAGCAAGTTCCATGAACTAGAGGCACTCCTGCCTGGACTAGACAGGAGGTACTGGATCTCCTCAGCCTGTGGGTAGAAGAGGTTGTGCAAGCACAGCTATGGACCAGATGTAGGAACATGAGCACCTATGAAAAGATTGCACAGGGGATGCAGGCAAAGGGGTACAACAGGAATTAGCAGAAGTACTGCATGAAAGTGAAGGAACTTCACCAGGCATACCACATGGCCAGGGAGGCCAACAATCAATCTGATGCTGAGCCACAGACCTGCCACTTTTACGAGCTGTATGCTGTACTTGGCAGAGACCAGTCCAACACCCTTCAGACCACCATGAATACCTTGGAGGAGCCTGAGGCAGAGATCCCTGCCACAAACCGTGAGGAGGAGGAGGGGGGAAGACACACTGGCAGGGCTGGCTCCAGCTTTTTTGCCGCCCCAAGCGGTGAAGAGGGAAAAAAATCATTCTTCATTCTTCAGCAGCCAGTCCTTCCCTCCGAGAGGGACTGAGGGACCCGCCACTGAATTGCCGCCGAAGACCCAGACGTGCCGCCCCCTTCCATGGGCCGCCCCAAGCACCAGCTTGCTGCGCTGGTGCCTGGAGCCGGCCCTGCACAGTGGGGGCTCCAGCCATGCCATGAGCCCAGACCTATTACCCACTCCACCACATTCTAGCCTCTACTGACAGCTGAGCATGCATTTTTCCTTTCAGTGCTTAAATTTAAAGATGGCACCCACCCTTTCCCCTCCCTCCAGTCATGTATTCCTGGTACACGGTAGATTGCAGTATTGCTACTAGCAGGTCAGGCTTCTGTGCCAGATAAGGACTGGCTACAGAACTTCCAAATACAGTTTTAGCATTCCATCACAATCCCCAAGTTAACAAGACTTCATTGATTTACTTGCAAAAAAGAGGTAGAGAGCATGGGTGGTGGGAATAATAGGCCAGGGTAGGCTAAGCCTGCCCTGGTGCAGCTTCAGCTGCCGGATGCTGGTTGCGGGTAACATATACCACCTCCTCAGCCACCCTGGAACCTGTATGGTGCATATCAAAAGCTCAGGTTCTTCTTCCGGAAGAGAAGAAACAAGAGCTTTTCCTGTGGGGTGGCTTGGGGTCTGGGGAGGTGCGGTGTGGCTGTGAGGCTCTGACTAGCCTGGGGATCCTCTGTCTGTGTGTGGGGGGGCTCAGGGCTCCAGCTGGCTCCAGCTACAGGAGGAGGCAGGGGAGCTTGGGGCTCCGGCCACGGGGGGCTTGGGCAGAAGGGGAAGAGCCAGGGGCTAGCATCCCTGAGGGGGGCTCTACCCGCCACCCATGGTAGAGAGACAACAAACAGCTAGTGCTTTTCATTTCCCTGTTGGGTAAGGTTGGGGGAGTCATGAAGAGCAATTTGTTTATGTGCATAGGGATGTCCCTTACATCCTCCTGAGAGATCTCGATGAAACTTTCATGGAAGTGCTCTGCAATCCTCTCCTTGGGATGGCTGCTTTATTTCTTCCTCCCCAGAGATCACTTTCCCAGGCCACTCCACCATAAGTTTGGCTGGCACCATTGCAGTAAAGGGTCCAGTGGCATATCAGCCCAGTCAGCTTCATGATGCCAGTAGCAACTGAGCTCTCTGTGCCTTGTTACCCTCAGAAGTGAGATAATCAGCTAAAACCATCACCGCCTGTGCCATTGTTTAGTGCAATTGCCTTGTACCCATGGAATAGGGGCCAACATTTTATTGTTTCATGCAACCAAAATTCCTTCATACACAGACCCCTACCCCTGGCAGGCTATACTCACCATGGCTGGGGCTGGAGAGAGGCTTTGTGCTGAGGCACTTCAAAGTTGAAGCGTCAATAAGCATGTCTAATTAAAAGTTATGGGAATAAGGGAAGGGAGTGTAACAGGGCAGGCTCTGTCCGTATCCTCTGATGCCCAGAAACCTCTCAGACTCTCCAGGGAGTAGCACCTCCACGTTAGTTATTTATATTCCCACCACCAACACCAATACACTGAGATCCAATCTAGTGAGTAAACACCACCAGCATCCCTTCAATCTACCAAAAGCACATTCAACTGTCTTTCTTCACTTCCTGGGCCAGTAGTTGAATCTTTCCTTGGTGCTGTCAAGGTGTACAGCTTCATGAGCCAGAGAAGCCAAGAGTAGGCTCGGTGGCCGAGCATCTCTAATGGCATTTCAGTATTGCCAATGGCAATCAGCTGGTCAGAAAAGAATGTCCCAGCTTGCAGCTCTCTGAACAGCCCTATGATCTTAAAGATGCGAGTGTCATGAACCTTCCCTCAATAACCCACACTGATGTCAGTGAAGTGTCCCTGGTGATTCACCAGTGCTTTCATAACCATAGAAAATAGCCCATTCTGTTGATGTACTCTGTGGCAAGGTGGTCTGTGTTGTCAGATGCTACCGGTAGGGTGCTCTGCGTTCTCCAATGCTGATATCACTCAGCTGCGTGCGTGTGTTCCCTCTGTGTGCTGTCCCAGCTCCGCGCAGATAGCTGACACAGCAAACCCAACGAGAACCCCCAATAACCACAGAGTCTAGTAAGATGCAAAGTCACGTCGACTAGGTTTATTGCGACCTTGGACACAATTGCAGTTCCCCGTAGATTACTTCGTCTACCGGGCGTACTACTAATAGGTGCCTCTTGGCAATGGACCCGGCTCAGTTAGTGGCGGGACTTTCCACTACCCCCTCGGCCGGACAAAGATATCCACTCAGGGATGCATTCTTATACACAGATACAAACAAGTTACACATCACTCCTGACGTATTGAGGTGCAACCCCTCTACGCAGCAAGGTACAACCCCTCTACGTAGTAAGGTGCCGCTTCTCACCCTGTACATGTTGGTTCGAACAAAACAACACTATCCATCATATTCCCCTTTTGGCCCTGTCATTGGGATGGGTCAGCCTGTTCCTTCTTGAGTGTGGAGTGTACAAGTATGCGAATGTTCTGATATCTGGTGTCCAGTACCTTTTAGGTATGTCTCTTTTTGCAGCATCAGCCCTTTCCTTGCCAGCTTCTGTGAGCAGGGCCTGCCTCTGGCTCACAGCTTAACTTTGCTTTATGTTAGCAAAGTCTTGACCATTACTTTAGTTCAGGCCTTAGGCCTCATACCAGGCCTCTGATACCAAGGTTTATATCTCAGGGCCTCCTCTTACTACAGTCTGGTGCCAAAATAGGAATGTGTGTGCCATCTATCACCGAATGGCAGTTCGGGAACCCCATTGATGCAAATCCATTCACTATGTCCTGCACATTTCTGAGAGTCACAGTCCTGCATAGCAGGAGATGATAAATGGCCCTACATACTTCCATGACAATGGCTCCCATAGTGGATTTTCCAAAAGCAAAATGATTTCCCATTGACCGGTAGCAATCTGGTGTTGCAAATTTCCAGAATGTGATTGCCTCACTTCTCCACTGCCAATGTAGCTCTCATTCTGCTGTCCCTGTGCTGGAGGGCTGGGGTGAACTCGCATACAGAACCAGGAATATGGCCTTTTACATTAGCAGCCACTGCTCATCATCCCAAACCTGCATTACAATGTAATCCCACCAACAGTCAGTGCTCATTTCTCAGGTCTAGAAGTGATGCTCCCCATCTGCAGCTGCTCTTTGAATCATAGAAGTGTAGCACTGGGAGGGACTTTAATAGCTCATCTAGTCCAGTCCCCTGCACTCAAGGCAGGACTATGTAATAACTAGACTATTCCTGACAGGTATTTATCTAATCTGTTCTTTAAAACCTCCAATGACGGAGATGCCACAATCTCCCTAAGCAATTTGTTCCAGTGCTTAACCACCCTGACAGTTAGGAAGTTTTTCCTAATGTCCAACCTAAACCTCCCTTGCTGCAATTTAAGCCCATTGCTTCTTCTCCTTTCCTCAGAGGTTAAGGAGAACAATTTTTCATCCTCCTCGTCGTAACAACCTTTAAAGTACTTGAAAACTATTATGTCCCCCTCAGTCTTCTCTTCTCCAGACTAAACAAACCCAATTTTTTCAGTCTTTCCTCATAGGTCATGTGTAAATGCCAACAATCTTGAATTGTTTTTTGCTATGTCCCGCAGCAAATTGTCCTTGAAGAAATCATTTTGTCCCCATTGTTGCTGTACTTCCTACAGCTCTGCAAATACAGGAGAATTGTGCATCCTGTATTTGCATCTTTCATGAAAATAGTGCAGAACTCTGCCAGCTCAATGCCTATCAGAGATGATGGACACCAAAAAGTGCCACATGGGCTTTGTGGGATTTTTATGGGATATGGATGGCATGATGGGATGGGAAAAGATGCATGCTGGGAATTTTACCGCTAGCTCCCAGAGATCCCTGGGCAACTCAATTCTATCCCACAATAGAAGGCAAAAAATTCCCAAAATTCTCAGATGGTGGTGCTTGGCACGCTGAGATACCTGCCTATGGGGCACAGCATTTTGCATTGACACAAGCTCTCCTGATGAGTACGCACAGTGCCGACTCAGGCAGCCAAGTATGCACACACATGAGCGTCATACAAACTTCGTTGGCTGTACGCTGACATAAATTGCATCGACCAAAGTTTGTAGTATAGACATGACCTCAACTACACAGATGTAAATAAAGACGAATGCCATTGGAGTTACACAAATGAAATTAAAATCCGAACCTTAGCCTGTGTGCAGTAGTTCGTACTACCATTTCATCCAAGACAGCTATAGGAGATTTTTGCTGCACATCATTCAGCACACAATTCTCCAGTGGAGAGAGAAAGATTTTAGATCCTCTCTGAAGTCAGTTTATATTCACTGCTCTTATAATTAAGCCATGGTGTTATTTTCCTGAGCTGCAGTGGATTAGTAATACAATGGCTTCAGTGAAAGCTGAGAAGTACTTCTCTGTGATGAGTTAGTAAGATGACAGAAGAATGAAAGGCTTAGTGATCCTGCTTCTCAGCATTGGTTTACATATCTGAAAATAAAACCTTGAGACAGACTGAAGTCAGCTGACTGATAGACATTTATTGCGTCCCCAAAAGCATTTTCACTGCAGGTGTAGTAATAACCAAATTAAGTATATGTAGAAAGGGAGTGACTGTTCTAACTGTTCTCAGTTCAAGGACATTCATTGCAAGAACTGTGACTGTGAATACAAGTCTGGAAGAGATCTTTCACTCTTCATGACAAGAGGAAGAACAGCAATGAAATGATGATTATTTCCCACTGAAACTAATTCTGTCTGGACTTTATACTCAGTTTAACAGTAATTGTTCCAAAGCATAGCTGAAGTTCAGATAATCTCCTCTATGAAATACAGTAAGTGTTTTTTGACATTTATAATTGAACAAAATATAAAAATGATTAGGCTACACTGAAGTGTGCATTGCAATCTGCATAGAATAGATCCTGCTAAAAAACTACCTTTGACAGGTTTAGTGAATGTGAGACCAGTAGCCTTCATATTAAGAAATGTCTTGGCAAAATTAACATCAAGTTTTATTGATGCTTTTATATTTCAGCACAGATCAGCACAGGTATGTGGTTTTTAAGGCCACAATCCTTCAGTCCCTACTCAGGAAAAACTCCTGCTGAAGTTAGTAAGAGTCTTGATTAGTGAGGACTGAAGGACTGAGCCCATATTAACATATTGGACGCATGATTAATGTCATGGGAAAGAATAGATAACGTGTTCATGAAAATTGGTAATTAATGATACTTATTTTAATATTTTAGTTTTATTCTTTATAATTCAATAAATGATTCATGAATCATTAGGGAGATGGCACGCCCCCTCATAGTAAAAAAAATCTAAACCTCTAATATTAATAATTTCTTTTTGTATAGAGCTGGAAACATTACTCTGTCAACATTTTCTGATGGCCAGGAAACTGGTTCTATTAGACAGCTTCCTTTTGCACACCAATAGGAAATAGCATATTTTTATTGGTGCTATATTAAAATTAGGCTCAAGAGTTTTTAGAAGGTAACCACAATGTGATGAGCTCTCTTTCTAGTTTTAGTATAGCTAACACCACCCTAATTTGAATGAAAACTAATTTAATAACTGGAGGAAAAGACCAATAGGGGTGTAAGATGTTGATAAATTGGAGAGGGTTCAGAGAAGAGCCAGGAGAATGATTAAAGGATTAGAAAACACGCCTTATACTAACCGAGTTCTTTGGGTCTATCTATTTAGTTTAACAAACAGAAGGTTAAGGGGTGACTTGATCATAGTCTGTGTCTACATGGCAAACAAATATTTAATAATGGGCTCTTCATTCTAGCAGAGAAAAGTATAACATGATTCAATAGCTGGAAGTTAAAGCTAGACAAATTCAAATTGGAAAGAAGATGTACATTTTTAATGGTGTGATTAATTAACCAGTGGAACAATTTACCAAGGATCACAGTAGATTCTCCATTACTGACCATTTTAAAATCAAGATTGGAAGTTTTTCTAAAAGATATTTTGGGGAAGTTCTATGGCTTGTGCTGTACAGGAAGTCAGATAAGATGGTCACAAGGGTCCCTTCTGACTTAGAATTTATGAATTACAGGCAGCTCCATGCTGCACATGGAATTTGTTTGACTAACTGAAGTCCAGTTTTGACAGATCAGCTATGTGGGGGAAAACTTCCAGAACTTCAAATTCATGAATCCAGCCCGATGGCAACTGTGCTTCAATGGAGACTGAACATCATGAGACTGATAATGTATAAATAAAGATAAGGACTTGTCCTTTAATAAGATATCTATTTTGGTTTTTAATTCTACTCTGTAGGGAAAGTCACCAGCTAGAAGAAAGTGAGGGGAAGACACTGAGAGGAGATCTCCAACTGGGAACAAGGTCTTTCCCACCTTCAATATCATAAGGAGCTTAGTGGTCAGTTGGGACTTCAGCACCCTTACCCAAGACAGTTACAGAAGATAGCACCATGTAGGCACTAGATTCCCAGTGTCCTATATATAGGACAATCACCTGCCTCGGTTCATATATAAATCAAGCATTGTAAAACAAACTCAAAGATGGCCACATTTACATGTAAAAATCGACAGGAAAAACAAGTCAATGTGGGGACATGAAACACAGAAGTATGGAAAGACCATGGGAAGATCTTGGGGCTCACATGCCAGGAAGGAAACCACAGGGAGTCATCCTGACTCTGGGGATGAAAACAATGGATATTGTGGTATAAGAGAAAGGCACAAGGACACCTCTTTTTACCCTGCACTTGAGGGGGTAACCAAGCATTGAAGTTATACCCATGAAAATAGGATTTCAACTAACTTTAGCCGAAATGCTGCAAGAAAGGGCTTAGCTTTAAACAAAGTCAGCCTGTTAAAATTAAGTCTTAGTCTAGTAGAAGTCTGATATAGTTCTATTTTATTTGTAGTCTGTTGTTCTCATTACCCTTGGTCGCTATCTCTTAAATTGTTCCCTTTCTAAATAAATATATATTTGTTTTTACTATAATCAGATTACAGTGTTGTATTGTCCTATTGGAGCTGATCAGTTGAATCAAACAAGCTGGTGTGTGTATACTATTCCCTTGGGAATAGCGAACATGGTAATTACTGTGAATGTCCAGCAACAGGGGCTGGACACTACAGGGAGATGCTTTCAGAGTGGCTTGGGGGCTGGGGTACACCTGTTAACCTGCAAGGCAAAGTAGGGGCTGGCTTAGCTCTGAGGAGAGTGTTTAAGAGATTGAAGGGCTGGCAGCTTGAGGGATCTGACATCCAGCTACCACAAGAAAGCCTCCCACACATGGAGGCAGGAGTGTAACAAGTCCTGTGTACCCTGAGAAAGCATCACATAAATATTCCCATTTTTCAAACCTTTCCTCATAAAAGGTTTAGAAAACCTGACCTATCATTTGTTGTTCTCCTCCAGACTTGCTCCAGTTTGTCCACATATTTTTTATATTTAATTTGTGATCCACAATAACCCCCAAATCCTTTTCAGCAATACTACCACCTAGCCAGTTATTCCCCATTTTGTAGCTGTGCATTTGATTTCTACTTCTTAAATGGAGTACTTTGCAGTTGTCTTTATTGAATTTAATCTTGTTGATTTCAGACCAGTTCTCGAATTTGTTGAGGTCCTTTCAAATTCAAATCTTGTCCTCCAAAGTGCTTGCAACCCCTCCCAGATTGTCAGCTGCAAATTTTATAAGCATACTCTCCACCCCATTATCCAATGAAAAATTTTGAATACCAGACCCAGACAGACCCCTGTGGGACTCCACTAGATACGCTTTCCCAGTTTGACAGTGAACCATTGATAATTACTCTTTGAGTATGTTTTTTTCAATCAGTTATGCACCCGCCTTAGAGTAATTTCATCTAGATCACATTTCTTTAATTTGCTTATGAGGATGTCATGTGAGACTGTGTCAAACACCTTACTAAAATCAAGATATATCACATCTACAGCTTCCCCTCATCCACCAGGCCAGTAACCTTGTCAAAGAAGGAAATTAGGCTGTTATGACATGAATTGATCTTGACAAATCCATGATGGCTATTACTAATCACCTCTAGTTGTTTACAATTTGATTGTTTAATCATTTGTTCCAGTATCTTCCTAGGTATCCAAGTTAGGATAATGTTAAAGTTTAAGGACTACTAAAAGAAACATATGTAGAATATACAAAGAGATTTCAGTCTATATCACAGTTTATAGAAGGATACAATTAACTGACTAATATCCCTGTAGTGTGGAATATTCTTACCCCTCTGGCCCCTCTGCCTAGGAGACAGACATGCTGGCCGCTTCCGTGAGTCATGCGGAGCCAGGGTAGGCAGGGAGCCTGCCTTAGCCCTATTACGCTGTGGACTGGAAGCTGCCTGAGGTAAGTGCTGCCTGGCCGGAGCCCGCACCTCAAAACCCCTCCTGCACCCCAACCCTCTGCCCCAATTCTGAGCCCCCTCCCACACCCAAACTCCTCCCGGAACCCACACCCTGCACCCCCCCTGCACAACCCCCTGTCCCAGCCCTGAGCTCCCTCCTGCACCCCAAACCCCTCATCCCCGGCCCCACCCCAGAGCCTGCACCCCTAGCTGGAGCCCAGCTCACCCCCTTTCGCACCCCAACCCCCTGGCCCAGCCCGGTGAAAATGAGTGAGGGTGGGGGAGAGCGAGTGACAGTGAGGAGGGATGGAGTGAGCAGGGGGTGGGGCCTTGGAGTAGGCTCGGGGCAAGGGTGTTCAGTTTTGTGCGATTAGAAAGTTGGCAACCCTATAGCTCCACCCAGCTCAGGCATCCCTCAGTCGGGTCCTTCTGTGGGGGCACTAATTGGATTTATAGCAGGGGGGTTACAAAAGGATTTCCATCCTCTCTGGAAACTGTGCTTTGGGACCCCTAAATATGAGCATGTGCACACACCAAGCCTCAAGCACTTCACTTGCTTCAAGCCATTTCCTTCTCCTGCTTTCTCCTCACATTTAAATCTCCCCTCCCCACCCCTGGGTTGTCCAGGGCTCACACGCAGTCCTTTACCCAAGCAAATTCTTACTCCTTCCTCAGTTCCTTCTTCTCTTGCCTGTCTCTAGGCCTGACCTCTTCATCCACACAGCTCCTGGTAGGCAGCTTCCCCAGCTCTTTTAGTGGAGAGCCCCTCACCAGATATTTCCCAGATCCCAGTCCCTGGACTCTCTCAAATTGAGACAAGCAAATCCTGCCTCAATTCCTACAGGCCTTGCTGTCAGTCATTTGCTCCCTTCAGGAACTACAGCATTCCACTGGTTCCATTGGTTTTAGGATAAACCCAGGACATGGCTATGGCTAGCCTGCACCCTCTCACTGCACAGGGATACTATCCAGAAAGTCTCCTGAAACTCATGAGCATCACCTGAATAAGAGAAATACAGACTTTGAAAGTTGACTTTGACTGAAGAAAGCATTTTAAACTACAAGTTTTATTCAACTAAATACGCTGCAAGTTATTCACACAACTTTATTTCCTATCTTTCCAACCCCAGTCTTGATAAAGTACAATCACATGGAGATTTCCTACTGAAAAGTCACAGACAGAAGAGTGATATGCTTAGGCTAGTCATTGTGCCTATCCTGTTTCCATTACATTGCTATATATGATGCACCTACTGCTGCATTATGAGCTTAGAACAGGAATCAAGGATCAGAACTCAGCTTGACAAGCAGTTCTTCTTAAAAGAAGAAAGAAATTGCTGGAAATGCATTGTCCTATTTGCACTGTAGTTTAATCATTTTTATGATAGCATATATGGCCTGGTGCTCCTTTCAGAGCTTAGATACTTGGCAAGAGCAGTATGGAGAGTTGGATTTCGAGAAAAGCAGTTTCATTGCTACATTGTAGCTCAATGGGAAGATACTATTGCAAATCAGACAGCTAGCCATCTTAATCTAATAATTTCTTCCAGCAATCAACTGTGGACACAAAAGTGGAGGCCCTCAAATCTTTACAAATATATTGAATATATAAATAGAAAAAATGACATTTTCCACTCTATATTACTGTTATTCCCTACACTTAGAATAGGAACAATCATAAATACTACAGTAAATTTAATTACTCTGAGTGCTAAATGTTAAGATTTTAATAGTACCTATTGTACTTGCAAAAGTTGTACTGTATATTAGATAGTTCTCAAATCTTTTGTTGGTGATTAAAATAATTTCTCTACTTTTTAGTTTAGAAGAGAGCTGGCTAGCTGGATATGTCTGCTAATAGTGCACTAAAATGTCCCGTGGATGTGTAATCTCTCTATCTTCATTGACAATGAAGATACTACTAGCCCCCTTGACTGCAGAGATGGGCTGTCATGCAACAGTTGATGCACGATGGGATAGGAGACACAGCATTAGTGGCTGACAAGAGCACCCACAATCAAGAATATAGTAATCTTTATTAATGATGGGATGAATTGCACCCTCAACAAGTTCGCAGATGACACTAAGCTGGGGGGAGAGGTAGATATGCTGGAGGGTAGAGATAGGGTCCAGAGTGACCTAGACAAATTGGAGGATTGGGCCAAAAGAAATCTGATGAGGTTCAACAAGGACAAGTGCAGAGTCCTGCACTTAGGAAGGAAGAATCCCATGCACCGCTACAGGCTGGGGACTGACTGGCTAAGCAACAGTTCTGCAGAAAAGGACCTGGGGATTACAGTGGATGGGAAGCTGGATAGGAGTCAGCAATGTGCCCTTGTTGCCAAGAAGGCCAACGACATATTGGACTGTAGTAGTAGGAGCATTGCCAGCAGTTGAGGGAAGTGATTATTCCCATCTATTCGGCACTGGTGAGGCCACACCTGGAGTATTGTGTGCAGTTTTGGAGCCCCACTACAAAAGGGATGTGGACAAATTGGAGAGAGTCCAGCAGAGGGCAACGAAAATGATTAGGGGGCTGGGGCATATGACTTATGAGGAGAGGCTGAGGGAACCGGGGTTATTTAGTCTGCAGAAGAGTGAGGGGGGATTTGATAGCAGCCTTCAACTACCTGAAGGGGGGTTTCCAAAGAGGATGGAGCTAGGCTGTTCTCAGTGGTGGCAGATGACAGAACAAGAAGCAATGGTCTCAAGTTGCAGTGGGGGAGGTCTAGGTTGGATATTAGGAAACACTTTCACTAGGAGGGTGGTGAAGCACTGGAATGGGTTACCTAGGGAGGTGGTGGAATCTCCATCCTTAGAAGTTTTTAAAGCCTGGCTTGACAAAGCCCTGGCTGGGATGATTTAGTTGGTGTTGGTCCTGCTTTGAGCAGGGGATTGGACTAGATGACTTCCTGAGGTCTCTTCCAACCCTAATATTCTATGATTCTAAGTGTGACTGCTATATACGTACATTGAATTGATTAGATTACAAGGGGAATGAGTTGTTAGCTCAGCCAATTCCTTCCTGGACATTTGGCCAAATATTAAAAACATTATTGCTGTCATATAGGCTGTGACCTGAAAATAACTATGCACATGCTTAGCTTTACTCATGTGGGGAGTCGCATTGACATCTATAGGAGAACTCATGTAAAGTGGGTCAGGGCCTAAATGACAACAATCATAAATGTCTCAACTGGTGTTAATCTGAATGGTTCCATTCAAGCCAATTTACACTGATTTACACTACCTGAGGATCTGGACCACAGTGCTTTTAGTACAAGGACATGTCTAGTAAGGCACAGGATGAGATCAAACTCATGTCTCTTATAGTCTAATCCAGAGGTTCTCAACCAGGGGTATGCGTAGGGGGTACATCAACTCATCTAGGTATTTGCCTAGTTTTACAACAGGCTACATAAAAAGCGCTAGTGAAGTCAGTACAAACTACAATTTCATACAGACAATGACTTGTTTATATTGCTCTATATACTATACACTGAAACATAAGTAGAACATTTATATTCCAATCAATTTTATTTTATAATTATATGTTAAAAATGAGAAAGTACGCAATTTCAGTAATAGTGTTCTGTGACACTTTTGCATTTTTGTCTGATTTTTTGTAAGTAGTTTTTAAGTGAGATAAAGCTTTAGGTATGCAAGACAAATCAGACTCTTGAAAGGGGTACAGTACTCTGAAACATTAAGAACCACTGGTCTAAACAATCCACTATACATATAGCAACCATTGGAGCCCATGTTTACCACTACAATGCTCTCTATTCTACCTCATAATGTAGACTTCAGTGGGACTACTCATGAAGATTAAGCTAAACATGTGCATTAGAATTTTTATGCTAGAGGCATTGATGATTGGCAGGCTGTCCAAGAGAGACCAAGTACTGAAACAGCAAAGGATTTTGCAAGTCAGGACTGAGGCTACGTGTGGAAATTTGCACAGGTTCAGGCCACTACAAAAATTCACTAAATTTAAAAAAAAAATCAAAAATTTAATTTTTTATTATTGCCACAAAGCTCGGAATATAAACGCACAAAACCTTAGCATTCTATAGCAGTCTGGTTTTTATATTTTCCTTTTTCTGCCCCATAAAATTCTGCACTATAAAGAAAAAAAATGGTGGCATGTACTTAACAGTAGACAGTTTCAGTCTTTGGATCTATATTAATCCTTCAAGTTTCTCTCGCAGTTTATGATGTCATCCAGATTTTACTCTTGACCATCTACCCTTTCCCATATGTTCCTAGAAGGAAATGTGCACGAATTCAGGAACACTGCAAGACATGATATTCAACAATAAGAAACATTTTCAAAAGACCCAAAAGAAAAAAAATGAAAATTCTAGCTGGCTTCCAGCTTTATTCATTCATACAAAATATGTAAACATCATTAATTCAAAGCTTTTAGTTAAGGGAAGAAACTTTTTTTTTTGGTGATTTATTTTCTCTGAATCAGAGATTTCACTGTGGATTTTTATATGCCTTATGATTACTTACATTTAAGTGTTTTATTTATCTTGAACATTGCACTCCATTTATAAAGATTTTTACGCTTTATGCAGACCAACGTCCTCAAGGTTCTACAGACAAGTCTTGGTTTTTTGACGTTCAATAGATGTAGAAGCATGTGTGATATGCAGTGGGTGCCTGTATGAATTATATTACATCAGGTTATGTATATATCAAACAACATGATGTAATTATTTGAAACAGAATGTGATATTCATGGCCCATCAGCTAGAAGACTGCAAATGATGTACAGGTAATTGTCTGAACACAATATAATGGTTCCCAGATATTTTTCCTATGGACTGTTTAAGAGTAAAGCTAAATATTCTGCAGCTGACCTTGCTGATTCCTCCCTTGCGACCCTGTATACAGGAAGATCCTGGAAGAATGAGAGAACAGTTTGCTACTGCAGTCAGAGCACAGAGAGCAAAAACCTGGTCTCCAGGGGCTAGTGTGCCCATGAATCAGAAGGCGAAGGCAATAGAAAGGAGATAGCAAAAACAGAAAAGACAAATCATGTGAATTATATGAACCAGATTTTCATTGTGAGTCAATCAAAAATGTTCCATTAGTCTGTTTGGGCCTGTAAAACTTGGCAAAAGGGTAGTTTATTTGAATTCAACTCCGATAACCAAACTGGCAACCTTTACAACAGGAAACCACAGTTTTCTCGAAAAGTATTTTTACATTTTTTCTTTAAGCCCAACATTTATAAAAACTGCCTTACAGAGACTTTGCCCTATTTCTCATTGATAAACAATACTTCTTGTAAACTCCACCGAATGTGATCCTACAGATAGATACAGCTAGAAATTCAATCATTGCTCGCTTTGTTTACAAATAGAGGGGAAATGGCTGAAGCTCCCCTCTGTTTCTATGTGAAGGGGAGTCTGCTGAGTGTGAAAATTGCAGTACAAGGGCTCAGTGTGGTCCACAAATCTAGAGGGAGCAGGAAGGGGCAGGGCAGAGGAGTGGGTGGTTTCCTCTGGATTCTCCCCCTGTGCCCTGAAAGCATAAAGCTGTATTAACTGGTGCTACTTCCCCCTCTGTGCTGCAGAATTCCAATATGGCGGTTGCCCAGGGGGCAGTCACAGTTGCGGAAGCCTCTCCAAGCAGTGCTTAATTTGTAATGAAAGGAGTACCAGGGATCAAGCAATTTTTTTCCTTTCATAACAGACACGGCAAGCCTAGAGATGCCAGGGCTATGAACTGCCATGCCTAGAGGTGCCGGCGCTCAGCCCTGGCATAAATTAAGCACTGCCTCTAAGCATGACTTTTTAGGGTCCAATACGAGCTGGTAAGGACAATTAGTAGAAGGGAATCCATAACTTCTTCCGAAAGGGGAACCCCCTGCCTGACAAAAGAATTCATAGGAAATGGATTTGAAACTCATGGAAGCACCTCTCCTATCTGTAGGAAACTCAAGCATAGGAGAGAGTGGAGCTGATATAAATTAATTTTGGGGACAGGCTTATTTTAATTTTGCCACTGATGTCCAAAGAGGAGCAAGGTTTTTATTCCAAAGTCCTTGGTGGTAGACCTGGTCAAAATTTGTTAAACAAAGATTTTTCATTGAAAAATGGCCTTTCTGAAAACAAACAAAAATTGAAAAAAGCCCTATTCACTTTTCAAAAATTTGTCACAATTTTTTCCTCTACATTTTATCAAAAAATATTTTTTCCACTATCTCATTTTTTGTTTATTAATGTGGTTTTTTTAATTTGTGTCTGATTTTAAAATGGCTTTTTAAAAATCACAACAAATTTCAGATCAAAAATGTTTCAAACCCTGAAAAAATTTAAAAAATTCAATTTGTTTTCATTTTTCCATTAGTTCTACTTTGTGACATGCTAGGGACCTAATCCTGAGAGATGCTGAGTCCATCATTATTGCATGGGCTCAGCAACTCTCAGGATTAGACTCAAGCTCCAGCCAAGCGAACAAAAAAAAATTTGAGTGAGGATAGCTCATGCTCTGTTTCAATACATTTTACAGATCCAATGAAAACACAGTTGTGCTTTTTTAATGGATGACTATTAAGTTTTGTATATCTCAATTTAACTTGTATATCTCAAATTAACATTCAGGGGGTGATTCCAAAAGCACCTTATAGAAAAGCAATGGGATTTGTGTTCCTAAATCCCTCATGCATTTTTGAGTCTCCCCTTCATCAAATAAATGAATGAATAAATCCAGTTAAGAAATTGCAACATTAATGAACTTTCACATCAGATCCTGCCATTTTAGCTGCACTCAGAGTGAATAACGTACATGTCCATTTAATATAAAGATCCAGTTTATGGCAGGTCTCACTTATAAACTGATTTCTTTTTTGTCCAGAGGACTTACTATCTGTGCATATAAGCATGGAACTGCCTTTTCTGTTTGTTTAGATGATAATGGCTTCTTTGGGGATTATGATCCCCCCCATGGCATAATGAGCAGCAATCTATAATATTTGCACATCATAATATATAATCAAATTTTACTAAACTCATTTTTGGACACATTTTTGAAAAGTGCCATTTATTCTACATGTTTCTCTTAATAGGCCCTGCATGTAAGATTGTGGCACACCTATCTGCCTGCACAAAGGATGAGGGGGACATAACTGAGCACTGCCCCTCTAAATGGTCTGCAAGTAAACTCAGTCTAGCTCTTAATCAAGAAGAGCCTTCACAGCACTACAAATGGGAAGAATCATACTCCTGAAAAGTGAAACTTTGTTAATGTCTTTTATAGTCTTACAGGGAAAGAGGGAAGAGATTTGAATTGACCTTATTTTAGTCTTCTAAGCAAACTTTCTTTTTTTAATTCTAGCTGGCAAAAAAGCGGCACGTTGCTTTGGGGTGGTGTTGGTTTGTTTTTATAGTCGTTGCTTTCTTTTTTTGAAAGTGACCTGTTTTCTTCTTTAAAACGTGAATTCTGTGCTTGTGAAAAGGTCTGGACTCACAGCTTTGGAAATATGGAATATCCTATTTATCCACAAAAACAAGTACAGCAGCAGTGCAAGTTTCCACACACTGTCCCTCCAACCTGTCTTACTCTGTATGGGGAGGGACCACCCTCTTGGAGGGAAAGAACATTTCCATCTCCATTCAGCTAGATAAGTTTATGGAGGGAATGGTTTGATGGGATTACGTGATTCTAATCAATTAGGCAATAACGGCCATCACTGGTAAAATGAGGGTCTGGCTAGAGAATCTTGCCTGTATGCTCGGGGTTCTGCTGATCGCCATATTTGGGGTCGGGAAGGAATTTTCCTCCAGGGTGGATTGGCAGTGGCCCTGGAGGTTTTTCGCCTTCCTCCGCAGCATAGGGCAGGGGTCGCAAGCTGGAAGATTCTCTGCGACTTGAAGTCTTTAGATCACGATCTGGAGACTTCAACAGCAGAGCTAAGGGAAAGTGGGGGGGTCAGCTGTTGTGGCCTGCATCATGCGGGGGGTCAGACTAGATGACCATATTGGTCCCTTCTGACCTTAAAGTCTATGAGTCTATGAGTCTATGAGCTCCAGCACATGGTGTCTTTCTCCCAAGACTGCCAGCAAGGATACCAGCTAGTGCTAACTGTGCTTTGGGATGAGGAGGATCTCTAACAAGAAACTGTGGCCGCCAACTAATTTCACATGAGTGAAACCACCAAACAGCTGTCGGACTGAGAATTTCTGGTTACCACCAATGTGAGCTGGATTTGAACTGGGGACCTAACAATAGAAGACTCATTAACTCGTAATAGTTAATCCCAGGAGCAGACAGTCTTTGGAAAAGCTGCCACACTATTATTCACTTTTACTAACTAATATATGCAGTGTACTGTCCATTAATTGAGACACTTCTGATTTCATTATACTCCGTTATATTCAATTAAACATGTTTCAGACTACTGCCTGAAAATATGTTTCAGAATACTGCTTGTGTGTTTTTAAAAAACACATTCAATATTATGTAATTAATATATAACATCTTTAAGAAGCCAAAAAAGTCTTCAGAAAAAATCATAATATAACATACCTTTGGCTTTCATATGGAGAAAATTCTGTTTTTTGTTGATGGTGGGTGTGACACTGGCAGTCTGGTGCTGGGCCTAACTGAACACTGAACTTGGGAAAAGGGATGGGGGTGGGGCCTAGGGCAGAGCGAGGGCGGGAAGAGGCTGGGGGGGTGGGGCCTTGAGGGAAGGGGTCAGGTGGGGGTGGGGCCTGGGGCAGAGCAGGGCTTTGAGCACCCCCAGGGCCTGGGCACCATCCTCCAGTCCCTGTGTTTGTTCTCTGATGCAGGACTGGCTTCCAAGATCTCCTGGAAATATGTAATCCCAAGTCCTTTTCTCTATCCTCATTATCTGGCTCAGATGTTCTGTGGGTATGGAGAGGGAGACCCTGAAGACCACAATTGCAGAAGTTGCAGATACAACACACAGAGGTACATTGCCAGTGTGCTCATGACAGAAATTGAAACTTAGGATACTGAACTCACTCCCTTTGATCTCCCAAAGTTGTAAGCACTAAATTCTCACTTCTCCTTCCAATTGACAGCACAGCACCAGTTATGGCACAGCCATGGTGAGTATGGCCCTTGGGGGCATAAGGGGTTGGGGAAAATGAGCAGGGGATAGCTCACAGGTATGAGTATATTTGTATAGGACAATGGAACTGAATACTGGCACTGTTTTCCACAGGCAGTGGTGATTTTAGCTCATCTCACTCCTGAGGACAACAGAGGCAGAGAGAGCACAGCTGCAGCTAGCGACCGATTCCACCCGGTCTGTAAGCTGCTAGCCTGTGTACTTCCATGGTGCCTGCTAAAGTAATCACTGATGTGGGAAAGTGTCCTACCGCAGTGGAAGAAATGAAGCAGCCCTCCCAAGAACCCTTCGGCAGAGAGTTGCAGAGAACCACCATGACAGTTTCATCAAGATCTCTACGGAGGATTCATGGGACATCTCAGTGCACATAAACAAACTGCTCCACGTGGCCCCTCTCTGCAGAACTCTAGAGGGGAATGAGAAGCAGATAGCAACTCTACCTCTCTTGGTTGCTTCACTACTACCACAAGTAAAAAAGTAAATCAACAGATGTGTCCTGCTACTTTGGGGGTTCCAGCCTGATAATTTCAAAGCAAACTGCATCTTTACCAGAGGGTCCTTCCCCTACATCAGGCTCATCCGTGCTCAACTCTCAGGACTGGCTGGACTGTGGTGGAGTCAAAAACAGGTCTTGGCTTGCTGAGCAGGTGGATCCCCCAGTCACCTGTCCAGTAGCGAAGCTAGGGGGGAGCAGCAGCTCCCCCTGAGCACATTCCCCAAAAGTGGCACCTTTTTAACTCACTCACAAAAAAAAGGTGCCACCCGCTGCGGCGCTTTTACTCACCCGACGGCGCTTTTACTGATGGGGTGGCGCTCCGGGTCTTCGGTGGTGGGCCCTTCACTAGCTTCAGGTGTCTTCGGCAGCACTGAAGGACCCGCCGCCGAAGCCCCGCAGAGCGAGTGAAGGTCGCGCCGCCGAGGTGCCACCGAAGACCCAGGTGAGTACAAGCGCTGCAGCAGGTGGTGCCTTTTTTTCTGATTGCTTCTCCTGTTCCCACCACCTGGCTACGCCACTGCACCTGTCCCCATACTTCTCTTCCTCGTCTACTTCCTCGCTGTTCATAGTGGGGGCCTGTGACTCTGGCTGCTCCAAAGTACCTATAGGGTTCTTGTGGGTGGTTGAAATCTTTGCTGAGGATGGCATGCAGCCCCTTGTAAAGTGGCAGGTCTGCAGCTCCGCACCAGATCAATTATTGGCCTCCCTGGCCTTCTGGTATACCTGCCAGAACTCTTTGGCTTTCACATGGCACTGATGTTCCCTCTTGTAGCCCTTCTCCTGCATGCCTAAAGCAATCTGCTTGTAGATGTTGATGTTTCTATGGCTGGATCAGAGCTCTGCCTGCACCACCTCTTCTTCACACAGACCCAGGAGATTGAATATCTCCTGTGTACTCTAAGCAGAAGTGTATCTGCAGCATGTAGCCAGCATAGTCAGCTGAGCAGTTGCACACAACAACCGAGAGCTGCTAGGTTTGCTCTCTAAGCCGGGCAACCAGGAAAAGGACTTTCAAAAATTTGCAGGGCTTTAAAGGAGAGAGGCGGCTTCCTGTCTACCTGACCCCTGGGTAGTAGAGTTCACAATGGTGACCAGAGCAGTCACTGTGAGGCATTGTGGGACATCTCCCGGACAGGGCCAGCTCTAGGATTTTTGCCGCCCAAGGCAAAAACAATTTTGGCCGCCCCCCCCCCCCCCGTTTTTTAATTACCCCACCCCCGCCTCAACTCTGCCCCTTCCCTGCCTCCTCCCCCCAGGCTCTCATGCCTAGGAGGGAGGGGGAGAAGCGGCGCCCGCGCCGCGGCCACTCGGAGTCTCCCCCTCCCTCCCAGGTTTGAGAGCCTGGAAGGGAGGGGGAGAAGTGGCTTATGAGCGGCAGCAGCAGCGGAGGTGAGCTAGGGCGGCCGGGGCACATTTTTAAGGGCGGCATTCTGGCGCCGGCCATGCCGCCCCTAAAAATGTGCCGCCCCAAGCACCAGCTTGTTTTGCTGGTGCTTAGAGCCGGCCCTGCTCTCGGAGGCCAGTAACAGTTGATGTAAGTAACGCAGTGTGTACACTGACACGATATCGACCCAACTACATCAACTGTGACTCTGCGCCACTCAGGAAGGTTATTAAGTTGGCATAGTGAGGCAGTTATGTTGGTGGAAGAGAAATTTAAGTGTAGACACATCCACAGCTAGGTTGGCATAAGCTGCCTTGTGTCAACTTACTGTAGTGTAGACCAGTCCTAAGACTGCTAATTCCCCACAGTCAGGGGAGAAACATCACCAAGTGTGAAATGCTAGTTTACCACAAGAGCTGTTGTCTTTTCCCCAGTGAAGGAAACTCTACAGACAGCAAACAAACCATTGTGGACAAAAGACTATTGACTGCTACCCCCACACTCTTGAAAAGGGTATGTGCACATGCCCATGTCCTATCACAGCTTGAATGCTGGGGGAAGGGAATAAAAATACCTGTCAAGGAGAAACTGGTACTTTTATGTTGTCTGGAGTCTGAGGGGCAAAGATTCCTAAACATAAGCAAAAGATCCCCAAGCTGCTTGGCTTGGGTTAGCCCTAAAGGACATAAAAGCTTGCTTATTGTAGCAGTTTCTATTGCCTTTTGAACCTAAGATTGTACCTCATTTGTGTGTATGTGGTTACCTGATTTAACCTTGTAAATAACTCATTTCTTTTTCTAGTTAATAAACCTTTAGTTAGTTTGTTATAGGATTGGCTACAAGCATGGTCTTTGGTTTGAGATCTGAGGAACAACTGAGCTGGGATAAGTGACTGGCCCTTTGGGACTGGAAGTAACCTGAATATTGATGTGATTTTTGTATAAGTGACCATGTATCACAAAGTCCAATTTGGACAGAAAGGGGACTGTCTGTGACTCCATGGTAAGACTGCTATAGTGCTTTAGGAGTTCACCCTTATGGCTGGTTTGGTGAAATCGAATAATAGAACATATAACCAGTTTGGGGGTTTTGCCCTGCTTCTTGACAGTCTGCCCTGAGGATGGCACTCATGATGGTGATCTGCTCCAGAGAGCATGACACAGGAATTTTTATTAAAATTCTTTAGTTTAAGTGTACCAGCCTGTACTTTTAAACCACTGCAGTTAAGCCTGGAGACTAAGTACATGTAGATTAGTGTCTTCAACTAGGCAGAGTGAGAACCGCCTGTAACAGATCCTCTATACTTTAAATTATAAATAAATACATGCCTTTCACTAAGTAGCCTCTCTCTCTTCTGCAAAATAGGGGGATCACAGAATCAATGACAATTTAATTTGCTGTCTCAAAATGAAAGACATATGTGGACGTAGCATCCATTAGTGAGTTCACAGAACACTTCACACATTAAAAAAATCGTCAAAAAATGTTTATGTCTGAAGGAAGTTATATATAATTTTGTTGGTAAATTCATAAACTTCTTTTCTCTATCTTGTGTATGGAGAATTTAAAGTTCAAATTTTACACTGGAAAAGCTGTGGAATAGCAAACATCACCAAGTTCACAGTCAGTGTTCCATTCTTTCATTCCATGGGGAGTTCCTATTTCATGTGTTTTTCATTTTAAGTTCTGCTTCTTTGAATGCTATTTCCTCTCGTTTGGTTTTCACCAAGGTCAAAGAAATCTTTAGCAAATAAAAAATGTGAACATCCAGTCGTGTACTGGAAATCTGCCCATCCAGTGTCTAAACAATATCTAGCTTTAAAGTTAAGGCATTCATATAGGAGCCCTATATATGCTAACTAAAGTGCTATAGAAACCTCCATTGGGATTCTCATTCATAGTTAAATACACAGTAGACTAGCTAGCCATCAAATGTGAGAACCTTTGTCTTGACTAAGTGCTGCAGAGATCAGCAGTTTACCAGAGATTAGAATTCTGGCAGACAAGCCTCTCCTAGGCCCTCTTGATAAAACTAGTCCCAGACCTCCTCCATTGACCTATTTTATATTGGTGTCAAGGTTGCAGAGGCCCCTACTTAAGATAAAAAATTGTAGGAAACCCCATTTATTAAAAATATTAGGATAATGTTGCAATAATATTGTATCAAAACTATAGGAACTAAGACTCCATAAGGCTCTCTCAACATCCTTTTTGCATGTCTGGTGAAAGTTACCTATGGAATGAAAACTTGTGATTTAGTACTAAACCTTATTAACTGCAGCCAGGTATGCTGTTAAAACTGCATGAAAATTGAGAGAGGTACCAACTAACAGGATTTGCTACAGGTGGATATGGGATACTTTAGTGATGGAGCTCACTTGGCTCAGCAAGGACATATATGGACTTTGGAATGCAGCTTGTGTAATAATTAATAGTTAATATTTAAAATTTGGACATTTTTTGAAGTAAAGTGATCAGTGGAGTCCAGGATCAAAGCCAGAAACTTTGGACATTTTTGCCCATTGAGCTAAATGCATGAGCTAGTAAGAACACCTACTGATGATCATTGACAAGGGCTCAATCCTATAAAGACTTTCACACATGCTTAACTGAGTAGTCGCATTGATTACTCATTGTGTGAAGTTCAGCATATGCATAGGTCTTTGCAGGATTGAGGCCAAAGTCAGAAACCTTGCCGGAGCTGATTATTATATGATAATAAAATGAACAAAAAAAAAAATCACAAAAGAAGAGGTAACTAAAGGTTTTACTGGGACAACATCAAACACAACAAGTAAACTGTATGTTATGCAACTGCTATTCATGCAAGTAAACATTTCTTTGGAAAAAAAGAAAAAATGATGACCATCGATTATGGACTCAGGGAGTCAAAAGGAAAATGTCTCAGCTATGTGTATAGGCTCATTGGAGTATGCCACATATACAGTGTCATTGGAGAGACAGAGAAAGACTGCGGTAGTATTGGAGCATGGTGTGAAGAAGATTTAGCCATCCAAGACAGAAACTGGACAATCTAGATAGTAGCAGCACAACAGGAGAACGCTGGGGTATTAAGGAGAGATACAGAATGCTTCCTAGAAGATACATCCACAGATTTACCAGTATTGCTATTGCAAAGGGAAAGACAATGATTTTATCTGGGAGGTGGATATCTACAATAAGATTTGAAGTAAAAGGTGCAGTAATGTTTTATAATCATGCACTGAGCTTATGAGATGATGATAACTTTTACCTACAGACAATCATACAAACACCTGAAATCTTTGAGAAATCCATTTACAGGGGCTGCCTCTACCTGAGACCAAAGTTTTCAATTGTATTTTGTTCCAGGTAGTATGTAGAACAATAGCCAGGACTGACCGACGAACATGCCGACTTCATGAAAGGTGAAGATATTCAGAATTTTCCCTGTGGCTGAAGAGATGGACTTTCCAGTGACAATATTTGTACTAAATAATTATGCCAGGACCTGTTACGCAACAATTGTCCAAGATCTTCCACTTCATTCTTTTTGGACCTGACCCTGTGAGGGGCTGGGATCATTTCCTTGCAGGAAGCACCAGAGCTGGTGTAATTGCTGCACAAGAGGTTCAATATAATTATTCAGGGCATATATTGGACCCTATTTACTATATACTAAGACCACTTTACATCACTTTGGCAATGTAAGGGGGCCAGGGCAGTGTAAAGGAACTGTAGCATAAATGAGAATAAGATCACTGGGCCAGAGTCTCAGTTGGTACAAATCAGTGTTGCGCCATTGAAATCAATGGAGTTACACTAATTTACACCAGCTGGGAATCCGTCTCTTGATATACTGAACAAGGTCCATGACAAGCACTTTGTTTAAAAATACAGAGCTTGATGAACTGCCTGGTTTTGTGCAAGCTTTCACATCCTGGCAGGAGCTTTTATGGTACCACCATATAAGTCTTATCTGTTTGAGCATCACTGAGGACACTCCTATCACTCCTGCTGCCATAGCAGTTTAGAGAGCATCTTGTGTAATTTATTGTCTTTCATCTGCTTGCAAAAAGCAATGAAGTTTAATTGAGTTGGTGGGAGAAACTGAAGGCCCTTTTCACACTCACATGTTTTATTTTTGTTGCTGTTTGTACAGGTGCAATGGACAAGTCTCATTGGGTGTATTCCTAAGGACTGGGACTTGACATATGCCACTTGAAATTTGAAATTAGACCTTCAACAGCTCATAAACAGGGAGCTGTTTAAGATTTTTTTTTTTTTTTTTTTAAGATTGCAGATCCAAACATAAGGAGCTCCCTTTGCACACACATACACTCAGTGTACACATGTAACTAACATTAACCTAAATTATCTTAGTGTATTGGGAGAACAGACCCTTTTAATTTATTTTCACCAAAACATTCCACTACCCTCCCCCCCCAAAATCTGATCTTCAGAATCATCTGTCTTATTTGAAAATTGAAACAAAAGGATCCAGTGTAGGTGTCAGGAAATCAGGAAATCAGTAATCTACTAAACCAATTAGTCAAGTTAATGTTCTACACTACTGCTTTAGTTGATGTAATTTACATAGCTCGGAATGTGAAACCCCGCCCCCCACTCCTCCCGAGCGATCTAAGTTACATTGACTTAAAGCAGTATCTAAACCGCGCTATCTTCCACCTCTCGTCGAGGGGAGAATGCTCTCCAGTCAACATAGCGCATCTTCACCTGTGCTGATGTAGCTGTGGTGGTGAAGAAAAGCCCCCTGTTTATTTCAATTAAACATGCCAGTTTATACCACTTAAAGACATGAATGGCCCTGATAACTTTCATTTGTGATCAATTTCAACTGAAGAATTTGTCAAAAAATTCTTTTGGAACAGACTTTCATAAAGCACATTATTACTTTTACAGCTCTTACCGTCTCCTGGTTCACTGCCAAGAATATGCCATTCCATGTTAGGTCTGTTTTCTGCAAGAGATGGTCTCAAGTTCTATTTTCAAAAAAATGGGGAGGGGGGTTAAGGACTCATGATCAGCAGTTATCTTACATATAACACCTTTAATCTAAGAAAGTAGACTCTGATATTTGCTAAATAATTTATCTCTTTAGTAGGTTTTTCCTCCTTCCTTGAAATTACAGCAATTAACTTTTTAGTACCTTGGTGTCCTTTATTTAAGGACACCATGGACTGGTTAACTTCTACAGTCTGGACTCTATTCTGCATTCATTACACATCCCAAACTCTCCCTGAAGTCAATGTTGGAATTCACCCCTGTATCAGTGCAGAGCTTGACAAAGGAATGGTGTAACAGGGTCCACTCACCCCTCATGAGCGCCCCCTTGGCCGAGTGCATGTGCCTGCTCTCCCTCTCTGATTGTCCCTGCTCTGGGATAGAGCAGCGCCCCAGGGCTCCCTCCCTGGAGACAATGTCTTTGCCTTCTTGGGCTTCCTGGCTATAGCTCTCCAGCTGTCCCACTATAGTTCAGTTCCCCCCCCTGCGGTGCCTCAATATCCAGGCTACTTCCTCCCAGTGGCTAATGGGGGTGAGGGGAACCTTGGCTGACCCACTACTCCCAGTCCCAGCCCAGGGACCCTGCAGAGAGCAGCTGTCTGCTGTGTCCCTTTAATTATATTGCACAGCTTCTCTAGGGTGACCAGAGTCCCGTTTTTAAAGGGACAGTCCCATATTTAAACCCTCCTGCAGGTGTTCTGACTTTCTTAAAAAACAGGCAAATTGTCCTGTATTTTCTGTCTCATCAGTTCTGGTGGGTCCTGCTGCTGGCTGGATTGCTGCTCGCCAGCTGCCCACCCATTAGTGGTGAGTGGAGGGGTCCAGTGGCCGACGATGGGGGTGGGTGTGCAAGGCTGGTGGCAGGGCAAAGATGTAGTGCGCAGGGCCAGCTGCTCCCCCTGCTGGTCCATCAGCACAGTCCCCACTGCATGCCAGCTCTTGGCGAGCAGGGGCCCGCCCCCGTCCCGGCCGTTGCTGGCTGTGCACTGCGAGCTGCAGTGGCTGGTGACTGTGGGCAGGTGCCAGGTTGCAGCTAGTTATATGCAGGAGCAGCGCCAGGGTTTTTGGCGCCCTAGGCGGGGGTCCTTCCGCGCTCCCAGTCGTCGTCGGTAATTCTGTGGCGGGGGGTTCCTTCCGCGCTCCCGGTCTTCGGGGCACTTTGGCGGCGGGTCCCGGAGCGAGTGAAGGACCCGCTGCAGAATTGCCGCCGAAGACCCGGAGTGCGGAAGGACCCCCCGCCGCCGAATTGCCGCCGAGGGCGGCAAAATGCCACCCCGCCCAAATCCTGACGCCCTAGGCAACCGCCTAGGTCACCTAAATGGAAGTGCCGGCCCTGGTTACGTGTCACCTCTGCTGCCCACCCATCGGCCCTTTACCTGCTTCCCCTCTTGCTGTCCTCTCCCTGCTTTGCCCCTTCACACCCCACCCAGCCCCACTGCTCCTCCTCCATATCCTCTCCCCCACCCCCAAGCAGGCCATGTCCCACTCCCAGTGCTGTGTGGAGAACCAGCCCCTGATTGGAGTGCTGAGCTCAGGAATAGCCTGGTTGGCAGGCTCCTTCCTTCCTTCATTACCTCTGGCTAGGCCAGCACCCCAGAAGAGTCCAAGACCCTTTGGTCTGGGGCACTGGCCAGGAAGAGCCAAGCCCTACATGTTCTAAAGCTCCGCACAGCACTGGCATGGGGAAGCCTTTCTGCCCCTCAGCTAGTCTCTGGAGTGGTGTGGGGGGAAGCGATTTCCAGCTTGTTCATGCCCCAAACCTGCAGGTTGCACAGCAGCGCCCCGGGCAGAGGCTTAGCACCCTCTTCAACCCCTCCCTCCCCCCAGCCCTGGGTCCTGCCCCCAGGGACCATGGGACTGCTGCATCCCCTAGGCACCCTCCTCTGCTGAGCCACCTCTCTGGCCAGATTTGCTGAAGCCCCTGGAGTCAGGTTCCCTGGGCCCTGGTGCACAAGGCATCCTTAGGGCTTAACCCCTTCCTGCCTGCACTGTAGCCAGGGGACAGAAGACAGCTGGACAGGTGGCCAGCAGCAGTCTGGAGGTGTTAGATGCCTTTTGACACTGTGTGGGCAGGAAGGGACAAGCTGCTTCCAGCCACATGGGAGCAGTAGGGTCAGGGGAAGAGATGAGCTCTGCAAAGACACGGATCAGGTCATCCCTTCTCCTCCTCCTTCTCCCCTGTGGCTGAAAGCAGCTTCCATCCCTTCCCTTCCACACAGTGCTGAAAAGCAGCTGCTGGCCACTTTCTGGTGTGAACCCTGGCATAAATCTGGGGAGGGGGGCATGTGACCTTGCATGCTCCCCCACATATTGCCTCAGGAACACACAGCGCCAGGTACCAGTAGAGGTGGGTCCATCCTGGGGGCCCAGATAGGCATGGAGGGCAGAGAGCGTCAGGCAGTGAGGGTCAGATCGGTCAGTCACCCCCCTGTGTGAGAGAGGTGTACATGACTATGTGTGTGTCACCCCTCCCCACGTGAGCCCTAAATCCTTAAATATAAGAATGTAAATATAAAGAATCCAACTACACAGTATTTCTTGTTAACAAGGGCTCAGCCAACTTGATGTTAATCTGAACATTTGTACAATTGATTGCCATCAAATTTGCTTGAATACAAGTAATTTTACCAGGTGTCTCATATTCAGCATAGGGAAATATGGTCACCCTAGGCTTCTCTAATTCCCTGGCCCACTTCCCCATGCCATCTTCACCCTTACCTCAGGGCCTTGTCCTAATGGAGTCCCAACAACCAGCTCAGGGCTCCTTCTCACGCTCCCCAGCTTCTGGCAGCACAGCCCTGTCCGGGGTTCTGTAGATTCATCAGCCAGCCACACAGCATCCACACTCCTACAGCTCCAGCAAGGAACTGAACTGCCTCGGGCCCTGCAGCTCTTATACTAGGTTGCTGGGTCCTGATTGGGTGTGTCCCACACAGCCACTCTAGACAGCTTGGAGGACCTCTCTACTGCCTTTTTTGGGGGTGGGGTGTGGCAAGGCCACAAGGCCTCCAGCAGGGGGCCTCAGAGGGTCTGGTATACCCTGTCACAGATGGACAGCACAATCTCATACCCCAATCCTGAGGCTGCTAGCAGCTGGCTCTTCTCTAACTTGTAGCTGGCTGCCCATGGCCACTCTCAGTGCCCCGGTCATTGAGCAATAGCCAGAGTACAGGTCTGCTCAGCCAACTCCCCTCCTTTCTCCACCTTGAAGGGAAGGCTTTCTACACCAGGGACATTCCTTGGGGGGAAACTTGCTGCTTTTTCTGATCACTTTGTATGGGTATCGCTGGCATAGCCTTTTCCTTGTCTAGACAAGGAAAATAAGTGGGTTTATAGAAAAACATGTTAGCTCACACATTTTAATTAAGTGCTGTTTAAAAACATATTAGCACTCATCACAGACAGGTTTTAAAATGTGTTAGCTGGTCACGGTCAACTTTGTGCTCTCCCCTAGTGTCAATCACGACCAGCTAACGCATTTTAAAGATGTGAAACCCATCTACAGTAGGTGCTAACACACATTCACACCGTACCTAATTAAATTGTGTTGGATAATGTTTTATTTTTAAAAAACATTTTTATACTCTAGAGAAGTCCAAGATGACAGCATGGCAAGTGTAAATTGGGCCCCAGGAGAGTTTTTGTTGCACACGGAATGCAAGATCTGATCCTGTTGTAGGCTAGCAGAAATTCTTATAGTTAGTGCTGCATAACTTTTCTCATTAAGAATTTTAGTTGCTTATAATTTTGCCAAACTTTAATTACATTTGAGCTGAAATTTTCCATGCTAAGTGGATGCCTCAGGCTGAGTTTTTCTGGAAAGCTCCAGCAGAAATAGATCAACCATTTGTGAGAACAAGGTTAGAGAAAAATATGTTGTTTTGCCAATATTAAAAAATGATTACAACAGTTTCATTGAGAAGATCTAGCACATCCACACTTTGGAACAAGGACTTGAAATTTATCAGGGGTGGCATGTTGCAGTTAGGGAAGTGCTTTTTGCTGTCCTTGTAAAAATCCACCCAAATCTGGCCACATTATAATCATCTGAAAACTGCCATTTGCACATCCTCAGCAGAGGTTTGTCAGAGGCTGGCAGATAAATTCTCTGAAGATTCCGTCTGCAATAACCATGCTTCAGCCCTGTGCCATGGAAGCTGAGCAGGACTTTTCCATCAGTTGCTTCTTCCAGCAGCTGATGGCCACTATGCTGCCCATTGGAACTGAGAGCGGGGAGACTGTCTATCCTGTGCTCCCAACAGTCTCCCTCCTGGCACCCAGAGGAAGCAGCTTGACTAGTTCACCAAGGGGTGAGGAGCAGAGGTGGACCAGGGACAGGTTGAGGGGTACTGGGGTAGCCTCAGGTAGGGAGAGGTGCAGGAAAGATAGGGACAGATGGAGACAGGCTAGCTGAAGTAGGGGACATTGGCAGAAGGGTCTGTAACCCCTTCAGAACCTGGGACAGACAAGTAATAGAGATCTATGCCAGAGTGCTGTAGATGTAAAAGTTCCAACCCTGCTGAAAACCCTCATGGAATTTCTGTTTTTTCAATTTTTTTGTTATTTAAATTTAGGAAATTATATCCTTAAAAAAAATTAAAAGATCATTAAGGCTGCATGGACAAGCACCAAAAAGTTAAGAAATGTCAGATTTAAGGTTGCCTATGTTATTTTGTGCATATGCATTATGATACTATTTTTTGGCAGGACCCTCACTTCATTCAGTACACGGAAGGATAGTGCTCAGGGAATGAATCAGGGTGGTATGGTGAAGGAGTCTGCTGTCTGTAGGGCTCTGCCTCATTCATTGCAGAAGTTGGAAGGTGTGAACTGAATGAGAAACAGGCTTGCAAGAAAAGGATGGCCTGGGGGATATGACAGTTGAATTTGTTCTGGAGAACTAGATTCTATCCCTAGTTCCTATGTGATGCTGAGCAAATCACTGAAAACAAACTTTTCACAGGAGGACATTAAATATGTGTTCCTCTTTTTCTAGTTGCCCAGCTTGGGATCTTTGGGGCCTATCAGTGCTCACAGCTGCAGCTGAAGTCAACGGGAACTGTGCTTTGAAGCTACAAAGTGCTATAAAAATCCTAAGTAGTCTGAAAAAAACAGACCCTAAGTATTTTATGTTCGGCACCCGAAATCAGTGGAAACTTCTGAAAATATTAGCTTTAAGCTCTCTGTGCCTCAATTTCATATCTGGAAAATGAGGCTAATACCACCACCATTCCTCACAGGGATGGTGTGGTTGATGTGGTTAGGTCCTATGATGGTGTCCCTTGACAGGCCCAACAAAGAAAGTAATAAAATGCCACTAGCCGTCAGCTACAGCCCCCAACTAAAACCTCTCCAGCGCATCATCAAGGATCTACAACCTATCCTGAAGGACGATCCCTCATTCTCAAAGACCCTGGGAGACAGGCCAGACCTCGCCTACAGACAGCCCCCCAAACTGAAGCAAATACTCACCGGCAACTACATACCACACAACAAAAACACCAACCCAGGAACCAAACCCTGCTACAAACCCCAGTGCCAACTCTGTCCACATATCTATTCAAGGGACACCATCATAGGACCCAACCACATCAGCCACATCATCAGGGGCTCGTTCACCTGCACATCTATCAATGTGATATATGCCATCATGTGCCAGCAATGTCCCTCTACATTGGCCAAACCGGACAGTCTCTTCTCAAAAGAATAAATGGACACAAATCTGACATCAGGAATCATAACATTCAAAAACCAGTAGGAGAACACTTCAATCTCTCTGGTCACTCAATAACAGACCTAAAAGTGGCAATTCTTCAACAAAAAAACTTCAAAAACAGACTCCAATGTGAAGCTGCAGAATTGGAATTAATTTGCAAATGAGATACCATCAGATTAGGCCTGAATAAAGACTGGGAGTGGTTGGGTCATTACAATACCTAAACTTAATTTCCCCAATACTAATTTATCCCTACTGTTACTCACACCTTCTTGTCAACTGTCTGTAATGGGCCACTCTCTTACCACTTCAAAAGTTATTTTTCCTCCCTTGGTATCCTGCTGTTAATTGATTTATCTCATTAGACTGCCCTCACACTTGGTAAAGCAACCCCCATCCTTTCATGTATTTATACCTGCTCCTGTATTTTTCACTTCATGCATCTGATGAAGTGTGTTCTAGCCCACGAAAGCTTATGCCCAAATAAATTTGTTAGTCTCTAAGGTGCTGATACAGACTAACAGGGCAACCACTCTGAAACCTTTCATTACAGCAAACCCCTTGAGCTTTATTCACAGCCAGTGACCAGATAGGGTAGGCTAGCCAGTATAGATAAGGTATTATGATGGCAACAGAAAAAAGTACTGAGGATATAGTTATTTTCTATATACATGTCACCTAGTGAAATCCATTTTACCCCAAAATGACTTAATCCGATTTTAATGTCAGTGGAACTAACTGAAGGCACATTTAACACATTTCTTAGCTATGACTGCTAACACTTTTCTACAAGAAACAAGCCCTCAATTTTTTTAAAAAATAGAAAACCCTGCCCTGATAAGTGTTTTATTTAAGGCTATACAAATAAAATGCTGTAAGGAAAAGGAAGTGGGGATCCAGTGAGAAGAGAGGTTTCAGAGTAGCAGCCGTGTTAGTCTGTATCCGCAAAAAGAACAGGAGTACTTGTGGCACCTTAGAGACTAACAAATTTCACCTCTCTCTGCTATGGCATATTGAGAAGCAGCACTTACTCACCTTGACTGACAGGTATCTCTGCATCAGGCAGTGATAAAAGGGCCCAGAGTCTGGATGTCTAAGTCTGAAGTATGAAGGATTAATCTACACCGTGTGATCTATTTGGTACATAGACAGCATGTTTGAACTGTGCCCTTCTGCTTTTCAATAATAATTATTTAAAAATATGAAAAAAAAATATTTCAATTTTCTTTACCCCTCTAACAAAATGTAAACACAACATCTGGGCTCTAGACTGAGTTCAGAACACATTCAGAATTTACTCTGTTCTCTTTGAACGCTAAAGAATCACTTTCAGCATCCTTAAGTTATGTGAAATGTTAACAACGTTTGAGCTGTCTGGCTATATTATAGGATTGTTACCAGAGAAGACTCACCAAGATTGATGTTACATTAATTACCAGATCCCTGGGCACTCAGACCTGAACCACCAGCAATGATACTGGCAAGTGATCTTCTAAGGAATGCTGGTATTATCTTTCTATTGAAGACCTGGAGGCAAGTTGTCACCTGAATTGTCTGTAAAGTGAAACATTTCACTGGTCTGCACTAGTAAAACACATGTTTCTCTGATATTCATACTGTCTGGAGGATAATTGCTTAATATATTAACAGAGTTCATTAATAATACCTCTCCTTAACATATCCCTTTACAGAAAAGAACAGATTTTCTAACAGTGTTTCTGTTTGCTTTAAGCTAATTACATATTTATCTGGGATGTCTCTTGTTCTTTACATTAATTGGCAGCTAATGAGCCTAATTCTCATTTATACTAAGGCCCTTTTTACACAACTCTGGTAAGACAAAGTGGCCTGAGTGTAAAGGAGCTTCTGGCCCATAATCCAAAACCATTGTTAGCCAATGACAAATTGTAATTACAAATATAATGTTACTGTCAAACTCAGTCCCTTCTGTACACTGATCCCAGAGGGACTGTCCAGGTTACAACTATTTGGGAGAAAAGTTTCAAAGGACTACTGATTTGGGGTGACTTATTTTTCGGTGTTCAACTTGAAATACCTTGGACCAGTTTTCAGAAACACTGAGCACCCAGTGCTCAAAGGTGTTTAGGCACCTAATTACCATTGATTTCAATTTAGGTGCCTAAAAACCTTTGAGGATCTGGGCCTAATATCACCACTTGAAGTCTATTGGGCTCCTTTAAGGAGTCTCAGGTTGCACATACAAAAGTTGAGACCTGCTTCTTTTCAAGTTTTCTGCCTGTCTTTATGTGATTATTTTTTTACTCTATTGTGCTGTCATTCTAACTCCCAATCATAAGTATAGTTAGGAGTATGGGATCTATCAAATTACTTTACATACCAACTTCGGTGCCTTCGGTGGGCTTCATCAACCTTGGAGACAAAGCAGGAATTGACAAACACACAAGACCAAATTCTGCTCTTTATACAGGTGAAACTACATTATCTACATCAGTGTAAAGGAAACGGGAATTTGGCTCAAGGGTCCAAATTTTGCCCCCAGTTGCCTGAATGCAACTCTCATTGAGTTCAGAACTTTAGACCATAAATAGTAGGCATGTGGATTGAGGTTTGAATACCCAAGCTCAAGAGAAATATTTGCAAGCAATAGGTAATACTAGAGGGAGAAGTTTTAGATCAGTCTATATAATCCTTTAATCTAGGTGACAATTAAGACAATATTCAGTCTTGGCAATTATTCCCACAGTTTGACTGTGTAGACTTTTAGAAACTTAAACAACATTTATATAAATAACATGAAATGCAAGATCATAAAGAACTTGATAATTACATACCAATTTTAAAGACACAAGTAAAAACTGTTTAAATTTTTCAAATCAAAGCAGTAATGGATTGCAGCTGTATATGCAGTCAAAATAAGGTTTGTGTGATACGATTTTTTATGATTTATATGTCTATTTTAAAATATTTTTAAAATCAAGCAGTCCATGATTAGCCATAATGTCCCTTTCAATTAACCGCATCACACAGTGCTCCTTACAGACTCTAATTATATCTTAGATTATCATTCAGAACACCTGCTCTTGTGGATCACACTAATTTCTGCCTTGAATATTTTGATGTGAAGAGCTATAATCATTGAGAACCAAATGTTTTCCTATTCTCTGTGCCACACCTTCTCAGTTAACTGCAGTGAGAGACTTATATTGTCTTCCATATTATTTCTTTACATTATAATTTACATTATGATTATACATCTTTGATTTAAAGGTGTCTTTTTAATGCTGATAGACATAGTATTTTTACTTTTACTGAAGTCAGACAGAGTGTTTAAATCATATATTAGATTTAAAAATAACAGTTGTTTTGTTTTTAAATAGCAGATGAGTCGCATAACTTTTTATGCTAGTTGCTCTTTTTATTTCAGGGTAGTTAATATACATGCTTTGTTCCTGACTTTCAAGGAAACTACTCTTTAAAAATCCTGTAATTTGAGTTAAGGGATTTAAATGAGCACATATATCTACTTGAAAGATAACTTTCAACGTACTGAGTTCTCTGTTATTATTATCTAGGCACAACTGCAGTGAGCCAAAGTCCACAAGTCAATGGAAAGACTTGTACTGACTTCAGTGGACTTTGGATCAGACCCTATGTACTATACTCAAAGGTAGGAAATAGTAATGTTTTCAATATAATTTCAAACCAACACAAAAATAAAGCACTTTCTATTAGTGTTACATTCATACTTCAACAGGTGTTCGAGGATACACTATGTGCCCGCTTTGTTGATTAAATGTAAGAAAGGACCAGAATCTCCTGTTACACCAGTTTTAAACCACTGTAATGCCACTGATTTCAGTTTAGATCCATGGGTATAGAACTGGAATAACAGAGTGGTGATTCAGGCCCATCATATATTCCATTCTCGTTCCTCCAAGTTCTTACAGAAGGTTCCGTTGTTCTGTGTTTTATGCAAAATTCTAATTTTAAACAACTGTGTCAGCACAATTTTTGATGGCAGTTTGGCAGTTTTGCATCAGAGCTGTTTATTTTATTTTATTTTTGTAACCCCTTTGGGGTTTAGAGAGCATGGCCCTCTTAAATCTTTTTCCTGAGCGGGGAAGTGCTGATTGTTCCAGAAGGAAGAAGTGTTGTTGGGGGAGAGGGAGCAGGAAGAGAGGGAAGAGCAACTGGGTGTGTCTGTCTGGAGCTCCAGACGGAAGGGCTGTAGCAAGCAGGCACCCACAGAGTGAAGCAGCCAAGAACCTGCTCGAAGCCTGGGAGGGACTGAGCGGCCCACCAGGGACACCCCAGGACAGGAGCCAGGAGGAGCACTGTGCCAGGGAGGAATTGCCCGAGAAGGACAAACCGGAGCTGAACCCAGTATCACTGCTGCCCAGAGCTGTATGGGGCCATGCATACTGGGGCTTGTGACTTTGCATTGGAATAAGGAGGGAGGCTGTTAGCTAGTTAAGTGGGGAGGTTGTCACTCTTTGTTGCTTTGCAGAGAGCGGCAGAAGAGGGCACCGGCGGGGTTTGCTGGGGACAGTTTACTGGCGCCAAAGACAACCAGGAGCACCCAAGACTCGCCACTAGACTGGAACTTTGCCCAGCACTCCTGAATTCTGTGTGCAGACACATTGCTCGGTGTCTGCCCCTTCAGACTGTGGTACCACTGGGCCTGTGGGGCCTTGTGTTGAATGCAACCCTGTTTTGCCGTTTCCCCCTATATTTCCCCCTGTTGCTTTTCTCTTTTCAACCCTCTGTAAATAAATATTTCTTTTTCCTATATTCATTGTACTCTGTGTGTGTTCACTCTGGGGGGGTTGGAACAGGTGCCCCTGGGGAGGAAGGCACTTTTTCTGCTGCATTCCTGCGGGCGCCTTCTCTTGGCCAGAACTGCCTGCAGAGCGGACTCCATCTTGGCCACGAGGGCACAAAAGTTACATTTTATTCCCCTGCTGTGCTACAGCTTAGTACTTTGGTCAGTTTTGATAGGCATGTTTCTTAAGCCACATGGCACAACAACCAAGCTGTAGCTCACCGTTTATTGATGTAATGTAAATAGATTTTATAGTTTGTCACTTCAGAGTCAGAACAAGTCTTTTATAAATTTAACATTCTTTATATTTTATGTTCTTTGCTGTGATTAATTAGGTGTGAATACATGTATTGATTCTTTTCTTTCCCTTTCACATGTCCTTTATTAAACAGCTAAGGATTGCATGTACAATTAGAAATCTCAAGCCCCACTTGATAAGTAACATGCACTGCTGAACTTCAAAACAAAGTCATAAAAATTATGATTAAGACAAAATTTCTCCAAGTTCCATGATGAGCAATATTATAAATATTTACGTGTAGACAATGCTTTCCAGTGAAGAATTTCACATTCTGTTAGCTAGCACAACACTGAATCTGCAAACAGTTATTAGGCAAAAGTTTATTTACAATAATAATATTTTACAGTTGGTCCTGGCCCCATTGACGTCATGTGAGTTTTACCACTGATTTTAGTGGGACCAGGATTTGGTCCTTAGTGCCCCTTCATTCCAGAGTATCTCAAAAGCACTTTATAAGCTAGATAGCCACAGCATTGCTGGAACACAGGCATCTCAAGAGTAGAAGCCAACAACCAGCTTGCACAGAGAAGGCCGCATGGCACAACAGTGAGGAGGGAGGAAATTGGAGCCAATGGCACTAGGAAAAAAGAGAGTGTTGTAAGAGCTGCGCTGTTGTGCAGAGTAGCCAGGACCTTGGTTCATAAAGTCTCACCTAAAACAACTCTGCATGGAGCTCAGTTTATCTGCCTCAGAGGAATAAAGGGTTGAGTCAACCCTGTTGGGATTTAAAAGGGTGGTTCCAGTGAGTCTAGGTGTTTTAAACATGATGCTTAGCCCACTAAGCTGCCCCTCCAGCTTTATTTAGCTGCTGTTACTGCTATCAAAATAAACCACATACTGCAAATCTGTTTATTATGGGTGTATGCTACGTTAGATGTGAAAGTCTTTTTAAAATCAAGGCATGAAACCTTGTGGCATTTGAGCTGTTTCAGCATTTAGCTACACAGCGTGTGCATTATCCAGTTTTGCAAAACTAAATTACTTTTTCCATAACAGAAATTAAATGGAACTGATGTTTTCCATTTGGAATTTTTTTCTGTGGCTGTTAAAATGTGGCCATCACCCAATGAGTGGAAATATTAGCACCTTAAAAAGATAACAATGTAGATTTTATTCAAAGGGACCAAGAAACCAGAAGCAGTACATAACTATTAAGTGTATTCTGTCTGAAGGGAGTCCTTAGAAGACAATATTTGTGGCATTTTCCAGAATTAAATTACATTATTATAGGAGCTTTAAATTGAGCTCCTAACCGTGACCTTTAAGCACAGTGATTGCCATTATGCTTGCTGGGATGGCTGTGGAGGGTTTGGAAACCCTCAGCAAGATTGATGGGTTTTAGTAAGTAATCAAGTATAGGTTCATTTAGCACAGCTGTTCAATGGAGGTCCTAACACTGGATTATCACAGGGAGCGCCCACTCTTCTCTTTCAAAGAAATCAATGTTAGCAATGGGAGACAGGGCTTGTTAGTGTCAGGAGTGTTTCCCCAAATGTGCTGGAAGAGGAAGTGGAATTTAATAGCTATACATAACGTCTAGAAACTGACCACATATGAAATTTTAGCCTGATCTCTACTCAAAACATTCAGTGACAAAGGAGAGAATGCATGACTGATAACTGTTGCCTTAAATTATTACTATGGAAGAAATCAAAAAGAAACCAAAGCAAACTGATATAGAAATAATGTGGCAAATCATCAGTGAAGCTACACAGATTTACACCAGCTAAAACCTGACCCAATATATGGCATGTAAAAGAAATGAATAGATCTCTTAAAATATAGCACAGAGCTAAAACAGGTATTTGTCCACTATATATAATATACCTATGTATTGTATTTTAAACTTTATGGGCCAAATTCTGCCCTCAGATGCATGAACAGATTCCCATTGAAGTCAATATTTTAGAAATATAATTGGATGTTATATATTTTGAACTAGAAAAAAATGAAACAGAGCAGTAAAACAATGGACTGTCAAACTGTATGTTCACTGAAACATACAATTGTAAAGCCCCAGTTCTGCCAAGGGATCCACACAACAGCCCCAAAAGTCCATGCAGAGTCTCACTGAACATACTATGCAACCTACTTTACATTGTCTTGCAAACCTCCACACTGTATGCACCTGCCATGGACTTCAGGGCCCTAAACTGGTGCTCAGGTGACTGATAACTCTCCAGGGTAGCCAGCTTCCATAGGGCAGTTGCCACTCTCTTTTCCATGGTAATGGAGGTCTCATCTGCGTGATCTGGCTCTGCAATGTCAAGGCTAGCTAACCACAGAGGTACAGAAAAGTCTCCATCACCCTGAAGTTCTGCAGCCACTGCTGTCCCTCCCAGGTCTCAACAACAATTCATTCTCACCAGTCTGTGTTGTGGTCCAGACTCAAAAACAGAGATCCCCCCACTGGAAATTATGTGCAAACACGGCAAACAGCTGTCGACTTGGGCAGTGGCATATGCACAACCATTGCACTGTTTGAACAGCTTGGTCTCACTTCTGGAATATCCTCCATTACCTTGTAACAACTCCTGCAGATAACCTGAGACTGCTTTGCAAAGCTCAAGCAGAAACCTTCATTGATGAGCAAGGAGGGAGAATGTAGTGTTCATTCTGGCTAACGTTTTAAGGAAATGGTTAGGAAATGGCATTGGTAGCAGGGGATTTATAAAATGTCAGTCTGGGAATTATGGGCGTTTGATCTCTCTTCTCCTACAATCCACTCCTGCTCCCAGAAAGCCTTTTGAAATCTCTCAGGAGCCATTGCTGTGCCAGAAATTGTGCGATAGGTACCTAGAGATCTGTACAACAATTTAGTACAGTGGATGTGGGGCAAAACTTAAATCAAAACAGCATGGCTAGTCCGGATACATGCACTGTTAGCTTTAGTTTATGATATCTCACCAGTTACATTCCCAACGGTTTAGTTTTCTAGGGTAGACATGGCCTGAGCCTTTACTTTATCATTTTAACTACCTTATTAAGGCAAAACTACCATCCTAATCACTGGGAGTTTCAATCAAGGGAAAACTAAGTAAGGAGGACTACAGCACTCGGTACAAATGAAGGGCTGCCAGTCCACTGCAATGTATAGTTATATTTAGCATTCAGCCTATAGAATTATTGTTTCTTCCCCATTGTATTGATGATATTTTTCTACTGAGGGCTGTAATATTTTAATAATGTGTAACTGACTGACCATCTTCTGTCTCATATTTTCTCCTGACACTGGGTGAAAGCATGTCTGGGACAAATTTTTAAAGGGATTTAGGAACCTAAACAGGCAGAAAAGTGGGCACCAGGGACATTTTCAAAGCCTCAGCTCATGTGCTGCCCTAGGCACCTAAGTTTCTGCCAGTCAGCATTTTCAAAGTAGACCGAGTACTGATGCTGTTCCACAGCTAATAAGCTGCTTGGAGCCCTAGCTCAAGCCAAAGCCCTGGAGGCCCAGAAACAGGATTTTTAAACTAGATGAGAGAACACGTCTTTCCAGTGGAGCCCAATCCTAGATGCATGCTTTGAGCTTGCCTAAGGCCTGATACCTGCCGGACCCTGCAGCAGGAGAGCTGGGTGCAGGACACCAACTGGGGGCTGGGAGCGGGCACAGCACACACAAAAGACAGCTGCAGACACAGGGAGACATAAGGCGAGCATGAGAAGTATCGCACATGGGTAGGAGAGACAGTTTTAGATGTTAGGTCACAGGTTATGCGAGTGGCTGTGTTGGCGTAGGTGCCTAACTGTAGGAGAGGGTTTTCAGCTGAGGATCCTCAGTGGAGGGAGGCACCTAAGTCTGGCCCATCAGCCAGGTGCACCAGGTCAGCCAGTCAGGCAGCTAAGCATCTCTCCTCTCCTCTCCCCTTTTCACTCCTGGCTAACTTAGGCAGCTCCCCACTCAGCTGGCTGTCTTCTGAAAATCCCTTTCACGGGTGCTTACCTATTCCCATGCACTCTACAGAGAACCTAGGTGGCATGGGGCCACGTAACGTGGGGCTGAAAATTCCACTAGGTGGCAGGCCACTACGAGCTAGGCAATACTCTGCTCAGCTGAGCAACACCTAAATCCCTTTAAAAATCTGGCCCTATGTGATTACAAGGTACAGTAGTGTTGTTTATGACAGTATGTGTAGCCCTGCCCCAGACCTACTCACCTGAGTCCCTATTGCATTTCTGATGGTTCTCACCCCAGTATTAGATGATCACTTTTTAAGTGACTTCTTAAGGTCATTGTTCATCTCTACCATCCTACTACGGATTGTTTTACACTTCACCTTTTTATCCAGAGAAAACTAATTCTCTATTCCTTATGTTGGTCTCCTTCTCAAACTGCTTGGCAATGCTGCACATTCAGTGCACATGCATCTTCTTCATTCCTCACTCACTCTTCGCCAGGATTTTTTGTCACAGGTGTTTGGTTTCTTCTTAATTTCTATTCTGTAATGTGAATTTAGTCATGGAGCAAACGGATAGATTAAGAGTATTGGAGACTATTAAACCACAGAACTGGTATAGCACAGGGAACAGCAATACAAACTTCCCCCATAATCCCGCAATAATTTGCCCCAAGCCCCCAGGCTAGTATAATCACCTCTAGGCTTGGTTTGCATTTACATTCAATCATTGGTCTCTGTTGAGACCGAGAACCAGGGTGTCACTTCATGGTACTTGTGATTTGGACACTTGTGCTGTTTTCTGTTTGACCTGGTGCCGGAGAGCCAGGTTTTCTTCTAGACAGATCATCCCACTGCACTATCAGATTTCTTAACTTTAAGAGGTTTGTCCTTCTCTGATGTGGACTGAGCCCTAATCAATAAAAAGTAAAAATGCATTATCCTTCCACCTCTAAAGGCCTGTGTTCAGATCTAGATTAGGTTACATGAAAAACATGTGTGGGGGTTTGATCACCATTCCAGAGCTGGCAGGCATGCATTGGTGCAGCAGAAATTAATATGTTATGTGCATTGCTATTCAACATGGTACATAGTACCATTGTTTGCATACACTCATATCCAAATCAGCTAAGTGTTTCTTTTTGTAGACCTCTGATTAACCTCAATTGTTTGTGTTTATCTATCCTAGGACTCTGGACTGCATTCTAATTTTGTGATACTCTCACACTCTTTTGCTGCATATCTACCTGCTTCTGCAGATACCATCAGCTGCGACTACCTCACAATAAATAGATGTGCATGCGCTTTGTTAGAAAACCGGGTGTCCTAGTTTGTTTACTGTTTGTCTACCAGTATATCACATACTAATAATAGTAGTGGACAGTTTGGGAGAAGAAAGTATCCAGAAGTTAAGAATTTCAATAGGAAATCCCTGAAAAGATAGATTATAAATGTCTATAAAATGCATGATATTTTACAGAAATTCAATTAAAATAATTTTATGTAGCTTCTATACGATGTACCATAGAGTTATTGAGAATATGGCCTAGATCCTGAACATGCCACAAAAGTAAATAATTTACATGGGTTAACTTTATCACAAGCCATTCTAATTGTGAAGAGTTAAAGTTATGGTTCCTTCTCTTTTATAGGTAAAAGAGAGCAGATTCTGAAGCCAATACAAACACAGTAAAGCTTAATTTGACTCATTAAACCTAATTTAATCTTTACTCAAAACATAGATTCTTGAGACATGTCATCATTGTCCTGTGCTATACCTTTTCCAGGGCTATTTCCCATGGGTGGTGCTAACCCTTTTCAGGTCGAAGTCAATGGGTGTTTTGCTAATGACTTCAAAGGGAGCAAAATTAGCACCAATAGGCATGATTCACTACTTCCTTACACTAGTTCCATGCTGGTATAATTTCACTGAACTCTTGTGAAATCAAAGTTTTTACAGTTTGATGGTGTAATGGAGCACAGAATCAGGCCCAACACAGTACTTTGTGAACAGTATTTTGAAAGGGGACTGACTATTGTTTTATGTGCCAGTATCACATATGTTGATTTATATACTATCCCTCTTCTTGTGCAGTCCAATACCTTGTTTGCCTTCTGTACTACAACCATCTGCTGGGTTAAAAATTTAAAGGAATTTTCTACTGTAACAACAATCTTCTTTTCTTGGTCAGTGAGTTGCAGCTTAAGTTTATTGCTAAGATAATAAAAATACCATTAAAACCTGCAAACGTTTCAAGATCCTAAAGAAAAGTTAGTTTAAGATGAATACTGTAGGTACTGCTACAGAACACTTTCTGACAACAAGTATTCTATACAGCCATCCAAATAAATCCTATGTGCCAGATACATGATCGCTACAGAGACTTCTGTCTATACAAATGACTTTATAGGACTCTGTTGCACAGTTAGAGAGCATTTTGGTAAAGAATAGATTTGAGCAGGTCTATATTAAGGACACATTTTGGCCCAATGCACAGCTCAAAATTATCTTTCCCTTTCCCTGTCTCCTATAAAAATACTATCTAGAGAGAAAGAACTACAGTGACTTTGAATAATCAGTTCTGGACCACTGCCAGGCCTCTGACTGCTTCTTGCCAGAGGCAGGGCCCCAGTGCAACGAATGTTTCCAAAGTCTTATGTTGCCTCCAGAAGTGCCAGAATGGATCCGAGTGCTGGCTCTAGCCAGAAATGGATTCAAAGGGCTCATCTACATGGTACATTAGTCTGCATTAGAAGGATGTAAATTCTAGTGCACACTAGGTGTTGCACACTCACTGGCCTGTGTGAACCCTGCTGGCATGGACTAAAAAGTCCCTCAGGCATGTTAATGTAGTCCCATTTCAAACAGTATATACATTAATGCATAGAGATGAACTTTTAGTGTGTGCCAGAAGGGTCCACAAAGGCCAGTTACTGGTGCGCACTACAACTTATACCCTTGTAGGGTGGGCTAATGCACCATGCAGACAAGCCCAAAGTCATAGTTGTTTCAATTGTCCATGAAGTATCTTCAGAAGGGTGTTTCAGAGGTAAGGGTTAGAGTTCACAACAATGGCTAGAACTCAGATGAGGAAGGAGGAGAACACACAACTTCATCAATATTTCAGACGTGACAATATTCTTTAGACACTGTTAGGATAAATCCAGCTCAGCTTTTGAAAGAATATTTACAGACTGCATTTCCAAACTATCCTGCACATGACTGACAACGATACACATGGATTTTGTTTATTCTTGTCTGCCTTGGGTTTTCAATTTTTATACATGTCCTCTAGGCATGATTTTGATGCTGATTTTTCTAGGGGAAAAATGAATAAGTAAATAAAGAAGTCATACATACATAAAATACAAAAGCATAAATCAAAGTTAGTCTGGTATTTTTTAAAAGGCCAAAGACTTTTAGAATAAAGGTTCTGTTTCAATGGTTGCCTTGCCTTATTTGTTGTCTACTTTAGTTTACGGGATTTTAATTTCTGGATCATGACCTAGTCAGGAGTTTAGTTACATTGTGAAATTTTATAACTGCAAAGACAAAAATCTAAGAGCTGTGAGACAGTTTTAACAGCATCACATTTCATCTATTTCCCATGTGAATATTAAAATGAAGTAGAGGTCAGTTGTGTGCAAGTGACACATCTGTTTCAGAGAAGGTTACTTCATTACCTACCGGCATGACAAATTCAATTGTCCAACTTTTTTTTAGAGTAATGGTCACGTAGGGTGGCTAAAATAATATTCTGAGGTGGGGAGGGGATATTCAGCATTTGGGGGCTTTTTTTGCTTGTGTGTGTGTGTATTTTTCTTTTCTCATGGATCTTCTATACAGCTAGGTGGGTGGGCATTGGTTTTACAATGTTCTTCCCAAAGAACATCCAAATAAATTTTCAGTGTGAAAATATGATCCCTGTAATTCTGCCAAGGTCAGTGACATCTGTAGAGATCTCCTGAGTAAGTGCTATTCATGCAAGTTAGAGCTGCCTGGGAGCAACATTAACTACCATACCCAATTTTTCCAAGAATGCAGAATATTTCTGACAGGGAACATTCTTATTTGGGCAGGTTCTTGCTCTGACCCTTTTTCATTACCTCTCTTGCAAAAAGTTTCTGGAAAGCTCATGAAATTCTCTGACTTGCTTTCCGACTTCCCATTTGACTGAAAAATGCCAAATAACATCATGTTTTCTTTGACATGGCTGAATGTTATACAAAAACATAAGATATGCAAATCATACTTAAAGACAAAATGTAGCTTTAAAGAGTCACCTTTATGGCTCTATTCTCTCTTTGGCCTCATCTGCAAAACTAAAACAATAACTGCCAGACTCAACTATGGCCAAGCCAGTTTGTAGCATAAGGCGGTGCAACCAATGTTGGCGAGACCAAGCTGTGATATAACTGCGTTTAGAAAACATGCTATACCCTAGGATAAGAAATTGGCCAGATTTTCAAAAATTTCTACTGTGTATGATTTCAGTCACTTGATTTCAGGCACTCAAGAGCTGACGGGTTTTGTTGGTGGTGGAGAGAGTCCTGAGGAGACTGTAGATAGCGTCTGGTGTAGGGTACAACTGCCTACAAGCATGGCTCATTTCAGGGCAAAAGGGGCTTAAGGATTCCTTCCTGAAATAGATCAAAATCATGATGTGGAGTTTGGATTCTTAGCTCAAAATTCACCCCTACAAACAAAACACCCCACTGGGTGGGATGCTGGTCCAGGCTCATTTCCAATTCCCAGTACTACCTCTGGGAGTCATAGAATATCAGGGTTGGAAGGGACCTCAGGAGGTCATCTAGTCCAACCCGCTACTTAAAGCAGGACTAATCACCAGACAGATTTTTGCCCCAGATCCCTAAATGGCCCCCTCAAGGATTGAATTCACAACCCTGGGTTTAGCAGGCCAATGTTCAAACCACTGAGCTATCCCTCTCCCCTCAGTTCTCACACCTTCACACACAATAAAACCTCCAGGAAGATGCAAAGTAATTATTTGAAGAGGGTCATAGCCAACAGCTCAAAGCATATTCAGTACCTGAGAAGTATGTTCCAGCCACATAATTATTTCAAATGTGCAACTAGGTTTAAAACACTGGTTCTCAAACTTTTGTACTGGTGATCCCTTTCACATAGCAAGCCTCTGAGTGCGACTCCCCCCCCCCCTTATAAATTAACACTTTTTAATATATTTAACACCATTATAAATGCTTGATGCAAAACGAGGTTTGGGGAGAAGGCTGACAGCTTGTGACCATCCTCCCCCCCCCATATAATAACCTTGCGACCCCCTGAGGGGTCCCAACCCCCAGTTTGAGAAACCCTGGTTTAAAATAATTTTTTTAAGGTTTTTTGGCTGAAACAAATTCTCCGGGATGGAACGTGGCTCTAGATTTCTGTTTATGGATATCTACAAATAAAAGTAGATCTCTTGGCAGGTGCTGGCCTGATCTAAAAAGTGAAACTTAAGCTGCAAAAGAGTGCTGGGAATGTACACCAAGTAACTGAATAAAGTAGCAGACAGTTTCCCAGCATGTGATTTATGTCTAGAGAGAAGTCAAACTCATCTTTACACTTGTAGTAAATATTGAAAATATCCTGGTACATACAGTACCTTCAATATTTTAGCAATCATTATTTTCATTTCAGTCCAATCTTTACATATGCTCCCTGAAGAGACGCATTACTGTAGTTTCCTAAAATTTAGCTTTATGTGGAAATTGATCTTACTTTAGTTTTTTCCAGAAGACACCTATAAAATAAGTTTTAACTTGTATTTATCTTCAAGTAAGTATCCAATGTGCAATGAACAACAACCTTTTCAAATGTGTTCTTGGGCAGAAGTGCATTTCCAATCTGGGGGAAAACGTTTATAATCCTCTGTTGCTTAAACCAAAAGGTGTCATTATATAGAAGGCTAAGTAGCATAAAGAACACAGTTTTGTTTGACTTTTGAGGCACTGTAATCTAAGGAAAGGGCACAGTTGTGTCAAGTACACAAGCGGAGATGAAAGCTCAAAGGTGTATGTGAAAGGTACAATCACCAAACCCTTAATTAGCTGGCTGCATTACATCTGTACCATGCCTCCCACATATCTTTTTGCAAATGTGTTCATTTTATACAAGGCATCTCAACTTAAATATAAGTCCCACACAGCAAGTGGTATAACTGGCACATATTGCATAAAATTTATTAAAATTACTATTCTCTCTACCTACAGAAGGTGCTTCCGAGTCCACAAAAGTCACCTTGTGGAAGGCATCAGTGATTCAAAGTGAATTAACTCTCTATTTTCCACCTGGTTGGTCTCTTAGCCACTGTAAAACATCATTCACCCTGCTGAGGGGTCAGAGTACAGACCCAGATTCTTCCTAGAAGACAGAAATGACATTGGTCACTGGTGTATAGTAGTGCTCCATGGGAACTGGAGAGAAAAAGAAAGGGAAAAAAACCTCAAAATGTACAAACAGGAAGACAAATGCAAGATCTGAGATAACACACGCATATATAAAAGCTGGGATTCCATACTCTGACAACAGTGCAGAAGCCAAACTCCAACTGGCTGAGAGTTATAAATTATTAACAAATTTATCTCAGAAGAATAACAGTGCACTATTATGACAAATCTGTGCCCGTGCTTTGTTGCTGGTATTTCAGTGGTTTAATAATTTATACGTAGTCATCCAACAGAAATATATGCAAGCTACATCAATCAAATCAAATTGTACAGCAATATCTTTCCATGAAAAATAAGCAAAATTATTTTTTCTTCTTCGCAAGATAATTTAGCAGCATCCAAAATGAAATGTTTTCCCTCTTTCTTCATACCCTTGTGCTCTAAGAGAAGTGATGTCAAAAATATCTGCCTGCGCTATTTGAACACTCACATACCCTGTGTGTATTTGGGCTTACCCTATACCAAATACAAAAACCATTATTATGTACAACACAAAGTGCAAATACCCATGCACAGGGGCTCTGAAAAAATGTATAATTGAATTGGAATGCCAGACAGGTCAACTGTACTCATCAAGGCCCAAAGACCCAGTCTGAACCTCACCCAACTGCACGGCAGATCGTTTACTGAAAAGGATGGTGGCAAGCTGTTCCAATGACAGCTCAGAAAGAAATAATAAATGTGAAAATACTATGACAAATATATGTGGTATGATTTTACATTGACTGATTCCAAACTGCATTGGGTAGTGTGTTCTGAAAAATTTGAACGCTTGAAAGTTGTTGCAATATTTAGAAACCAAACAGTGACCACTGGGGGCGGAGGGGAAATCCTAACAATTTTTCAGAGAGAATCTGAAACCTTGAAAAAAAAAATCAGTAAAACTTGGTTACTCAAAATGACTATGTCAGCATGCACAGTGGCGGATTAGCCACTGGGCTAACAGGGCCTGTGCTTAGGGGCCCCGGCCAATTGGGGAGCCCCTGGAAAAATGGGGACCCTCGCGGCCCGACCGTGCTCCCCAGCAGGAGCGCCAGGCAGGTGGAGGAAGCCCCATGCCCCGGTGCTGCTCCCTGGCAGGAGCAGGAGGATGGAGCAAACCCCCGTGCACTGACCCCATTTCCCCGGTATGAGCTCCAGGGGGCGGTGGGGAGGACTGCAAGCGAAAAGGGTGGGGAGAGGCCCCCACTTGCTCTGGCCCAGGTCCCCACAAACCCATAATCTGCCTTTGAGCATGAACACCCTAATCTGGTATCTACAAACTGTACAACAGTACGAAGCATAGCATTGCTGAAAATCTTGTCCTTCCCAGTACAATAGACATGGTTTCAAAAGTGATAGGGTCTGAAGATTGAAAACAGTGCCTTTGTCAAATAACACTGCAAGGCAGTATAGCAACAGCATGGGAGTTGGTTTCAAAGTCTCTGTGCTGATCCAACAGGATCAATTGAGTTCAGTATCAATTTTGTGTGCAATTTTACTGAGGCACAGTACTCTGCAGCTAAGTAACAGAGGGCGAGATTACACCACCATGGCAGCAAGCAATACCTGTACCAGAAAACCAGCAATCAGCATCAACATCTTCTGAGACATGGGTTGTATCAGAACCATCAAAAAGTAAATTCACAAGAAGTGGATGTCAGGGCACGTGCCAGCACACTACTGATATTTGTATGACAATTTTGTTCAGGGGCTACAAGCAAAAGCAGACTGGGATTGGTAAAATCTGGGCTCCAATGGGGTGAGGTGATAAGAAGCTCTGACCCACACACAGATGAAGATTAAACAGTAAGTAGTCAGCTGTGCTGGTATCCTCTACTCATGCCTCAGGCTTGGTGTTGAGGACATTGTTTAATTGGGAAGTTCAGTTTTTTATTGGGAGGGATTTTAAGAATGAAGGGAGATGCAGTATATTGTGGTACTGTCTCTTTAAAATTAGTCACTGTCAGAGGTCTCTCAATAGGGGGAGACAGACTTAGGGGCTGCATGCTGAGAGTCTTTAGGGGCCATCTTGTTGTGTAACTAATAAAGAGAGTTGTGGTTTAAACTTCATATGTCTGGTCACCATGGGATGACGTGATTTCTAGTAAGAGTGAAAGCGAAATGAAAAGTTACAATCACAACAAACAACATGCTTTCTAGTGACTAAATTTAACTTCAGCGAATTACAGCCTTGGTCTAAGCAGGTTGCTCACTTATATTCAGTTTCCAGAGACTTTCAACCCCCTGGGCTGAAAGGTTCCACTTTTCTGAGATGTACGAGAGCTCTGGCCTCTTGTATATGCCCAGTAATGGGTGCCAAAATGGCTTTCAGTCCTTGCTTATGTCTTCCAAAGTTCAATGACCTGGTTTCAGCAGGCAGGAAGTTTTCCTGGAGCTGCAGCTTCCTTACCCTATTGAGAGTGTTAAGTAGCCATCTTCCACACTGGTTTGTTTGATGTCATGGGTGGCAGCTATAATAGACCAGGGAAGGCTAAACCTTTCCTGGCACAGCTGACGCCGACCCACCACCGGACACCTGGGCCACAGTGGCCCTGCCCCTTCCCTGAGGCCCTCACTGCCTCAGTGGCCTCCATTCCACCATCACCACCCTCCGGAAGTCCCTGCTATTCACCACATCCCTTCTCCTCTTGGGAGGGGAAGTGAGGAGGGATGCGGCAAGCCAGCGGGAAGTGGGGGCATCTGGCGGGGGGAGTGAGGCAGCTCGTCCGGTTGCTGGGGTTAGCCCGGTGCTGGGGGGGAGGGGGGCTGGTGGCTCAGTCAGAGGGGGCACCAGCAGCTCGGCCTGGTGCTGGGACCAGCCTGGCACTCGGGGGGGGGCTGGCGGCTCAGCCTGGTGCTGGTGCTCGGGGGGCTGGTGACTTGGCCTGGTGCTGGAGCCAGCCCGGATCAGCCGGGGGGGGCCTTCAGGGACAGGGGGGCCAGTGGCTTGGCCCGGCGCTGGCGCTCGAGGGGCCAGCAGCTTGGCCCAGCTCAGCTGGGGGAGGGTGTTCAGGAGGGGGGGGCGGCGTCTCGGTCTGGCCCAACCTGGCCCGGCGCTCGGCTCAGCCCGCCCCAGTGGCTCGGTTCTTGGAGGGCCGGCAGCTTGGCCGGGGTGGGGGGCTTCAGGGGTGAGGGGGCCAGCAGCTCGGCCCCATGCTTGGGGCGGGGGCTTGAACCAGCACTGGGGCTGGGCTGGCGGCTTGTCCCGATGTGGCTGGGGTGGGCAGGCCGGGGCTCCTCCAGTCACGGGGGGGCCCTCAGGGCTCCTTCTGTTAAGGGGCGGAGGGTTGGGGGCTCCGGCATGTGGGGGTGGGGCCTCAGGCAGAAGGGGGGACCGGTAGACTAGCCTCCCCAAAGCAGGGGTTCATACTTGATGGCTTTGTCTGCCTTCATGTGAATGTAATTTCATTGTTTCTCCTTGCTCAATTTACATTGGACACACATTCAAGCAGGAGGAACTCTTGTCTGGGACGGGATGACTTCAGACTTCCCTGACAAACACACTTTAAGGACATATTTCCAGCACACATTTGAATTTCTTCATACATCTCCCATACATACACCATGCAATACTATTAATTATCAATGTGTCACCAGTTTATATATGATATCTCACATCTTATATATGACACCTTTTAGATACAGAATATGACACTAGTGATTTGGGGCAATGAGTGTGTCAGACCTGATATGAAGACAAGTTCTGTCTGAACTTCAGCCTCTTTGGTAGTGGAATGTGTCCCTGCAGTGGATGTCTTTGGATGGTAATGCATGGCAGAAATCTGTGCTGAATGTAGAGGTGGTCTCAGCTGCAGAGATGACCTCTTCATTAGTGATTTCCTCTTCTGGTTCTATAGTATGTTCTCAATAACAAGATAGCCAGTAGCTCCTTCTTGATTCAGGCATAACTTTGTTCTGCCTCTGTCAGAGCTTGTGATGCATATGAAACAGGACCTCTGTATTGCAACAGACAAGCTCCTAAACCATCTTTGAAGGCATCTGCCTAAATAATGACTGGTTTGTTGGGATCATAGAATCTCAGTACTGGTGTGCTACGGAGCACTGTCTTTAGTTGTTGCAGCGTCTTGTCATTTTCCCATGACCATTGCCAAGTTATATTCTCACATAGCAACTGTCTCAGTGGAGCAGTCAAAGATGTTTCCCCTGCGATGTACTGTGCAAGGGATTTAATCACCCCCAGGATTCTCTGTAATGCCTTCTTATCCTGCGGAGGTTTCATGTTAGCTATGGCTTCAACGTTACTGTCATCTGGCCTGACTCCTTGTGATGAGGTTATGTCTCCTGCCTTTGAATTCTTTTACCATTAACTGGATTTTATCTGGGTTGAACTTGATATTCTTTGCTTGAGCCCTTCCCATCACTTTCTTCAGTACCTGATCATGTTCTGCCTCAGTTCTTGCTGCTAGTATAATGTTGTCTGCTATTATATGGATGCCTGCAATATCTCCAAATGTTTCATTATTCTTTTGTTGAAACACTTCCCTAGCTGACTTTATTCCAAAAGGTAGAAACTTGTATCTGCCCCAAGGTATCTTGAACCTGGTATCTTTTTCCATGGGCGGCGGGTATAATAGGCAAGGGGAGGCTTTGCATCCCCTAGTGCAGCCGCCCCTGCTGCCCGACACCTGGGCCATTGTGCCCCCCCACACTGCCTCTTCCCCTTCCCTGAAGCTCCCACAGCCTGTTGCTGCTGGCTGGTGAGTCTTCCTCCTCTCCCCTCCTCCACTCCACTCCACTCCACTCCCCCTTCCTGCTTCAGAGGTCCCTGCAGCTACCGGCAGTGTCCTCACCCCCTCACGTGGGGAAGGGGTGAGGATGCGAGCAAGAAGCAATCAGGGAAGTGAGGAGGTGAGGAAAGAGGATCCCTCATCCCTGAGTAACTTTACACAAGTGAAAAAGCCTTCCAGAGACCTTGTAGCAGATCACTGAAACTGTTAAAGAGCCCTTAAAGTGATAATGAAGCCATTTAACAGGAAGCCTTTGGCCACATTCAGCTGGGTTTTATATTGTAGGAAAATGTGTTATTGGGGTTAAAATCAGTTTCCAAACAACCCATCAGTAATTCCCATGCTCTGTACCCAGCAGAAGTATTTTTGACTAACCTCGCTCAAAGAGGAGCTGAAATAGCCAGTGAGTTTTTCTTGATCTAGTTCAGGGGTCGGCAACGTTTGGCACACGGCTCGCCAGGGTAAGCACCCTGGCAGGCCGGGCCAGTTTATTTACCTGCTGATGCGGCAGGTTTGGCCGATCGCGGCCCCCACTGGCCGCAGTTCGCCGTCCTGGGCCAATGGGGGCGGCGGGAAGCGGCGCGGGCGAGGGATGTGCTGGCGAGCCGCATACCAAATGTTGTCGACCCCTGATCTAGTTGTTTTATTCAAACCCAGTTTAAGTAAATGAGTCTGGCAGGGAATTCTGTGTAAGAAAGGTGATTAAACTACTGCCTTAATGCAGGCTGTCAATGACAAGCACTTTTTCAAAAAGAGAGATTAAGCTTCAGTTTGGCAGAGGTAGCCTGAAAAGCCACATCCCTCTCTATACAGTATACTCCAAACTTCCTGCACTCAGGGGAGAATCCATCTGGCAATTAATCTATAACTGTTGCCTGTTCAATTCCCTTGGGGAATGTTATTAGTGCTTTAAGGTGTAAAGGGGGAAGGGTCTCATGGTGGGTGGGTGGGTGCGTGGGGCCAACAGCAAGGTGAGGAGGCAAGCAGCAAGCCAGCTGCATGGCAGGTGGAGGGGGAATCTGGTGGGGAGGGTGAGAAGGTGAGCAGCAGGTGGGCGAGTGGGAGGTGGTGGGAGAAGGTGAGCGGGGGGGTGAAGAGGTGAGCGGCAAAGAGGTGAGCGGTGAGTCAGCAGTGGGCGGGAGTGGGGGCGGAGCCTGGAGCAGAGCAAGGGTGGAGTGTGGGCAGGGCTGTGGGCAGAAGAGGTGGGACAAGGAGCCAGCCTCCCCCAGGGGAAGTTTCACCCACTGCCTATGTCTTTTTCAAAAGATGAATTAGTAAAACATTAGCTTCAGCCCCAGTAACAAGCTTGAACTTAATGGGTACATTCCTTATATAGAGTGTGCTATAAGATTTCTGTTACCCTGTGATTCTGTATCTATAAGAAGAGATTGATCACATTCTAGTTCAGCCAGAGATTTGTGGATTTGTCTTTTGGGTTAGTTTGTTGCTCTGTGCATAGAAGAATAGTGATTTAATTTTCCACATTTGTGTCATGTTGCTCCAAAGGCTGGGCAGACTCTCGGTGGGGGTGTCTTACTGTGGCGAGTGCACAGTTTCTTTGTGTGAGCTGCTGGCGTGTCTGACTCTCACGTGGCTGGGCCCTGCCCACGCTGTTCTGAGTGTTCTTTGTGTAAGAGCCTGTATGAACTTGTCAGTATGTGGTCTAGACATGATCTCTTCTATGTCTATGGCTTGTGTGGCTCTTCAAATGTCTACTGCTTTTTCCAAGTCCAAATCAGGCTCTCTCAGCAACCTTGGTTTAGTCCTTTATCAGTGACACTGAACATAACTGTGTCTCTGAGCATGCCATTTTCAGTGTTTCCAAGCTCACCATTTCTGGCTTTTTGCCTAAGCTCTGTGGTGTAGTTGTCTATCTGCTCTTCCCCTAGGTATGGGTGAGACCGGAACAATACCCAGGTGTGAGTATTGTTCAAACACAACATTTTTCTTAGGGTTACCATCGTTCCTAATCATTGTTAAGACCTCATTCAAAGTGGTAGTGTTTTTAGCTGCTGCCATAAGAATGTGTTATAAACTGCTAGAGACTGTCTCCCACTGTGTGCAGTAAAATGGCGACTTTATGGCCACTTCTTTTTTATCTGATCTTGAGGCTTTCATATCAATGTGGAAACATTCCCATCTCTACCGATTCTCAGCACAATTACCAAGGAAAGAGAAAGGTGGGGGTGGCTTGCAATCTGCCGTGTTCAGGGTTGTGGGTTTTTTAAAGACTATTTTCTAGTTTAACTACTTTACTTTGGGTTTCACTTTTTTACACTCACTGTGTCTCAGTACTCTGTATTTTCTGTTTGGCTCCTACTGGTCTGGGGATTGCAGACTCATTTACTGATACAGTGTGCTCCTGACAAAAACAGCCATTTACTGCTTCATGCCGAATGTGGTCACTTCTGACACCATGTCACACTTTCTAGCACAGTCAGTCAGCTTAGAATATTTTCCTTTTGAGTAACTTTAGCCTCTGAACTTCAAGAACCCAGGGTGACACCAAGAATATAGTTTAAATCACAACTCTCTTTATTATATGTATATTAAGATTGCTCCTACAGACTCTCAGCATGCAGACCTGAGTGTGGCTGCATCAAGAGAAAGATCCCTCACAATGGGAGGCCCCCAGACTGCCATAATACACTGCAGTCATACAGACATTTTCCTTTGCTTTCTCTATGGCATGCACTATAGTCTGTACTTCCTATGTCATGTAACACATTCTTTACAAAACAGAAGACCCCTGCAATTCTTCTGCTCTTAATTAGTGGTTTTCATTTTAACTCTCAGACTGCTATAATAAACGTCCATAAAGGTTTCTCCCTCTGACGTCCCTCCTGCTTCACACATAACATTCATTTGGCTGTCAAAACAATGGTAGCCTAAGGGTTAAAAAACCCATTTAAAACATTCCTATGCACTTACTGTGTATATATTTCTGCTCCCACCAAAAGGTGTTCTAGAGCTTTGATTCATTCTTGGGAGTTCCTGGTGACTGAAAGACCCCTGAATTATAGGAATTAAATCTTTTGTGTATATTTAATTTGTGAATATTTATTTTAAAATACATCTTACATTGCTTTTGAATAAGTAACAATGATGGCTTGGAAGAAATGTACAAATTAGATGTTTTATTTTTCTTATAATGGGCCCAGTCCCCCAGTCCTTACTCAGACAAAACTCCCATTGACATTAGTGGGAGGTTTGACCACATAAGGACTGCAGGATTAGGGGTATTCTGTTAATTAATTAGATTTACTGAGGGCCAAATCCTTCAATTCTTTCTCAGGTGAGTTTCTCATGCAAATCAATGGAGTAAGAACACTGTATGGTCCTGAGTCATCAATTAACAAACAATGTTATTACCTAATAAAGCTAATGCTGATTAAACCATTCCTACTCTAACAACAGCACTTGGAAGCACTGAATAATGACTGTTGCCATTTGACTTTTTATAACCCTGACCGATGCCAGGGAATAAAGATCGCTCTCTTACCAGCACTCCTTCACCTAAACTGTACCTCTTTATATAGTTAAATCTGTGATGCTGGCAAACCAGGTGCCAGCTCTTGCCATCCCTCCAGGATTGTCCTGGAGTCTCCAGGAATTAAAGATTTCTCTTTCATTAAAGATTATGTGATGAAACCTCCAGGAATACATCCAAGCAAAATAGGCAACTCTAATTTAGGCCTCAGCCATGCACTGACAAATTCATTGCTGGAAACTAGTCTGTTTTACCCACTTGTTATGCTTAAGATGGGTATTGAACTTACAACAATGTGTTTAGAGGTTAGACTTTATGAAATGCCTGTAAATTGCTGAATGCTTTAATGTCACTTATAATATCTTTATCACATGCTATAAGGTAATATTTGCTTTTGTTTTATAACTGTAAAAAATGTTTGCTCTGAAACTGTGAATCTGTCAGGAGGGATCATCTCCTGCTCATCAAGAAGGCCTATCAAAACTAAATGGGCTACTCTGGGACATCACAATACAAATACTTTATTAATTGCCCCTTCAAACCCCTGACGAAGCTACATGCAAAAGGGCTCATCCCATCATCTTGAATTCTGGAAGAAGGAAATAAAAATATCTGGCAAGAAATATTTTTCTCTCTTTTGCTGCTTGGACTCTCACCGGCCTGGAACTACAAAACAGAAGTAGAGATCCCTAGGGTTAGCCCTAAAAGACATTCAGAGATGACAGATTACTACAACTCTGCCATCTTTTAAAACCATAGACTGTTACACATTTGTGTATATATGCTTGCCTGCTTTAATTTTGTGATAACTCTCTCATTTCTTTTTCCTAGTTAATAAATATTTAGTTAGTTTATTACAGGATTGGCTACAAGAGTTGCCTTTGAGATCTAAGGTACAAATTGACCTGGGGTAAGTGACTTGTCTCTTGGGACTAGGAGCAACCTGAATATTTTATAGTCCTTGGTGTATAGCAGCCAACTATCACTAAGTCCAGCTTGCCTGGGTGGCAAGATAGACTGGCATGCCCAAAGGGACCATCTGTGATTCCATAGTAAAGCTGTTATAGTACTTCAGGAGTTCACATTTGTTACTGGGTTGGTGAAATCTAATTATAGAACATACCACCAGTCTGGGATCTCTTGACAGTTTGCCCTGAGGTTGGCATTCAAGATTGTGAGCCACTCCAGACAGCATGACAAAGTCAATACTGTCTTGTGGATCTGTGAGATATATACAGCCAGGGTATAAGTAACCTTGTCACAGACTCACTTCTTGTCTAGAAACTCTCTGAGTTGCCAACAGAGATAGAATTTCACACTCTTCTCCAGCAATTGTGGATCTGAAAATAAGTGAAAGCCAAAAGCTGATTTTAGTTCCAGCAGCTTTACAACTGACATAACTTGAGTAATTAAAAGGAAAGCAAAGCTGAAAAAATGTTCATGTTTTATACTACAGGGAGTTTGGAGATCTAAAAACCTTGTGAAAATCCTGGGAACAGAACTGAAATAATTAGAGCTTCAGCAAATATTTCAAGATAATCCCTGGATCTGCCAAGAGCTCAGTTTGCCTGGTGGGCTTTCATGGAGTTTGAGTTTCAAAACCCATCCTTTTCCTTAACTACTGAAGAAAGGTGCCAGTCCCCCCCATACCTGGCACATCTGCTCCCTAAAACAAGCGCTGACATGGGAAATACTCCAGTCATGTCCTGAGCAGCAGTATCTCAGCTCTCTATGAATGTTACCCATGTAACTCTAGTATTGAGAGCGTCAGAAAGAATGAAGAGAGACGGTACAAGATGTGTGTTTATGTATTCACAACTGCTATAAACTAACCATCCCCCCACAGGGGAAGAGCCAGATATGTCCATAACCGTCCTCTATTTGATTGGGCTGAAGTCCCTCCATGTGTATATTATATATTTGCAGGTTCCGTGATTTATGAGGCATGGCTGGCCAGAAAGAGGGAGAGCTGGGGAACAGCTGCTCTAACTCTCTGGGAATAAACCAGACCTAAGTCCACAAAGCAGCATTAAGTTGCCATTCACAGCTCCAACCACCAGTGCCTCAGAGTGAGAGGTAATGTGAAGCAGTGGACTCAGTGACAAATGACAGTGTGACCACTCAGCAAGCTGTATGAAGGAAAGCAGTGCCAGAGCAGCATGCAAGAAGGCAGGCAAACTGTTGCTCTGATTATTATGCTCTGATTCCCATGGAGTTGGGGGCAGAATTACCCAGCTAGTCTTTGGCCCCCTGTGTCTTCTTCATCACCACTAATAGCTCCTCAAGGGAATAATGTATCAATTTTTTTGTAAGTGGCAACTCATGGATTTTTGTAAACCCCTTCTGCATTGTTTGTATGGTAGGATATGATTTGGCCTAAGATTTTCATAGTACTCCCAGAACATGGTAACCCTTAAGGTAGAATGTTTATGTTCTTTCTTTGTATTTAAGTTGGGACAGGAAGGCAAGTCGGAGAGAACTCACTCAGAATAACAAAGAAGAAAGGCAATCGGTTATGTAATTTTATCCCCGTAAACAAAATATTATGATATTAAAGCACAATACCCTCCAAATATTATTCTTTAAATACTTTCCAGGTTTAAAGGGAGCACTTTTAAGGGTTTGAGGTTTTATTATTTTACCATTTTTTTTTCATTCATTTTGAGCCTTAACAGGAAGTTGTAATGTTTTTAGCTTTAGGTTTTCTTGGAGGAGGGAGTGTTGCTAAGCTTATTTGTTCCACAGTTAATTTCTCCACTGAATTAACTTCTTCACTGACTTTTATTAAGCTCCCACAGGCCCCATAAACTTAGACTCCCCCCGCCTTAAATAAATGGTTGCCCATCAAGTGGGTTTTTCAAAATTCTTGTCACTCCAGCAGTAATATGGCAATAGTGTTTTATAATAATGGAGCACTAACCGATGCTGGATTTCTGTAGAATCCCTGTGGAATCAACCACAAGCTCTTAAGAGTCCATCATGAATAATAATATTACAGTTTAGTAATTAATAATGATCAGACCATAACTTAATACTCTGAGAAAGCAGAGAGTGAGAAATGTTGGGGAAAGAGGGTGGGCATTCCCTTTTATCTGCGTGCAGATTTTATTCCAGCCAAAATCAACTGATTAAGTACATATTGAGATTGTTTTTAAACAGGAGGGGAAACTACAGTGGAATATAAAATAATTTCCAAACACGTGGTGCAGTGTAACACAGGCCTAGATCACCACTAAAATATTCTGTATATTAAAAAAGAAAGTACAACATAATGAAGAAGGAAGCAGTTTCACAGTATTCAAACAGCTATATTGTCACCTTGATAACGTGTATCAAGATCAGGTGATCACGGCTGGAGACAGTCACACACGTAACAGCAGTCAATTTCCACACCTCTTTTTAGGTAAGGTTCATATTTTTCTTTAGGTATTTTTTCTTTCTTTGGTTTTTTAATGACTGACTCTCCAAGCTACTGCTGGGATAGAAGAAGAAGGAACGACGTCTCCAGCACATAGCACAATGGGGGGCCATAATCCTTGGAGCCCTTAATTACAAATAATTATTTCTACCTTTCTGCAAACTCACAGGATGTTTCCTGTTGGAATTATTATTAAAATGGCAGCCATGGCCCCTACTGGAGCCATTGTCCACAGCCAGTATCTTTTGCTTTTAAGACATGTCACGAGAATGCCGCAAAACATTCCATCAAACGCCATTCTCCGGATGGCTTATAACATCCAGAATAAAATTCCACCAACCAAGGAGAGGAGGAATCCAAGAGGCAGATCCCCTACTACGTGGGTACATCAAGTCTGCTCCAATGTTGGACTTCCAGCCCATAAAGCCCTTGTGGCTGTACAGGAACGGACCAAATGATGGACAACCACTGCAGCCGACCGTTTGGCTAAGCATTGAAGAAGAAGAAACCATAGGCCCAAGGAATTATACAGCAGCGTGAATAATACACCAAGGGAGTTTATGAAACATTCTTTGGTATTTTTAAGTACTTCTTTCTAATGTCTCTGTTTAATTTACATTGTTTTTAATTATGTGAATTTTTCTGTAGCCATCTAAAGCCAAAGCAGAAATCTTACATGTTTCCTTTAAGACCCCTCCTAGCTGTCATTTTCTATAGGTCCAGTTGATGTCATTTCTTCAAGAACATACTGCACATCCACTGAGACTGTAATGGACCATTTATCGTGTTTATTCAGCTTGATGAAAAGGTTTTCATTGGTCCTCAGCATCTTTCAGAATGGCTTCATTAGTGATGAACAATACAAAACAATGAATGGACACAGTAGTCTTGATTTTAAAAAAATATTTTTTTTAAAAAAAATCCAGTTTCTGATAGAGCACACTTTAAATAATCTCCTGATTTTTTAAAAAAAGGCCTTTAAAAATGTCCTTAAGGGATTTATTGTTTCCCTCTTGTTTACTCATCAAGAAAGAACTGAGTGTGACATTGTGCAGTCTATATGGTTTTATAAAAATATGCTAATAAGTGAATATAATGTAACTGGAATATGCTTCATGCAAAAGGTCTCTTGTAAGGTATCATTACAAAGCTTATAAACTACTAAGTGTGATCATCCTATTTGTATAAATGTACCACTCTTGTATCTAAAACTAGAAATATGAAATATAACTCTGAGGGCCTATTGTAATTATGCAAAGTGTGGGCCATTAATAGTGGTTTGAAATCTTGATGACTCCCATTAACCAGGACCATTGTCTGCAGATAGCTGTATTTTACCTGTAAGTCTTCCTGTATATGTGTGTGCTGGCAAGTGGGCAATGAAGTCTTGCAGTGACATGTGATCATGTCACCTGACCTGGAATCCATCTTTAACCTGGTGCTTTTCCAGTGAGGGGGGGTGGAAACCCAGAGGGACAAAGGGTTCCCGCCTTATGCAAAAGATATATAAAGGGGTGGAAGAGAACAGAGGGGGAGAGGAGCCATCATGAAGAATCCCCTAGCTATCACCTGAGCTGGAACAAGAGCTGTACCAGGGGAAAGAATTGTGCCCAGGCCTGGAAGGTGTCCAGTCTGAGAAAAAACTTACTGAAGCATCTCTGAGGGTGAGATTATCTGTATTCAGTTTGATTAGACATAGATTTGCGCATTTTATTTTATTTTGCTTGGTGACTTACTTTGTTCTGTCTGTTACTACTTGGAACCACTTAAATCCTATTTTCTGTATTTAATAAAATCACTTTTTTCCTTATTAATTAACTCACAGTATGTATTAATACCTGGGGGAGCAAACAACTGTGCATATCTCTCTATCAGTGTTATAGAGGGCAAACAATTTATGAGTTTGCCCTGCATAAAGTAAAATGGATTTATTTGGGTTTAGACCCCATTGGGAGTTGGGCATCTGAGTGCTAAAGACAAGCACACTTCTGTGAGCTGTTTTCAGGTAAACTTGCAGCTTTGGGACAAGTAATTCAGACCCTGGGTCTGTGTTGGAGCAGACGGAAGTGTCTGGCTCAGCAAAACAGGGTGCTGGAGTCCTAAGCTGGCAGGGAAAACAGGAACAGAGGTAGTCTTTGCACATCAGGTGGCAGCTCCCAAGGGGGTTTCTGTAATCCAACCCATCACACTGACTATACCTCAGAAAAAATTAAACTGACTATACACAAAATGCTGACAATATATACAAGGTAAGTAATTTGAAAAAATAACAGAATGTTTTTCTTTATAATTTTCAGTTATAGTAATTTGATGTGATACTTGTAACTGTAGTAGGTACATGTTTTTCAGACAGAAAAGGGATTTTCAAGTTGGTGGTGCTGAAATAGTATTGTTTCCCAAAGAATGACATAAAGTCAAAAACATGTTCACAAAATTATGCCAACATATCTTCAAATATGCCCATTAAAGTAAAATCACCGGGGGAAATGAATGTATATGTTGTATTTTCCAGGGATTAACATGAAAATTAGTTTTGTGCTGTTCTCTTGTCAAGCATTGTTTATATGCTAGACCTTGATTTTATCTGGAAAGTGGAATAATGCAACAGGTAAATAAAAAACCAACTTTGCATATTTGCGCACTTGTAGGTAACAATAATGGCTGGCATGATTCTTCTGGGGAGCTGTCATTTAGAGAAAGAAAACATTCTGAGATGGTAGTGAAGCCCCAAGACTAACTAGTAAAATGAACAAACACCTGGAAGCAATTATGTGCACCGTGGAGATTATCCATCATGCTTTGCTCCCTGTCCAGTAAGAACCTTTTCCCCACTCTTTCAGTAGCTGAATCCTAGACTGAAAAGGTTACAAATTACATTTGTCACTGAGAGATTTCTACCTACTATCATTGCTCTATTAGGCCATTGAGTTAGTTCCACAAATCTGCTGCAACCTGCAGAGATTCTGCATTAAAATCTGTTTTTAATGTTGCATTACCAGCAGCATCAATCCTCCTGTTGTCACATAAGAAAACTCCTTTGAACGCCAGTACAATTTAAAGGAACACTAGAGATTTTGCTCTGTATTTTGAAGGGACTGATTTGTCCTTTTCATATAAAACTTTGTGAATTTGAGCAATATCTTTATTTTTTAAATGCAGTTTGGATGTGCTCTGATGAAATGCCATATCAAAATTTTGCTAAGTGCAGCGGAAGGCGGGATGCCAGAAAAGGATTGATTCTCTAATTATTCTAACCTAAGATATTAAGAGAAGGCTAAAATTTTAAAATCAAATAACTTTTAGAGCAGTTTTTATGGTTGAATGGTGTGATTTATTATCTTTATACCAAGCAAAGTGATATGTGTAAACAACTGGATATTTCTGTGGCATAAATATTGGTAGGAGCACAAAGATTCATAGAACTGTCTTTCAGCTTTTCCTCCCTCTTTCTTTGTGCTTGAGTAGCTTCCTATTCTATTGGTCTATCTTTCTAATGCTCTTTTTTCTCTCCTCTTGACAAAACAAACTCATGCGGACACTATTATTTACATTACAGTAGCACCTAGAGGTCACAATCATAATCAGGCATTGCTGTGCTAGGAGCTGTACAAACACACAGTAAAAGACAGTCCCTTACCCAAAATTGCTAACTTAAATAGACAAAGGGTAGGAGAGGAAACAGAGGCACAGACAGGAGAGGTGTCCCAGGGTCACACAGCAGGTCAGTGGTAGAGCTGGGATGAGAACTCACATCTCCCGATTCCCACTCCCTATTGGTTAGGCCACAATATTGCCTTACTAGAGGCTTTCCAACATTCTTGGAGCCATGAGACTTGAAACACCCTAATTAGGGATGTAGGGAATTAGGATCCAGCCCTGCTCCCATTGAAATCACAGCCAAATTCCTGTTGACTTCAAAGGGAGAATAGTATTAAGCCATTAAATTCAAAGACTTTCAGTCTCTCATACCTATAAAAGAACCAAGGTCTAACTCCAGTCCAGAGTAGTATAAAACTAGATTGGAAGTAGGAAACTTTTTGTGTGCATCGTAGGTACAGGCATTAGGATGTTTGGAGCAGGAGATGTAGTCCATGGACTGAAGATGTCCTGTATCAGAGGGGTAGCTGTGTTAGTCTGGATCCGTAAAAAGCGACAAAGACCCCCGAGCATGCTCCAATATGTCTGTTAGTCTATAAGGTGCCACGGGACTCTTTGTTGCTTTTTTTGAAGACGTCCTGGTTCCTGGCAGCAGGGGAGGGCATTGCTCTTCTTCCTGCTTGAACAGGGGAGGAGGAGAGCAAAAGAAAGGAACTATTTCCCACCTTAGGGCTCTACAGGTTCCAGAAAGGTCACCTGCTGGGGTGGTTCCTGGCAACAGGAGCAAGGTGGAGGTAGGGCTTTTGTCTGTTGGGTATCTTCCATTGCTGGAGGGAAGCGCTCTCTCATTCAGGAATTATAGCAGTTGTGATGTCATTTGTTGTCTTCTCCTTTGCCTGCGGCTGCAAAGAGGAGAGAAAAAATGCAAAGCCTTGTGAGTGGTCTTTTAAGCTCTAGCCAGGTTCTAGTTTCTGGCTGTTCCTGGCTATGATTGGGGTTATAGCCTATCCTATTTCACAACTGTTCTTTATGTAGGCCTAGCCACTGGGAGTGCACTATGTAACAAAAAGCTGCTAAGAGATTTATTAAAATGATCAATGAAAAAGAAAGCACTAAACTGAAGTTCAGAGATTTGTTTCCTAATGCAGTGTCTAAACAAAGCCTCCTCCAGATATTTATTAGTTACCATCACAATAATTTTAAAACTACAGTTTGTTGCCAATCTGCCAAAGCCAAGTTTCTTTACGAAGATGATGCATGGTGCAAAGCCCGAGTATTTCCTACAATCAGGACTACAAACATCCTAGCCTATGAGTTGCCCTCAACTTTATGGAACCAAGGAAACAAATGAGAGTTGAAAAGGTTAGAAATGTCCCCAAAGCATCAGAAGGGGGGAGTGGCAGCTGTACAACATTCTCTCCCTATTCCTGGAAGCCTACAGAAGATAACCCAAGCCAAGTATGTGGGAGTGAGAAAAAGGTGAGTGGACCCCAGGAAGCAGCCATTTTCCACAGCATGTTCTCTGCCAATGTCACTGATATTTGTGCCAGAAAAAACAATATTAACTTTTGTCCTATGTTATCCATTCCCTCTGAAGGGAGTAGGAGGAGGTGAGGTAGAGAGAGCCAATCACTGCACAGTTCGTGTGTCTTTACAGTAGTGGTGATATTTTCTCCTTCTCTTTCTTCTTTCTGTGAAAGCATCCCGGTACCCTTGCCCTGGCAGCAGGGCCCGTTCTAGCTATAGGTGAACTAGGCAGCTGCCTAGGGCAGCAGATTTGGCCCAACCACCCCACTCCATCATGACAGAAGGGCAGCTGGGCCAAATCTGCTGCCCTAGGTTTACAAGGAGCAGGGCAGCACACTGAAGTTTTGCTGGATTGGCAGATTGTCTTGAGTGGCCTCTGCCTGGTAGGTGAAGAGCAGATATGCAGACAGGCGTCCACAAAAAGCCTTGCACAATGAATACCTGGATAGGAAGGGGCAGTAGCCACTATTACTGCTCAGTGGGGAAGTTGTTGCTGTCGGTGGAGGATGTATTTTGTCCACTAAATTTTCTCTTTTAAAAAAACACTTTAAATTGACCCAAATTAGTTATTTAAGGAAGCGATCTAGATTTCTGCTACTTATGCACTTGATTCTTAATATCACAAATGTAATCCAAATGTTTGGGTGCCAATTGCCTGTAACTCTTGAAGGAAAACAGCTTGCATAATTTTCATTCGATCGCTTTCTCTGCAGTTGTTAATATAAACATGCTCTTGCACTCAGTGGAAAATCTGTATGTGGGGCATGATCCTGCATTCCACTGAAGTCAATGGGAGTGTGGGTGCACAGAGAATGCAGGTTTGGACCAACTAAGATTTCAGACTGGTGGAAAGCAGCTAACTGTATCTCTTATTAAGAATAATTATTCATTTCATAATATGCTCCTTTTATATCAATTTAAGTCTTGAGTGTATTTTTGACTGTGTTATTAGCCCCTAGTAATGGAGACTTAAAACTGAATTATTAGCTGCTGTAGTTGCTTTATGTTAATTACCCAGCACCTACAGTCTGGATGAATCTCCCTGCAAACCTTTATGGTTTTGTGGGGCCCTGGGTCAGAGCAAGTGGGGACCCCTCCCTACCTCTTCCGCCTGCAGTCCCTTCCCACCCACTCCTGGCACTCCTGCCAGGGAAATGGGGTTGGGGCATGGGAGCTTGCCCTGCTCTGCCCACCCGGCACTCCTGCCGGGAAGCGGGGTCAGGACACGGGGGTTTCCCCCACTCCCCGCAGGACCGGGCAGGTGAAGCAGGTCGGGACACAGAGGCGCCCATTTTGCTGGGGCACCCAAATTGGCATGGGCCCTATTGGCCAAGTGGCTAATCCACTACTGAGCAGGACTGCCGAGTGACTAAGGACGCATTCTGTTCTCCTAGGCCCTTATCAGTGTCATACAGCAATTCCTACAGCTGTTCTGATCTCAGGAAAATAGTTACACATATTAAGATAGCCATGCCTACAAAGAGTCATCTATCCAAAGGCAAAAACTTCATAGGCTCAAGGCACACGAACATGATGACAAAGCCTCAGGAGAGCCAAGAGCATATCCTTTTAATTTTGATCAGCAGCTTCTAAAGGCACAAAACCAACAGCAGACAGGTTTCATCAGCCATGCTTGGTGACGGTTCATCAGTGCAGTACATCTGTTGCCTTAGCCAGACGTTATCAGCCTGATTTACATATTAATTATGGGACCATTTTTAAGCTCATCCTTTTATAGGGCTCAGAAATAGTTCAACCCTTGATTTGTCAATTTAAGATGCAAGGAGAAAAAATAGAAAGAACAAGAGAGACTAAGTCTCTTTATTTCAATATTTGGAGACACTGACATTATAAGAAGATTGGGAATTTCTTTAACAAAAGCATCTGCTTAAGACTCACATTCTTTCCTCCATCTCCTTGGGTCTATGCTTTTTTCCAACTGACAGGTTAATCCAAGCATAAACAATTATATTATCAAGCTGAAAATGATTTCCCGTATAGATGTGATTCTATTAAAAAGGTCTAATAAAAAATAAATCCACAAGAAGTCTTTGAATAATTTAAACAGTTTAATCTACTTTACAAGCCACCTCCATACAATGGACTTAAATGGTGTGATTACTAATATGCCATATGGAGCAAAGGCAGAGATGCAGTACAGTCTGTTGATGGATCAATTAGCACACAAGGCAATGGATTGTATCATCATCATTATCATCACCAAAACAAAATCCTGTTTGGGGCTTTTTCTGTAATATCAGACAAATAATATTTTTTCATTTTTAAACCTTCAATCCAAAAGCCTCAAAGCTCTTTGAAAACATTAATGAATTAAGTCCCACAAATCCCCCACCCCTGGGTTAGGTTGGTGTGAATGACAGCCTGGTTTATCTGTGTGAATATATGTGTAAGTAACTTCAAATGCAACATATTTTTCATATTCCACTGAAAATTCTCAGCAGTTCCACAAAGTAGCAGAAGACCTACTGATGCATTTAAGAGATTGTCATCAGGTATACAAAGAAGTGAAGAACTTATGCCTTTGGAATATCTTAGGGAAAGAAAGCCCCAGATGTTTGAATACTTATCTTCAGAAGGTTACCAAGAGACTAGGAAATTATAGAGCATGGTGCAACTCTCTCCATTGCTTTTATCTGGATAATACACATTTAGTTCTATAGGGGAAAATTACTAGTGTGCATTCCTTAGTCTGAAGTATGATATCATGAATTACAGCACACAGTTCATGCTGTTACAGTTAAGGGAATCTGTCAGCATTTCCGCTACAAGCGCCTTGTTTCAGGGCCCTATAAATCAGCTATAAAAATTCAGAGAGGGGTTAGTGTGGCATATAGGATCTTATAGAGAGTAACATTTTCCCATAATTTAACAAACGGGTAGTTTTATTTACTGTATGAAAGCCAAAAAGTCATGTTTTAAGGTCTCCCATAAATGCAAAAATGGCGTTGATTATGAATAGTGAAGGTTCACCATTAATCAAGCTTTACCTGGGAGAAATGTATAGAGCCTTGGAGCAAAATCCATCCCTAGCTCAGGGCCAGGACTACAGAACAGCCCCATAGTAGCTGCTATACTAATTTAATGGCTAAAATATTGCCACTTCCCTGCACTTTGTACAGCATTTTGAATCTCAAAATTCGAGATTCTAGGGGTCTTCTGAGCCATCCCAATGCCACCCTCCACACCAGCCTCTGAGGGCCAATAGAGAACTCTCTCCATGTTACAGAGAACTGAGGTGCCCCCACATTCAGAACTGCTGTGCCTCTGGCTACCCCACACACAGCCCTGTTGCAGAAACTATGGATTTGATCCTACAATGAATGGACACCTGTTCTGACACAGACCCCATTGACTTCAGTGGGGCTCTGCATGTGCACAGAGGAGGTCAGCCTTCCCAGATCTATTTTCAGGTATTGGAGCCTAACCAGATTTATGTATGTTCTCAGCACCAGGGTGAATATCCTCTCTGGTGTAATTTTGGTGGGTGTTAATACATAAAGTTGACTAGAACTTGGTGGACACTTCAGGAAAAAAACAAAAGTCATGAGTATTCATTCAAATTAAAAATTTAATTCACTTTGTCCATAAATATTCTAGTAAACAAGTTTTCTGGTGGCAATATTCATGGAGATAGCAAATTTTAAAACAAACATTAAAGAATATTCATGGAAAGTGAATTTAGAACTAACAAACATGTGTATTCACACTGAAAACCTGCACCAAAGAGTTATTCTCATCCAAGGGAACAGAAAAACCAGCTTGTGATTTTTGTGTCCAGTCAAACCTAACCAACAACTAAAATTTCAGATTTTGGATCTCAGATATTCACATAAACAGTTCATAAATAATTTACCAATTAAAGATTATTCACACAACAGTGCAACACATTTTTTCAGACACTGACTCAATTCAGGAAAATCATAAACTGCTTGAAGACAATTTAGAAGAAGAAAAATAGACTAAAATTGTTGAATAACTTATTAACTGAATTACTTGTTGGCTCCAATTTTGATGACAGCATTAGATTTTGTGGAAGAAAAGAATGGAGCTACTGTGCATACTTTCAAAAAGCTGCCATTCCTGATACATACAGTCCATTTTTTCCCATGAAAATTTCATATTCAGTTTTAATATACAGACTGATGTTTTATTCTTATGTTAGGTTGTTTATGCTATTGTTGCTCATGTCCGGCTGCTACACAAATGAGGCAGATCTGCATACTCCATAATTATTTTCCTACTCTGATTTCCATAACGCACAAGGACAAATCAGCACTTCCAGAGGTTCTGCTTAACACATGTTATGAGAGAGTAGCATCTTCTTTTCAACATTTAGGCTCAGAATTCAAATCCAAATAATAACTAACCTTAGTCTTTATTGTACACCCTATCCAGGACATAAAGTCAAAATAATTTACCTCTAGATGCTATCCTGAGACAGGAGGGACCCTAGAAGACAGTCATTCAAACTCAGGCTGCTGTGTGGTTTCTTTGGTAACAATTTCCTTTCCTGTATTTTTTAAATCAGTTACAGAATGAAACTGCTACGTAATCAGGTTAAGATTTTCAAAAGTGACCAGTAATTTGGGATGCCTCCATTTTTTGGGGCCTACTTGGGACAGAAATGCTGAAATTCTGAAAATCAGGCCCCTTTAAGGTGTCTCAGGGTGGACACTATAACCTTTGATTTATAGGTTTCCAATTAGTAGTTAAAGATAATGAATAAAACCAAACTGAATTCTTTAAAGTTCAAGTCTCCAGGGTGGTTACAGATCATTTAATTTAGAGGAGGACTGTGAATGACATGAGTGATAAAGTTAAAAAAAGTATTTAATGTAAAATTAGTTAAGCAAACAGGCATTACAATATAACCCCACACTGCTCTGATACTCACATTCTAAGATGAAAAAATGCATTCAGGGTTGATCAATTCCTGAATGAGAAGAGGGGTATAATCCTTTCTCTAATGATGCCTTGATAGTGGATAGGTGCGCCTTATCTAAAACTAGCATGCTATCCATTTTATAATCGACTATAATAATTAACATTAAATCCACCTTTTTAATCATAATTAAATATTTTCTACTTTCTCATTGGCTATTTAACATTAAGCATCATCTTAATTAGCATCTATATAAACATAGGTAGCATTTTCCAAAACAGTAACATTTTATCTAAAACATTTGTAAAAACCAGTTAGGACCAAAACATGTTTACAACATGACCTGGGGTTGTGCCCTAACTTATCTCTAACTTGTCCTTGAATTGTCTCGGTTTACTTCACTCATATTTTGCCACACCTCACTTGGCTATTGTCAAGCCAATTTTTAGGAAACAAAATTCTCGGCCTCTTTACAGTTCAAGACATGTAAACATAAGCAAACATCACCTCTATAGGCTACAACAGAAGTGGGGCAAAAATCAAGGTTCTCAGAATGAAAATCTAGGCCTTATTTTATTTTAACCCTCTGTATATTCTCTTATTTTCTAGACAGATGGTTTCCATAATGTTTAGTATTATGCAGCATTCCGGTGAGGGAAATGGCTTGAGCAGGAACTGATATAATTTAAGGAGATGTCAGAATAAATATTATACTATGTTGCTGTGATGGGGTGTCCACCCCACACTTGCTCTGAGGGGGTTAATGGCGGCCAGATGGGCCAATCAACCTATTAGGCTGAAGGCTGAGAGGAAAGCCCTAATTAGGGGAAGCTCACCTCACAGACAGAGCTTCTATAAAGCCATGGAGCTGGGAGCAGGAAGGAGGCTATGGGGAGGTAGTCTCCAGGTACTCTCTGGGAGAAGAAAGGTGTGTTTGGGGGCTAGAGAGACAAGTAGACCATGGTTGCTCACTGGGAGGAGGAGTAGAGAGGCTGGCTAACACCAGAGAGGAGGGTGTGCCAGGGTAAAAAGCAGCTCAGGGAGTAAGCAGCAAGGTTGGGGACTGAACTAGAGTGACCAGATGTCCTGATTTTATAGGGATAGTCCTAATATTTGGGACTTTTTCTTATATAGGCGCCTATTATCCCCATCCCGATTTTTCACACTTTCTATCTGGTCACCCTAGACTGAACAGACCTTGGCTGCATGTTGAAGGGTCCCTGGGCTGGAACCCAGAGTAGAGGTGGGCCAAGGTTCCCCTAGCCATCACTGGGGAAGTGGTACTGGCAGGGCTGTGAACTGGAAGACTGCCTGGATCACTGTGGGAGTGACAGAGGCTTTGAAGGACTATACCCTGGAAGGGAGGAACACTGAGTGACCTGGCCAGAGGGGCAAGTCACAAAAAGGATGCAGCAACTCCTGGAGCAAAAAGGGGCTGTAGATCAGAGAGAGAGAGATGGAGTGATGGCATGCAACTTTGGGACGGGGCATCGACATGCCATACTATTCCGCAGAACAACCAGGAGGAGGCACCAGACAAGTGGTGAGTGGAGTACTCTGTCATAAAGTTGCCCTTTATTGACTCTCAAAAACTTCCAAAGAAACTCTGCCTGTAACTAAGCTAGACTCTGGACAGAGGACACATTCTTCCCAAGAGAGTGAACCCACTTGCTTGTGGTCTGAGAGAAAGCTGCTCTGAAATGTACTGTAACTAGGTTAATTGCTAACTCTCAGAGAAGTGCTACTGTTAAAGTTTAGAAACCTAAAAATGACTGAGGCTAGAGCTAATTTCCATTTAATTAAGGAAATGCTTCTGTCTGATACTTTTGGGGAGAATACTACCAAGGTTATCTTGCCGGGGCAGGTAAAACCAGGGTCAGTAAGTACGGGGTTGCTGTTTGTGAGCTGTTTCTCTTTATATAAGGTGCCACAATTGCAGGCGCAGTGCAGTAAGCTGTCCCACTCCCTCTGGACTGGCTCCCTGCCCATCCTCCTCCTCCTCCCACAACCCATGTGCCCAGTCACATCCCCTCACAGGAATGCTGCATAATACTAAACATTATGGAAACCATCTGTCTAGAAAATAAGGGAATTACAAAATAACATGGTCTATAGACAATGTTTGGCTGTATTCAAATATGCTTTGAAGCACTGTGTTCACTATATGAATTATAGCAGGAAACGAGTTAGTTAGGGCAAGAATCTCCCCTTTGCTTCTGTGACCTGAGCAGAGATTCTATGACCTTGGATCCTGGCTAAACATGAGGTGGGCAGCGGAAGACCCATCTCTGCAGCATGCTTCCTCTACTATGGATCCTGTGAACAACCTTTCCCTGGTTTTCTGCAGGAACTGTAAGTGAGGAGGTAGGAGCTAGGAGTGGCCTGGGTGGGTGTCTGCTGCCACTGACATTCTTCTCAACCTCACAGGGAAAGCCCTATCTTCATCTACCACTGCAATACCCCACCCACCTTCTCCAGGGGTTTTGAGGGCAGTTGAAGTTGGGGAGACAGTGGGACATGCTGCTATACCAGTGGGCACTGTTATATGTAAGGGAGGATTCACCTGCCTTGTCTTGACTACCAGGGTAAGTTGACCTATGTTACACTACTCCAGCTAAGTGAATAATGTAGCTGGAGTCGACGTAGCTTAGGTTGACTTACTGCAGTGTCTACCCCGTGCTGCGTCAATGGGAGACACTCTCCCGTCGACTTAGTTTACTCTTCTTTCCAGTGGAGTACCGGAGTCGACCAGAGAGTGCTCTGTGGTCAGATTTAGCGGGTCTTCACTAGACCCGCTAAATTGACCCCTGCTGCATCGATCGCAGCAGCATCGATCCCCGGTAAGTGTAGACCTGGCAACCCTCAGGGAAGGGCAGAGGATGTTTTCACTGCCATTCTCTCCAAGGGCTTCTCCATCACCTATAAACTAAGCTCAGACTTCATAGGAGTTCCAATGGTGAAGGCTGGCTGGGTGGGGCTGAATCAATGCATCCCTCACTCTCTTACCAGCCCACCATTCATTGTTGGGGTTGTGCTGGCTTGCTTTGGGCTCCCAGTTGAATGGAGACTACACTGCACCATCACCACCTCCCTCTGAGTTATTTTTGCCATTGAGAACCTATGCTCTGAGAAAAAGATGAAACAAGCTCTCTGTCATTTGAGCCCCAATCTCCTGAGCCCTCTGTTTCCCCACTAAGAAGTCCCTACACTTATATTTACAATGTAATGCCTTATGAGCCGGGACAGTAATTGACCAGAGGTTGGTTAAAGACAGGGTTTAATCCTAGAATATGAATTATTTAGCTTTAATGTCATTCTTTTAATGTCTTTCTCCACCTCCCCCCCCCCCATCTGTATAATTATGTGAAAAGTGAATACCTCATTTTATAGTCCATATTTTTTCAGGTGTCTAGTTGCCTTGTAGCTATGCTACAGCGGTGATACTTGGGAAAGATTTTCCATTCTCTTGGCTGTCATAGGTTTTTTTAAAGGAACAACCTCTCATATGAAACCATAGCTTCGTGTATTATTTGGTTGCTGTTTTATATCAACTAACAGATAAATGCTGATTTTGCTACAAAATGCTATAACATTTAACCCCTTGTGCCAAAGCCAGATCTGAAACTTCTGGCAGCTGTAACTTCAAAAAGATAACCAGACACAGTTAATAACAGTTTATGACATTTAAAGATTTCTTACATGCATACATATTTTCTAATTGGACTGGTTAAAAAGCTATGATTTTGCTCCCAGACAGAATTGTAGAGCATTCTCTTTTCTTTCTGAATTTTCTTTGTGTTATTCCTTTCAAGTAAAATACCATATGGCAGACACACACACACACACAAACACACACTGTTTAGTAGATTCATGAAGCCCCACAGAGATCACATACCTTTCTCCCCAGGGAATTGCTCTGCCTGTACTCCACATTTCCGATTTTATACAGCTCTTTCACTAAGAGATGTCTTACAAATTACATATTAAGGACCAAATTCTGCCCTTGGTTGTTCTGGGGTAAATCCAGAGTGATTCCATAGAAGTCATGAAGTTACTGAAGATTTACCCTGAGGTTACCAAGATCAGAGTGTGACCCCTGTTTTTTCTACAGTACTTGTAGCAAGAGACCTTGAAAAGTACAGTAACCAGACTATCATCTTTCCCAAAATCTATTATCCACAGCTCCAACACCATCACATACTGTAACAGCGTTAGCATTAAAGGGCTAGATTCTATACTGGTATATATCTGGAATAACTCCACTGAAATCACTGGAGTTACTCCAGGTTTACCCTGGTGCAACTGAGATAATTAGCTTAACATCTTTGGAACAAATTCTGAGACCCTTAACTCATATTAAGCAGCACCTTATTTCACAAATATCTCAGCTGAAGTAAATGGGAGTATTTGTGAAGTAAAGAGCTGCTCGCTGCAAGGATTTCATCAGCAGTCTTGGTAAGAAGCTTATCATTTCTAAAATGAACCTGCACACTTTGTTTGGGAACTCTGATGTCCTCAATTTTGTTGTCTTATTTTTCAAAGAATAAACAAAATGACTTTTTCAGTGTAGAAAGAGACTGTTTTAAAACTAAATGAAAGAAGCATGTAACAAATGAAGGCAACAGAAGTCTGAACCATAATAGTCTCTGCATGTTGCAGGCTCAATGACCTTTTAGTCCCTTGGAGTTTAGCCATTTCCTAATGTCTCTTAACAGTAATTTTCTTGTTGGGAAAGCCCTTTTCAACTGATAGCATCTAAACAAGCTCATACCTTAATTAGAAAAATTCTCCCATAAATATTTATGTTGCGGTGATTAGCCCATTTACCAAATCCAACTACCCATTATGAGTTAAAATAGGGAGCATTGTTTGGAGCTGCCTGGGGCAGGACACAGTTTATACTGGGGGCTTTACATTGTAATTCATTTAATCAAGCGTCTGACCCCAAGCCTCCAAAGTTGCCAGTAATTGTTAGAGGGAAATGGGTTACAATTTTGCTGAGTACAGTATCCATCATACATTTTTCAATTTTAAGTATAAGGAAGTGATACATATTCAAATACTTTTATATTTTTTGTATAGTCTGATGCATTCCACTTCTGGTACAATAACAAACAGTTAAAAATCTGATGAGCAATCCCTCTTTTTCAAAAAGAAATAAAAACTGCTTCTGAAATATCAAACCCCACCAAACTTATGAGCTGGGGAAGATCCATTTTTAAGGAAATGTATTGCTGTTACTTTATAAGGAACTGGTACCCTGACTCATGTTGGGTGGCACCTTACTCTGCCATCCGTACCATTGTAATCAATAGGATTATTTGTGGACCAAAGTGTTTTTTATTGTAAGGATATCAGAATCTATCCCTTTGACATCTACAGACAAAAAAATGCTTTTCTGGGTTCCAGCTCCAATACTGTCAAACTGGAGAGGGTTTTTTAAACTTTCATTTAAGTGACAGGTCTAAAAACACTGCCCCCTCGTGTCCTCCTTCCATTACCTTGTTCCCAATCACCAGGCTGACCCATAATAAACTACTATGTTTAAAATTAAAACACTCGTCTCCTCGCTTTTTTCTATCTCCCAAACAGCTGCCCTCCTTTGCAAAGAGATAGCACTAGATGTCATTCATGCATAGAACTGATACTCCTTTTTGTACCTCTCCCAGCTGCAGATTCCTAATTCCATTATTGAAATATGATTTCTTTATAAATTTACAATAAGGAAAAAACCTCTTCTGCTCTTTGCCTTCCCAGCTGCAGAGCACACATCATTTGCCATTATCTTTTGTCCCATTTTCCCCTTCCACTGAAAGCCCACCATAGTCCTTAACTTTTTGAATATCTTATTTTTTCCTGAGCATTTTACAGTAACAAATATTCACTCTGAGGCAGTTAACAAATAACAAAATCACAGCATATAAGACTCTAAACAAATGTTCTCTCTACTGTATATTGTTACATGATTTATCTTCTCTCTCGATGACTCTGTATTTCCTCTGTGAGGGAAAGAGGGAAAGTTCTGGAATTGTCTGTGGTTACACTGCTTATTTCTTTTTGTAACTAAATTCCTAAACTTTTGTAACTAAACTAAAGTAAGTTAAATATCCTTGGAAGAACAAATGCACTTATAATTTGGCAGCATAGTGTACGACCCTATAAGTGTCGTGATTGCACTTTACAGCTTGCAATTAACTATATTCACATTTTCAGTGACTCATAAGTCAGGCCCCAAAATCATGAGATTTACTTTAAAATCATGAGATTTTGTAAAAGGATTTTTGGGGTCTTTTTATTTGCCTTCTGGTTTTCGTACTTTAGGATTCACATTTTCAAGCTTTTCTCTGCAAATATAATGACCAGAAACTTCCCTTTTTTAAAAAATGAATGCTGAGATTTATACCTTACAAGAGCTGGGGGGGTTAAGAAAAACACCAAATATTGCAGGGCTCACAGTAAAATCTCACGATTTGGCAAAACCACCTTTTTCAACTTGTGTGCCCAAATCAGACATCTAACTTGCCACTTAAGCACCTGAGGAAATTGCCCTGATTTTCAGGGATGCTGAGTGCCACAGCTCCTATTGATTGCAATGTGAGGTGGGGATGCTCAGCGCCTCTGAAAATCGGTTTGGCTCAGGTAACTAAATTTAAGCATCAAGGCACAGATCCTCAAAAGTATTTTGGTTCTTAATTCCCATTGAAATTAATGGAAATTGCCCAAGTATGTGAAGGTTTCTACATTGGTGAGAACATAATCCTCTATCCGTACTGGTGATGGTGAGGCAATATTAAAGATCATGATATCTGTCTTATTGCGGTTGATTTTCAGTCCAATTTGGGTGGTGACTGTCAAATTCTTGGGCAACAGCACAGCTGCTGCCGTGTTTCAGGCCCTTCAGAGGCTTCTGGGGTGATGTCATGACATTAAGCTTGCCATGAATCTGTGTATCTGTAGAAATACAGTTATACCAACTCTGTTGTACCACAGTGAAATGTGGATTCTGAGAAAGGCTAAAGAACACCACACTGATGTTTTCAGTTCTCATCTTCTTCATCAGCTGCTCCATAGGAAGTGGATTTACAGCCAAGGACGGATTTGCCTAGTGCAAGCACTTTGGAGCACAGCCCTAAAACTGCCCCCCCTCATGCCCTGGTGGGCTGAGGACTTGAGGAGCCATGTCTGGCAGGCAGAGCAGTGGAGGTTCCAGACAGAGGCAACCCATGGGGCAGCCCAGGGAGGATGGGGTAACTTAAGCAGACCCCAAGTGCTAGATTACACTGGAGGCTACTCCATCTCCTGGAGCAGACCAGGATTGTGAGGGTGCAAAGGGGGCTTAAAGTCAACATAGCCCCTCTGTCCCTGGATTACAAGTTCTGTGCTGCACCTCCTAGAATTGAATTGAAGCACAGAATCCTATTCCCCTTCGCTTATGTACCTCCATTTGTCTCCTATTTCCCACCCATCTCCCAGGCTCAGCCAATAAATCAGGCTGAACGTGTTTGAGAGCTGATTGATCTGCTCTGTGCAGAAGTCTCACGGCTCAGGGGAAACTTCTTTCCTCAATCCTGTCCTCAGCAGGGAACTGGAGAAAGTGCAGTAACCACAGTGCCTTACTCCAGATGGGCAGTGGGAAGATGCTGCAGCCCTGTTAGACCAGGAAGATTGTTGCCAGCTTCAGATTTCTCCTCCACCTCTAACACCACCAATTCCAACCTACCACAAGTATCACACCCATCTCCAATTGTCTGTCTCAGCCTCTCCCCTGCCTTTTATGTTTCATTAATAACCATGCAGCAGTGGTCATGGGAACAAAAATAGACATCTGTTATTGTAGGCAATAGTTCATATACATCCGATGTCCAACATGGTCAGTGGGAAGAGAGCAGCACTGATAGCAGCAGGAATCTGGCACTGACCCAACAAAACACTCAGGCACTCTGGACCCCTGGAGTCAGATCCAGCCTTTCCTGCTGGGAGGAACAGCTGGCCAGCCCAACATCTACTGGAAAGAGGAACTAACTGATCCCAGCCACTCTTTCTGAAGAGAGTGAAAGGGCTGTGTACTGGAAAGAGTCATACAGCCCTCATATCTTACCACTGTGAAGTAGATCCTGGGTGGAGGTCTCTTGAGTCTGCCCTACCATCTCGCCACCAAGGCCCTAGCTAATTGTGTGTTTGGAAATGTAAACACTATAGTAGTTTGTTTTGTGGTACTGCTTATATATGCTCATCCAGGGTAAATAACTGTATTAACTTTATAGGTCGGCCTAGTCTGAACTGTTTGAGATCATGTAATAAACTGGAATTATGCCTGGCCCACCAGAGCTGAGTCCTCCTGTTAGTTCAAGGTGGAGCCCAAGTGGCTCTCAGGATGGGAGGTCTCACTACACGAGAAATGCCCCTCCCTTGTTCTTTCAAATGAATTCCAGCACTGAGACTATGGCTGCCAAATAAGTGAATCTGCCAGGAAATTTAACAAAAGACATTTTGATCTCATTTCATTGTTGATTTTGAGTTTGTTGCATTTTGCCCTTTCTCCTATATCTGCTTTAACAAGTTGTGTCAGAAAAGAAGTATTTCCCATCTGAGAGAAAACATGAACTATTCAAATAGTGGATCGAATCATCGATAAGCTTTACTATAGGCAGCACAGGCAACAACACCTGTAGTTAAAGTTGCCCAATAATTCGACTTATAAGATCCTATGTTCAATTGCTTATGACTTTGCCAAACTTTAACTGCTGGGCTGAAATTTTGCATGCTGGATGTCTGCCTCAGGTGTGTGGGGGTTGTTTTGTTTTAGGGTTTTTTTGTTTTTTGTTTTTGGGGTTTTTTTGCTTGTTTTTATTTAGCTAAAATGGTTCAGCTGTTTCCAAGAATGAGATTAGAAAATACACATTGTTTCGCTCAGGTAAAAAAAAATCTCTCAGCTGTTTCATTGAGAAACTCTAGTGCTTGAGCAGCGAACTCAGATTTAGTGAGAGGTGTGCCTTTTGCCATCCATCTGAAAATTTGGCCAAATTATAAACCTTTGAAAAAAATCTAGTTTGCATGTATTCTGTAGGAATTTGTTAGAGTTTGAGAGCTCGATTCTCTGAAGATTCTCTTAAAATGCTCCAGCCCAGGGTTGCAGGGACAAAGCAGAAATTTGATCCTTCTGCCTCCTGGGAGTTGCTGTGGTGCTGGGTGCAGGAACTGAGAAAAAGGAGATTCCCTCTCTCTCGATTGCCATGTTTATGCCCAGGCAATGTGTAACAGAAGGAATAATTTGAATAGAATGGGGTTAGGAACTAGGGCAGAGGGGAAACAGAAAAGCTAGATGATGGGGTGGAATAGAGGGGACGAGAGATAGGAGCATGGGAGGTATATACGAGCAGAAGAGGCAGGAGCCAGGGGAATTGGATAAGAGCAAAGGGGGAAGAAGCTAGGGACTAAGGGGCTGGATCAGAGCATAGAGGAGAAGGTGGATAGGAGAGGGGGGAAAGTCCAGGAGCCAGGGTGATGGGCAGTGAATAGGAGCAGAGAGAGATGGGAACAAGCTGGATACACAGGGGCAGAGGTGTCTGTAATTAACCACTAATGAACACTCCCATACAGAAACTGGAATTAAACCTGGAGTCCTGAGTCTCTACATTCCTTGGCTATCAGCAAATAGCTGTGAAACTCATTGGTAAAATGTGTATGTCTTCCCCTTCTAGTGGCTGATCCACACAGAGGCTGGCAGCTTACTACAGCTAGCAGTTACTTTTGTTTTAGTGGCAGAAGCCTGTGCTGTGAATCTAAAGGTCTAAACGCTATTACTGATCGAAGTTGGGGGTCAATATGGTTCCACATGATAGAATTTCTGTTTTTCCAGGGGGGTTTTAAATAGAAAATTGCATTAAAGAAAACTATGTTTAAGAACAATAAGTTCCTTAAAGTCATGCACTCAGAAGTTAGGAATCTGAAGGTTGTGTAACTCTATGAATTAAAACTAATGGAGTATCCATTTCCCTATAGTTTATAATTGCAACAAAGAGAACAAGGCCCTACACTTGTGTAATAACTAGAGATGTTATGAACTTTCAAAAGTTTGAGGAGTATTGCTTTATTCTAAAAGCGTTACATAGAGCAGGAAATGAACCAAGGGGACCTAAAGTTCATAGGCCTTCCTTTTTCACTCTTTTGTGTATTTTGTAAAGAACTGCTAATAACTTTGATATAATTATTTGTGAATGCTAAAATACGCAAAAACAAAGAACATATAATCAAGAACAAGAATATAATTTCCCCATGGTTATAGTGGGAAAATAGGAATGGTTATAAAATCAGCAGGAATGTTATACACATTAATTTAATAACAGGGAAAAATTGAATGTTTGAAGAAAAATGAAGAATAGATCTGATCATTTTTAGAAAACAATTTAGGCATAATTAGCTATTTCACCTAACATGGTATTCAGCAGCTGCTGACTGGAAAAAAGCATAAGACTAGATTTTGCCACAGATGTTAATAGAGCAGAAGGAAGAGGAATAATAAGTAGTAACAGTAATTGCCATGCTGTTTGCAAGGAAAAATAATTCAGAGAAATACATATGTTTGAACCTAGCTTTAATGGGTTATGGAGGTTTGGTAACCTGTAAATACATGTATATCTGAACTGTGTGACTTGATTCCCCTGTCACTTACACTAGTTTATACCCATGTAACTCTATTTATTGACATAGAGTTAGACCTCTTTTATACCAGTATAATTGGGAGGAGAATCAGTGGGGGCAGAGTATGTATTTAACAACCTGTACGCTTTTGGAACTGTAATTTGTGCTGCTGTGTTTCTGGTTTTCTCCAAAATGACAAAGCTGGGGACTGGACAGCAGTATTGGTGCTATAGTATTGTTCTCAGAAGTTTCTGCTGCATCTGTAAGTTATACCTCTGGGAATGCTGTGAGGAACTGCAGTTTGATAGGCTAGTGCCCACTGCCACAGAAGTACTTTCAGAATGCCAAATGATAGTGGGCCTTTCAAGCCTGTCTCCCCTTTGCTGTGTTGTGAAATGTGGGTTTTAGATAATTTTGTAGACAGACAAGAACGAGCACCTATTCTGTGTGTTGCTGTCGCATATTGTGATGCACATGCAGTTACAGGGACCACTCCCTCTGTGTGTGTCCCCAGTGAGCGCTAGGGAGCAATGTTCTAAAGGAAGTATGCATCTCTCTTTTTGTTCTTTATTAGCAATAAGTACACACAACTATGTTGTGTGCATATTGCTAGGAACTAGAGGGTGAGGCTCTGTGATCAGATCTGGGTCAAATGATCAAAACCAAACCAAAATAAATAAAAGACGGCCATCGTTGTTTTGTGGGGAGTAGAAGAAAGTGCTGAGGGCGCAGCTTAGCTATGAGTTTCAGGTGTGTCGTGGCCCCGGCTCTGTGATCAAAGACAGACCAGAATAAAAGCTAAATGTTTTTGAGCTTCACGTTGCCAAAGAATGTGGGTGGATTACAGTTTGCAGGTCAACAACAGCTGTATCTGCTTCTTTCTAATTTGATGTGGATGGATGATTTTCATTTATTTATTTTCTGGAAGAGATGTGAAGCAATTTGTCTTTTCAATATGTGTGCAATCCTGCCATACGTCCTTGAGGTTCCTAAAGAACTTTTCCAGTTATAGTGTCCACTACTGTGTAACCTACTACTCACCTGCATGTCCTCTGAGTAAAACTTGCCTCTAAGAAATGATGAGTAAAACAGAAAAAGCAATGGGGAAAAAAACAAAGCTATCATGCTAGCTTGAGCATCTCCCACTCAAAATGTATTGCCAAAAAGTCACTTTATAAAAAAGATGTAACGATGTTTGCGATGAGTGTGCACGTGATTTGGCACATCCCTAATGCATTAACTCCAAGATACACTTGTATTTGTACACAAACATTGAATTCCAAATAAACTTTTGGTGTTTGTCATGTTTCAGAAACACCACAAGGCTGCTTTGGTAGAGCAGTTGCCATTTAACTCTGCGTTCTCTCTCTCTCTCTCTCTCTTTACTCCTCTCAACATTACAGAAACAGCTCTCTAAAATTTAAAAAAAAAAAAAAGTGGATAAGTTGTTTTTTTCAAGCAACATCTGGTGTCTTGGAAACAGCTTCTTTTGGCAGTTCTTTTGGCAGTTTTGGGAAGGCAGTTTTGTCCAACTGCAATATGGTTAGGCTTTCTTCCCATATCTTATCTCTACTGGACTGTTGGGCCCAATCTTCAAAGTATTCTGAAGTAGGTAGTGAAACTGTTAAGAGTGTGTGTTTGGCTGGAGTAGACTCACAACAGATGGCCCTTCAGAATAACTGTCAAGGGAGAAGAATGTCCCATCCAGCTGAAGCATTCCTTATCTTTGAAGAAAGGCGCCATTTTCTTTTAACTTATGGTTCGGAAGAGCTCTGCTTATTTTAAACAGAGCCACCCTTTGGGTCCCAGGTGCCACAAGTAAGACTAGCTCATAGTGCCTCCAGCAAGGTCAGAGAGAATATTTTAAGCAAGGATTTTCACTAACTAAATGAAAGATTTAGGATTTCATTTAATTTCAGAGAAGATGATGAGAGTAGAAGCTCATCCTCTCCTTGCACTGCTGGTGCATGTAGAGATCAGCAAAATGCAAATACAGGGCCTGGTACAAACTCCCATTGATTTCAATAGGCTTTGGATCAGACATAATAAACCAGAACCACAGAACTCTATGTTTTTGTGCTAATAAGTTATTTTAAATATAACAGGACCAAGATGTTTAGTGATTTGTTTATGTGCAACAAACAATTCCTCACTATACTTGCATTTGTGAGAAATGCCCATTCCAAACAGCCAGATAAAGGTTCCCATGCACATTTTCTCTTCCCAGGCAACCACAAGTCATCCTCAACCATGCTACTCAGGTCCTTGCATCCAGTAACTTCTTTTTAAAACCCCCATCCTCTCCCTGCCAGAAAGAAAAGGGCTTTTCCTTCTCCCCTCAGGTCAGCCAGCCTAAGGATCTTTCTTTCTTTGTCTTCCTTCCCCAGCTGTCGAACTCTCCCTCCCTAATTGCCAGTTCTTGCCATGTTTTTGAGGCAGGATATATCATTTGACTGGATGACTGGAAAAAGGCTAATGTAGTGCCCATCTTTAAAAAAGGGAAGAAGGAGGATCCGGGGAACTACAGACCAGTCAGCCTCACCTCAGTCCCTGGAAAAATCATGGAACAGGCCCTCAAGGAAACAATTTGAGGCTGGATGAATGGACTATAAGGTGGATAGAAAGCTGGCTAGATTATTGGGCTCAATGGGTAGTGATCAATGGCTCTATGTCTAGTTGGCAGCCGGTATCAAGCGGAGTGCCCCAAGGGTCAGTCCTGGGACGGTTTTGTTCAATATCTTCATTAATGATCTGGAGGATGGCGTGGATTGCACCCTCATCAAGTTTGCAGGTGACACTAAACTGGGAGGAGTGGTAGATATGCTGGAGGGTAGGGATAGGATGCAGAGGGACCTAGACAAAATTAGAGGATTGGGCCAAAAGAAATGTGATGAGGTTCAACAAGGACAAGTGCAGAGTCCTGCACTTACGATGGAAGAATCCCATGCACTGCTAAAGACTAGGGACCAAGTGGCTAGGCAGCAGTTCTGCAGAAAAGGACCTAGGGGTCACAGTGGATGAGAAGCTGGATATGAGTCAACAGTGTGCCCTTTTTGCCAAGAAGGCTAACGGCATTTTGGGCTGTATAAGTAGGAGCATTGCCAGCAGATCAAGGGACGTGATCATTCCCCTCTATTCAGCATTGGTGAGGCCTCATCTGGAGTACTGTGTCCAGTTTTGGGCCCCACACTACAAGAAGGATGTGGAAAAATTGGAAAGAGTCCAGTGGAGGGCAACAAAAATGATTAGTGGGCTAGAGCACATGATTTATGAGGAGAGGCTGAGGGAATTGGGATTGTTTAGTCTGCAGAAGAGAAGAATGAGAGGGGATTTGATAGTTGCTTTCAACTACCTGAAAGGGGGTTCCAAAGAGGATGGATCTAGACCAGGGGTCGGCAACGTTTGGCACGCGGCTCACCAGGGTAAGCACCCTGGCGGGCCGGGCCAGTTTATTTACCTGCTGACGTGGCAGGTTCGGCCGATCGCGGCCCCCACTGGCCGCGGTTCACCGTCCCGGGCCATCCCTCGCCCGCGCCGCTTCCCGCCGCCTCCATTGGCCCAGGACGGCAAACCGCGGCCAGTGGGGGCCGCGA
>NW_020664419.1:49376574-49394182 GCF_002925995.2 Terrapene triunguis | reverse complement strand
CGTCAGCAGGTAAATAAACTGGCCCGGCCCGCCAGGGTGCTTACCCTGGCGAGCCGCGTGCCAAACGTTGCCGACCCCTGATCTAGACTGTTCTCAGTGGTATCAGATGACAGAACAAAGAGTAATGGTCTCAAGTTGCAGTGGGGGAGGTTTAGGTTGGATATTAGGAAAAACTTTTTCACTAGGAGGGTGGTGAAGCACTGGAATGGGTTACTTAGGAAGGTGGTAGAATCTCCTTCCTTAGAGGTTTTTAAAGTCAGGCTTGACAAAGCCCTGGCTGGGATGATTTAGTTGGTGTTGGTCCTGCTTTGAGCAGGGGGTTGGACTAGATAACCTCCTGAGGTCCCTTCCAACCCTGATATTCTATGATTTGCCATTTTCCCACCACAGATTTTTAATTCCTTCCCTGCCTACCAGGGACGGCTCCAGGCACCAGCCTACCAAGCATGTGCTTGGGGCGGCACCTGGAAGGGGGCGGTGCTCAGGCCCGAGAGCGGGGCCGCGACTGGGCTCGCTGCCCTCCCCGCGGCGCTCTAGCCGGCCGGGGAGAGCAGGGCCGCCCTCCCCTGGCGCTCCGGCTGGCCAGGTAGAGCGGGGCCGCGGCCGGGCTCTCCGCCCTCCTCCCAGCGCTCCTGCCGCCGGGGAAAGCGGAGCCACGGCGGGCTCGCCACCCTCCTCCCGGCGCTCCGGCCGGTCGGGGAGAGCGGGGCCTGCGGCGGGCTCGCCGCCCTCCTCCCAGCGCTCTGGCCGGTCGGGGAGAGAGGGGCTCGCGGCAGGCTCGCCACCCTACCCCCTCCCCCCCCCGGCGCTCCTGCCGCCGGGGAGAGCGGAGCCACGGCGGGCTTGCCGCCCTCCCTGCAGCGCTCCGGCTGGCCGGGGAGAGCGGGGCCGCGGCCGGGCTCGGCGCCCTCCCCTGCCGCGCTCCCTGCCGGGGGGGGGGCGGCGGGAGGCTTTTTTGCCTGGGGCGGCAAAAAAGCCAGAGCCGGCCCTGCTGCCTACCAATGCTTTAATATTCACTAAATAAAGTTGCTTGCATCACCCAAGAGGAAGGGCTCAATCCAATAGTCATTCGATCAGTGGAAAGACTCTCATGACATCGATGGACCAGACTTCAAACTTCTCTAAAATGACTCCATATACCTCTAAGCACAACATATTATTGATTTATGTTGTGATTTTTCTTTCTTATAAAAACAGGCTGTTATCATACAGCGGATCATGCTTCTCTGAGTTAATTATGTACTGTATAATGCTGTAATAATATAAAGAGAAAAATCAAAACAAGAAGATGGCTTCACAAATCTCTGCATCATATGCAAGGACAAAACTCTTTTGTTTTGTTACATTATGATGAATTTGATTTATCTTTCCATGGCATTGGACCAAGTAAGGCAATAAAAGGAAGAATGTCAGCATTTTATCTTTTGTGCTACTGCATCTGTCTTGATTCTTTGGAGTCTCTGAGCAAACCTGCATGACATTCATACAAGCAGAAAACATTCTGTGCTTGTAGGTGGTCTTAAACATGTTTCCCAAACCAGAACTGCAGCTGCTGTTGTCCAAAGCATGGCTTATTTGAGGAGGTAGAACCTTGTCTACATATTTCCACTGTCATTTATAAGATAGCCTTTGTAGTACCATACCATATGAATGATTTTGTCTTTGAGTGAAATACAAATTTAATATAACACCATGAATATGTTGTGGGGATGCTCAAAGGGTGCTTGTGATGATAAAACACAGAAACTCAACCACTTTGCATAATTTAATTCAATTCTGTTCTTAGTGCCACACTGCAGATCTCCAAAATGTTAATTAGCCCCTGCTTTAGAGGGTAAATGAGCTGTCTGTGTGCATAGCTTTTGATCAGCCCAGATTCTTCCATCTTTGAAGTATTTCACCAGACCTTTCTCTTCTCTATGTGTTATAGTAGGTCTCCATGCTCAAATTCTATTATATAAGATAGGATGCTCTGGAACCAATATAGAACCCACTTCAAGATGTGCCTAACTGTGGTTTGGGACTACTCATGTGCTTAAAATTAGGCATGTCTCAACCTTGCTGAATTGGGGGCCATACAGTATAAACTTTCTGATGTTGAATAATGTATGTGTTTGTCTAAGCAGATGTGTAGTAAATAAGGAGCAGACTGAATACAATAGTTTGACAAGTGCTTTCTCTTTACTCTTCCAAGGAGTGTGGAAATGGGTTTATATTGGTCATAGTTTTGAAATTCCCTTCCCATCTCTGTGACATTGCTGGAAAACATGTTGGATGATTTATTTCCAAGGGTTTTACAAAATCCTTACACTCCTTAGCCGAAATTATCTCAACCATTGGTTTGGTTATCAGTGTTTTGAACAAGTTCTGCCCAATGCTGCCTGGGCAAGCAGAATGGGGGAGGGCACAAGGAGCTTCTCCCACTTGCACTCCTTTGCAGGGACTGAGTACAATCACAGGAAATGCATAAATTGCACAAGGCCTACAATTATGACAGGATCCCCAGGAGGGTCAAGGAGTGCTGAAACTATGTTCCTGTTCCCTGCCTCAGCTAGTGTAGCTGGTCTTGCAAGTGAGGAGGTCAAAGGGTGTAGCAGTAGGCACACGTGTGCATTTCTGATCTCCCCAGAACTCCAGGAAGCAGTGTGCCTCTGACAGGCATAATGTTTTTGGAAATTCTTGTCATTGTAGTACATCTCTCACCGTCCCCTGCAGGAGGCCTTGAAAGCACATCATAGTTCTTGGTATGCAAGCTTAGTCTGTGAGCTTAAAGCATGACTCTTTCATGTATGTGTGCAAAACACAAGAACAAATATCACGCCTTAATCAAATCATTGTAGAGCTGTAATGCAGGAAAGCACAAGTATCAAAATAAACATGTATGAATTTTAGCTGATGAAATCCCAGTTCCTACTCTGATCTATTATTTCCAGTGTACCAATATTTAGGGATTCTGCTCAGGGCCCAGATGAGAATATGAGACATATTACAGGGGAAAACACATGTACCAGTACAATACATTGAAATATAGGCTTCTCTATTAAAAACAGACCCTTTCTGGCAGAAATATGGTTCTGGTAACCTCTCCCACAGCCAGATCTGCACACAGAGATCCACAAAATTCAAAGAGAAAAATCTGGTTTAGCTTCCGCTGCCTTGATCACATGCAGAGATCTGATGATATTCTGAGGTTACACACTGAGCTCTTCAAAAGGGCAGAAGAGAGACTGCAATGTTGCATTTTTGAAGACTTGGAGGGGCGGGGAGAACTGAAATCAGTTCACTTGACAGCCAGAGGTCATCCATCTGTTACAGCAGCGGGAGCTGTGCAGCCTCAGCAGAATTCACATCACTGTTTAATGTCACAGATTGTTTCATTCACTGCCTATGTACTCTGCTTTCTACAGTGTGATACATACAAGTCCTTCTAGCAGAGCCATGTGTCAGTTACTGTACATGAAATATTATTATGGAGATGGGCTTCTGGGTTGCCAGTGAGATACACACAAGAAACAGCAAGGCGAATAAATGAATATGTTCACAATGTTTATGAATAACCAATTATCTAAAAAATATGTGCTTGCATTAGCCAGGCCAATATATCTGTTGATTTTTTCATATCTAGATAAATCTTTTGCTTTCACTTCAGCTCAAGCCTTCCACTATATTTCCACTAACCCTAGAGATCTTTCATGTTCATTTAAGTAACTTGCTGTATACTACATGCTAAACTTTCATTTCCACGTCATACTCTGAAATCAAAAAAAGAATGAGAGCACTTTTAAACCCTGCACAGTTAAGAATTTTGTTTCAGATTAAAGTTAAAAAACAGAGATAATTGAAAACATCACAAGATTAGTGTACAGCGTACAGCTGTACTACTAACGAAAACCATAACCGACCTAATTTCAGTGCATTTTCCAATGACAGTCAGGCATGCATAGTAAAGAAATATAATACTGCTAGTGGATGATGTATGTTTTTTTTCCTTGGGAACCTCTAACACATTTTGCAGGCAGCTTGTGATATTGATATGTTAATACCCTATATATGCCTCTAGACACTGACAGATCCCCTCACGTGGCAGACAGAACAAAAAAGACTGACATCTGACAAGACCACAAGATCACTTGTTTTATGATCACAAAGCAGGACTAGAATGGCCAGTCCTCGCTATTCCTGTTTTTAATAGCTTCCTTAAACTCTACAAGACTAGAGAGAAAGTAAACAGTCTGGTAATTAAAATACAGATTAATGACCTCACCACTAGAGCTGGTCAGGAATTTAACACGTTTCTTCATCAGAAAATGACAATTTGTTTGAAAGTGAAACTGTTTGTGGGAAAAGGTTAGTTTTGATTAATTTATTTTTTCAAAGCATCTTTGGAAAAATGTTTCAAAATTATAGAAACTTCCCATTTTGATATTTTTCTAAACAAAAAATTCCATTTTTGGTTCAAAATGATTTTTTTGCTTTGAAATTTAAGCTAGTTGCAGAAAAAATGAAAATTTAAAATGATAAAAAAAAATTTTTAAAAGTTTTGTTTCAGTATTCTCAAAACGTCTGGATTGACCCAAACCAATTTGTTTTTTGATTGTCGGTTTGCAAAAAATTGAAATTTCAACTTTTTGTCCTGATGGAGGGTGGGAAAACTTTTCAAAAGCTCAAATTTTCCAGACAAGAAAATCATTTCCCAGCTCACTCAAATCACCACACGTTTTTAAATGATCAGATGGAGAAAACAATAAGATATCGCCAACAGATCACAATGAGAACATGCAACGGTACAAACCTAATTCCATCTTCGTCTATGAATACTTTATGTAGCATTGTAGCCATAACCTGGTATAGTAGAAGCACACGCTATGTAATGCCATTGGGGTTAACTTCCCCTTTTCAAGCAATTTCTGATTTCCTGGCTTCAACAAACAAAAACATAATAGCATATGGTACAAGAATGCTGTGAATGGTGAATCATCTGGTAGTATTTTAACCGTCAGCTGGCATTTTGTTTTGCCTTATTCTACTTGAAAATTCCTAAAATGAGCTCTTACTCATGTATATCAGTCCAGGATCTTGCTGCTTCCTTTTAAATATCCTTGTCACCATTTTCTGCTCTTGCTGTTTAATTTTCTCTTACAGCTGGAATATTACATCTGTGTGAATGATGCCTGGTATGTGAGTAATTCTAAAAAAGTTGGGCTTCTAATTGCTGCCTCTGCAGTCTGAATATGAAATTATCTAATGGGAGGAATTCTCTCTGGGTGACTGGACCACTTTAGGTTCATAGCAAATCAATGTGTGTTAATAACAAGGGCCCCATGGTTTTCTAAATACTTCAGGGAGACTCTCAGGACACCTTCTATAGACTACTGTCAAAATAATGACATTACATGTGCTTAAATCAATTGATTTCCAGCAAAGTGGTCTCTATTCTCTGAGGGCTCAATCCTGAAAGTCAGAGATCCCTGCCTCTGACTACTCATATTCTTAACGTTAACCATTTTCTTAAGTGCTTTGCCGAATGAGGGCCAAACTTCTCAGCACCATAGAACTGAGCCTTGCAAACAAAGATATTGCACACTAGGGTAACCTATTATACAAGCAGCTCAGAAAAAACATTTGTCACTATTAAAAGAAAAATGTGAAACATATGACAGTAGTTCATCAGCTATATGTACAGGGACAGGAAAACAAAGTATTAAACAAATTGTAATTGGCTTCTACTATTTGACCCAAAGGAGAAACCCTTTGACATGAGCAGTATAGGGCCTGAGTGGAACAGTGACTTGGTGGATTTTCATTTTTTACCTTTGGAGACTTGAATTCAAATTTTCCTTAGCTCCCAAGGAAAATTACTTTGTAGTCTCAAGTGAGTCCCTAGAAGACTCCCTAGGGATTTATTTAATGCAGTAAGAGAAATCATATGGAATGAGAGCATTAGATATTGTGGGTGAGACCAATGACCCCTCCGAAGTCCCCTTTGTGTTTGCCAATACACATGAGGATTCAGCCCTAAAAACTGCCCCCTTTTTTTTTCTGGAATGGAAGAGACACAACACTCCATTGATAGGGAAGTGGGTGCAGATAAAGGAACAGCTTACACGATGCGATGTAGCCACTCTTACCATGTGAAGGACTTCACAATCACCCTGTACTGAAAGGTATTTGAACTGTACTTTGTTAGTAGTCTGTTGTAACTCCCAAACTTACAGGGAAAATGAAACTCTCCTCTGCATTTTTTGACCTCATGATTATTTTCTGGGTTATATAAAATAGAAGTGCTGTTTCCAGAGCCTTGTCCATTAGTTCTGGAAGAGTCCCCATACAGGGGGCAAATTTTGTTGCACAGAACATTTATATTTAGAAAACAGAGTGTAATGAAATCACATAGATCAAAATATTCTTTTGATCTCAGAGATGCAACAATTCAAGCAACTGGAGCGGAAACCCAGAGGGAAATAGCATTCAACAAACTTTGCTCAGAACAGAACATTGACCCTTGCAACTTGCAGAACCTTGAGAAGTAGAGAATTGACATGTTCTGTACTGCACGCCACTCAGACCATGTCTTCACTAGACACTTTAGTTGACACAAGTTACTGCAATATAAAGACACCACAGTTAGTATATTGCTTGTGTAAGTGCATACTTGGCTTGTTACATTGGTGCTGCACATACTCACAAGGAGAGCTTCTGTCGAGGCACAGTGTGATGCACCATGGGTAGGTCATTGGTAGGTCATGGAGTCATAGTGGATAATTCTCTGACAGCACCCACTCAATGTGCAGAGGCAGTCAAAAAAGCTAACAGAATGTTAGGAACCATTAGGAAAGGGATAGATAATAAGGCACAAAATATCATAATGCCACTATATAAATCCATGATATGCCCACACCATGAATACTATGTACAGTTCTGGTCACCGCATCTCAAAAAAGATATATTGGAATTGAAAAAGTTGTGATGCTTTATGATTGAATATGACCATTTATATCATTGGTATGCTCACTGTTATACAACTGCAACAACTTTTAAACCAAGTATATCATGTAAGGTGTCTACGGAAACGTTACAATCTATCAAATATGATTATCCTGGTTAAATCCATGTATCATCTTTGTATCTAAAGTTATGAATATTGGCTTAGTATTTGTATCTTATACATGTGTTGTATTCCTGGGTGACACCCACCAGATGGGATTCACATCAAGGCTAGACAGCTATGTGTTGATGGCCCATTAAGGATACTTCACTCTAACAATGGGCCCTAGAAGAAACCAGTAGGTCTTCCTGTGGATGCCTCAGACTCCCAAGGGCCAATGGCCATCCCCTGTGAGTCAGCAAGCCATATAAGGACATGTGATATGCTCATGTGACCCTGGACTCCATCTTGGGCCAGTAACTTTCCACTGTGGGCTTTGTTTGGGATAGTAAAATTCTATGCACATGGCAGAGGATATAAAAAGGCGGAGACCTCTCCATTTTGTCTTCATTTCCTGCTTCATTTCTCTGGAATGGATTTCTAACAAAGAAGCTCTAGACGAGGACTGATGACCCCCGATCTGTTTTGGTGATTCCAGAGAGACTTTCGCAAGCTAGCAGTTTATTCCATCAGTGTTTCAAACCTGATATAAGGACTTTGCAATCACTGGTATGTATATGATCTATTAATCATTTATAACTCTCTTCCTCTCTTCTTTTATTATTAAACCTTTAATTTTTAGTTACTGAAGGCTTGGCATCAGCATGATTATTGGTTAAGATCTGAGTTGTATATATCGACTTGGCTAAGTGGTTGATCCCTTGGGATTGGAGTAGGGTGAACAGATAGAAAGTGTGAAGAATCGGGACAAAGGATGGGGGGCAATAGGCGCCTATATTAAAAAAAACCCTGAATATCGGGACTGTCTCTATAAAATGGGGACATCTGGTCATTGGAAGGATCCTAATTCTGATGAAACTGGCTTTCAGTAACCACTCATCATAAAGTCCAAGTGCCTGGATAAGGGCTGGAATGCCTAACAGGACTGTGTTTTGGCTTCTTGTTAACCAGTGTGGTGACACAGAAGCTCATTTATGTTACTGGTTTGGTAAACTCTAATGATAGAATAACCAACAGTTTCGGGTGTGTCTGCCCTATTTCTCAACAGTCTGACTTGAATTTTGGTATTCTCAGCTGTGACCCATTGAGGCACAGTGACAAAAGGTACAGAGAAAGGCAACAAAATGATTAAGGCTATGGAACAGCATCCATATGAGGAGAGATTTTAAAAAACTGGGACTTTTCAGCTTGGCAAAGAGATGACTAAAAGGGGATAAGCTAAAGGTCTATAAAATCGTGACTGGTGTGAAGAAAGTGAATAAGGAAGTGTTATTTATTCCTTCCCATAACACAAGAACCAGGGATCACCCAATGAAATTAATAGGCCTCAGGTTCAAAACAAACAAAAGCAAGTATTTCTTCACACAATGCACAGTCAACCTGTGGAACCCGTTGCCAGCAGATGTAGTGAAGGCCAAAACTATACCTGGGTTCAGAAAAGAACTAGATAAGCTCATGGAGGATAGATCCATCAATGGCTATTAGCCAAGATAGTCAGGGATGCAATCCCATGCTCTGGGTGTCCCTAGCCTCTGATTGCCAGAAACTGGGAGTGGACAACCAGGGATGGATCACTTGATGATTGTCTGTTCTGTTCATTCCCTCTGAAGCACCTGGCATTGTTCACTGTTGGAAGACAGTCTACTGGGCTAGACAGACCATTGGTCTGACCCAGTGTTCTTAGGTATACCAGTGTGCAACCTGACACCATCCAGTCTTTTGGGAAGTTTTGGCAATGCATAATGGGGTAGAAATGACGGAGTGAGGAGGCAACCTCCCAAGCATGCAACTGTCTCCATCCCATAATGTCACCTACATTTCATAACCTTCCTGCCTTTTTAAAAAATCCCATGAATCAGTGTGGCCCTCCTTGCTGAATGCCATCTCTAACAGAAGCATGGAACATGACAATAGTGCAGACCTGTGCAGAAGTGTTGCATGCACAAGACACGTGATCTTCTGGTATTTGCAGAGCCAAAAGAGGAACCAGATCAGTGGGGACTATGACTATTTCTTGGAGGACAGATTGCTGAGGGACTGAACCAATTAAGGTTGTTGATGGCATTCACAGAGCAGTTGCATATGTTGGAATGCCACTCCTAAGCTCAAGAAACGAGCACTGATTGGTAGGATCATATCATAATGCAGGTTTGGGATGATGAGCAGTAGCTGCAGAACATTCGGATGTGCAAGACCACATTCCTGGATCTATGTGCAGGGATACCAGCATGAGACCTGCACTGACAGTTGGAGAAGTGTGTGGTGATCGCACTGTGGAAACATCCTTTGGCATATTGCTACCAGTCAGTGGGAAGTCATTTTGGAGTGGGAAAATCCACTGTGGGGGACCGATGCCATGCAAGTGTGCAGAGCCATTAATGATCTCCTGCTGCACTGGACTGTGACTCTTGGCAATGTGCAGGAAATAGTGGATGGCTTTGCTGCAGTGGAATTCCCAAACTGCAGTGGAGCAACAGATGGCATGCATATCCCAATTTTGGCACCAGACCATCTTGCCACAGAGTACATCAACAGAAAGGGCTATTTCTCTACGGTGATGCAGGCATTGGTGTATCACCAGTTATGGTTCACTGACATCATTGTTAGCTGGTCAGGGAAGGTGCATCTCACTTGCACCTTTAAGTACACAGGATTGTTCAGGAAGCTGCAAGCAGGGAGATTCTTTCCCAACTGTCAGATTACCATTGGGGATGATGAAATGCTAATAGTGATCCTGGAGGATCCAGCCTATCCCTTGCTCCCCTGACTCATACATGGAAGCCATACATGTGCCTCCTCAACAGCAGCAAGGAAAGATTCAACTACCGGATCAGCAGGTGCAGAATGAGAGTTGAGTGTGCTTTTGGTAGATTGAAGGGACGCTGGCGCTGTTTACTCACAAGATTAGGTCTCAGTGAAAAAAACACCGCAATGGTGATAGATGCCTGTTGTGTCCTGTGAATCAAAGAGGGAAAATTGTCACTGGGTGGAAGTGGAGTGGCTGTCTGCTGAGTTTGAACAGCCAGACACAAGGGCTATCAGAAGAGCTCAATGCGGAGCTATACGGCTCAAGGAGGCTTTGAAAGAGCACTTTAACAGTGAGTCACAGTAATGCATTGTGGTGTGTTGTCTTCTACCTGGCCCTGCTGTTTTCAGGCCTGTTAGGAATTTTGTAGTGCTTGGTGTATATCTATGAATATAACACTGTCAATGCACCTACTAATTTTGTGGTGCTTGCTGTACATTTATGTTTATTACACTGTTTGTCACTTATCCTATGAGTTGTGTCACACTGTACAGTAAGATGTAAGTGGGTGCTTTCAGAACTGCTAGGCACTCTGCAGCTCATGTTTGGAACTAATAAAGATGAATTATTTTCCAAATAGAATTTTATTCAGTAACAAAATAAGTGCAAAGAAAAATCTGAGATTAAAAGCAAATACATAAAAACTGAATAAATTAATGGAACAGAACTTAACAAGGGAAAGAACATTCATGTCTATTTTACCTAAACATACAGCAACCGTGGCTTTTACAGGTCAGTGTATGTGAAGTTATGGTTGTCGTTAATGTTCCCTGGGGTAGAGTGGAAGGGGTAGGGATGTGACTCCTGGTCCCACGTGGAATGTTGCAGGGGAGAGGTCTAGGGAGGTGCTGTAATGGCATTCTCCATAGACTGCAAAGGGAGGCGAGCATGTGTTTGTTGAACCTGTATGTCCACAAGCGTCTGCAGCATCTGTGTTTTCTGCCAGAGAAGCCCCATTATGTCCTGGGGCTTCTCCCTCTCCTTTTCCCTCTTGGGACTCCTGAGGCTTTCTCTTGTTCACTCTTACCTTCTCCAGGATGTCTGTAATGTTCACCCTCCAGGGCCTTTGCTCATGGTCTAATACAGCAGAGGCTTGCAGGTTCTCATTGAACATGTCATCCTGAGTCCTAGCCTTTCTCCTTTTTATCTGGCTCAGGCACTCCATGCATGTGGAAGAAGAATCCCTCAAGACCACAGTGGCATCTGATAGCACCATTGTCAGTGTAGTCACACCGGAAAGCAAAAGCAAAAGTAAATTCAGAACTCCCTTCTTAACTTTTAAATAAGACATGCTTATTGACATTTCTGCCTGTGATTGCTTGTGCACAGCACCACTCACATACTGAGCCATATTGAGTGTGGCCCACCAGGAGCAGCAGAAATGAGGAGGGAATTGCTGTGTTGCATGAAAATATGAGTATAGGGGAATGGCATCGAATACTGGCACCATTTTCCACAGGCAGTGGTGATTTTAGCTGATCTCTCACTCTTGAGAGTAACAAAGGCTCAGAGAACACAGCTGCTTCTGACATTCTGAAGCCACCCGGGCCCATATGCTTCCATATGCTGCTAGCCTATGTACTGTAATGATGCCTGGTGAAGCTATTGCCAACTGTCATGGGAAAGTGTCCTACCGTGGAGGAAGAAATCAGGCTGCCATCCCTAGAAACCTTTGGGGGAGGATCACAGAGTACCAACATAAAAGTTTCCTTGAGATCTCTCAGGAGGATTCAAGAAACATCCCTGTATATGTAAGCAGAGTCAGGATGAGCTCTACCCTGACATCTGGTGGTGAATTGTGGCGAGTGTGGAAAAGAACTCCAGGGGCGGATCTTGTTTGCATAGGCCCACCCACACGCATAGCATGAGCCCACAGCAACCGAAAGTGGTTACTTTGGCTGGTGTGGGATCCCCAGTTTCTCTGTTATTGGGGCAGGAAGAATAAAGTTTTGTTACCCTGATTCTGTGAATCAAGGCCAGTGGAACTGTTGTATGACAGAAGGACTGAGTGAATCCTTCACCATTACCTAAGTAGCATTTGCTTGTCAAGGGGCATGGGTTACAAAACCCAGTGAATTGAGAGAGGATAGGGACAGGTATTTGTACCTGATGGTATGGGCCCCCTCTGAGGGTTTGAAGCACCAATTGCACCGCCTCCTCTCTCCACTGTTGAATGTCAGAGCTAACTTTGATTCCCTTAGGAGTCTAGTTACAGGCTGCTGAGCTGAATTCACATTGGGCCAATGGTGCACCAGCACTGGGGCTCCCCTACTATGAGCTGAAATCACTAAGAGCTAAAATCACAAAAGAGCTGATGTTATTAAGAGCTGAGATCACTGAGTGCTGTGTTAACTAGTGGGGGAGCCTGAAGCTATGTTGCTCAGCAGCTGGCGGAGCAATTTGTGGGGACGACTGGAGGAGCAGTGAGCGGCGTGGAGCCTTGCGGGGCCGGTTGGAGTGGCCCAAGGAACGGCGAGCGGAGCTGTTTGCGGGGACGGCTGGAACGGCTCACAGGTCGGTGAGCGGAGCGGAGCGGAGCAGCTTGTAGAGCGGAGCAGTTCGTGGGACGGCAGAAAGTGGACTGGCTCGTGGTAAAGGCTGCGGCGGAACCCCCACGGAGAAACAGACGGCTGGCCAGCCTTGGATCACGTAAGGTGCCCCTTAACACCCTGCGTGCCCCCCCCCTTTTTTACTCTGGGGCTGCACTGACCAGGGACAGAGACTTTGGGGGTTGTTGGACTTTTGGGACTTTGGGGGTTGCTGGACCCAAGAGACTTTGGGGGTGTTGGACTTTGGGGGCTCGTCCGGGATTCCCTGGGTCAGTACCCCTCGCAAGCACCTGTTGAGTGTTCTACTGCATTGGGAAACAATTGTGGTTATATTTTGAGGAAATTACTGTTTGTATAATGGCTAATATGTCAGGTTTGTTAGGCCCCGGCCCTGCAGCCTCTAGCTCAGGGGCCGCAGCCTCAGCCAATGATTGGGCAAAAGCACTGGGGCAAATATTGGAAAAGGTTGTGCTGTCCCAGGCTATGTTAAACTCTTGTCGTGAGTTAAGATTATTTGCTGGGGTAGAGGAGTTCGAACCCTGGTTGGAGCATACCACTGAAATGCTGCAGGAGTGGGCCGTACCCGATGCAGAAAAGCGAAGATGTCTAATAGAGAGCCTCAGTGGCCCAGCATTAGATGTGATTCGCACCCTGAAGCTCATTGACCCTGGGGTCAGTGTGAAGGACTGCCTAGAGGCCCTTGATCATACCTTTGGGAGCGTAGAGGGCCCTGAAGACAGTTACTGTAAGTTCCTTAATTCCCGACAGCAAATTGGCGAGAAGATTTCAGCCTATATACAGAGGCTGGAGAGACTGCTTCAGAGAGCTGTCATGAGGGGAGCAGTGACTGCTGAACAGATGGATCGGACCAGACTGGCTCAAATTGTAAGAGGAGCTCAGTATCAGAACCCGATTCTACTCCATCTCCGGCTAAGAGAACGACGGGAACATCCCCCAAGTTATTCCCAGCTGATAAAGGAGGTCAGAGAAGAGGAAGAAAGGCAGGCTGCCAGCGAGTTTTGGGAAGCCCAAACATTGGAGCCAGCCGGCACAACCCCACTGCAAATGGCCAGTGTACTGATGGTGAGCACCACAGAGGAACTTGCCCAACAAATGCAGGTCCTGACAGAACGGATAGCTGAACTGCAAAGCACCATTGACCGAGCTAAGATTTCCAGGAATGAGGCGCCTCTGACTGTGGCGATGGAGAAGTCAGCATTTAGAGCCACCATTCCACCTGGGCGAAGGGGGAAAGGACAATTCTTCTGCTACCGATGTGGTCAGGACGGACACAGTGCTGCCAAGTGCCATAATGAAGAAAACCCCTCCTTAGTGTATGGAAAGCTGAGGATCAGTTGGGAGAGATCCGGTAGCTGCCAGAGAGTCCGGGGACGGGGACCACCCAGGCCTGCAGGAGTTGAAGATTCCCCCAGAAACGACCGTCCAGCTGGGATCCCCGCAGGACTGATAGGGCCTCGAGCAGAGGTCATGGTGAAGATTGAAGGGGCGGAGTGTAAAGCCGTGCTTGACACTGGATCTCAAGTGACTATTATATTTCAGTCATTCTACCAACAGATGCTTAGGCACCTGCCTATACAGCCACTGACTGGCGTTGGTCTGTGTGGCCTCAGCATGGATGAATACCCCTACCAAGGGTATGTCATAGTGCACCTGGAATTCCCAGAGGAGGTTGCTGGGGTAAGAGAAGAGGTGGACACAGCTGCATTAATATGCCCTGACCCTAAAGGGACCTCGGATGTGTCTGTGCTGATAGGGACCAACTCCAGTCTCTTCAAGGTGCTCGCGGATTACTGCAGACGACGGGCTGGGGACCAGTACCTGAATACCCTGATGATCCATACGCTTTGTGCTGAAGCCTATAGGAAGATTGAGGGTGCTAAAAAGGAGACATCTGAGCTACCCATTGGGGCGCTGAAGTACATGGGCACAACCCCCTTAGTAGTGCCTGCAAGGACAGAGCAGGAAGTGCTTGTCATGAGTACCCGGCTGAAAGGCAGTAAAGGGGCATTAGCAATGGTAGAGCAGCCAGTTGAAGGAGAGCTCCCGGAAGGAGTGCTGGTCCCCAGTGGAGTCATAACCCTACCTGCTGAAGCCCAGGAAAAGGTGACTATACTGATTGCTAATGAAACAAGTCGAGATGTTGTTGTGAAGCAAGGACAAAAGATAGCAGACCTCTTCGAGCCTGAATCAATTGTAAAACCCCAGTGTGAGACTCAAGTTCCCACAATAGACCCAGCAAAGTTTGACTTTGGAGATTCACCGTTGTCCGAGGAGTGGAAAGATCGCCTGAGGAGGAAACTTTGTGAAAGATCCAAGGTGTTCTCATTGCATGAGTGGGATGTGGGATGTGCAAAAGGAGTAGAGCACAACATCAGACTACATGACTCTCGACCTTTCAGGGAGAGATCTAGGAGGATTGCCCTCTCCGAGATGGAAGATGTGCGACAACATCTTCAGGAGCTGGCTGCGAATGGCATCATTACAGAGTCCCGCAGCCCATACGCCTCACCCATTGTGGTGGTCCGTAAAAAGAATGGGAAAATCCGGATGTGTATTGACTACCGCACCCTAAACCGCCGTACTGTGGTTGACCAGTACACAATGCCCCGAGTCCAAGATGCCTTAGACTGTTTGCTAGGAAGCCAGTGGTTCTCTGTGTTGGATCTTCGGAGTGGATACTACCAGATCCCTCTGGGTGAAGAAGATAAGGAGAAGACAGCCTTCATCTGCCCATTAGGGTTTTATCAGTTTGAACGCATGCCCCAAGGGATTTCTGGAGCACCTGCCACATTTCAACGTCTTATGGAGAAAGTTGTGGGAGACATGAATTTACTGCAAGTGTTAGTTTATTTGGATGACCTGATTGTGTTTGGAAGAACCTTGGAGGAGCACGAAGAAAGACTTCTTAAAGTGCTTGATAGGTTAGAGGATTATGGTTTGAAGCTTTCAATTGATAAATGCCAGTTCTGCAGGACCTCAGTGAAGTATGTGGGTCACATCGTGTCCCAAGAGGGTGTGAGTACTGATCCCGATAAAATAGAAGCACTCACTACATGGCCATGTCCAAGTAACTACAGAGAACTCAAGACCTTTCTTGGGTTTAGTGGCTACTACCGCAGATTTGTGAAAAACTATGCTACGATTGTAAAACCTCTGAATGATCTTACCAGGGGATACCAGTCCAGCAGGAACAAATCTAAGACCAAGAATAAGGGGAGGTCTCCAAAGCCTCATGTGCAGAGACACTATGGCCCCTTCGAACCATTTGGGCCACGGTGGGATGAGAGATGTGAAAGGGCTTTTCGAGAAATCATTACTTGCCTAACTCATGCTCCAGTCTTAGTCTTTGCTGACCCAAGCAAACCATTTATCCTGCATACTGATGCCAGTTTGGAGGGTCTGGGAGCAGTACTGTACCAGGAACTGGAAGGAAAACGTAAACCTGTAGCCTTTGCCAGCCGAGGACTGTCTGATAGTGAAACTCGCTATCCCACCCACAAGCTGGAGTTCTTGGCCTTGAAATGGGCCATCACTGAGAAATTTCGAGACTACTTATATGGTGCTCAGTTCCAGGTGTGGACAGACAACAACCCACTGACCTATGTGTTAACAAGTGCTAAGCTGGATGCTACAGGGCAAAGATGGGTGGCCGCTTTGGCTAGCTATGACTTCAGCATTCAATACCGATCAGGGAGAAGCAATGTAGATGCAGATGCATTGTCCAGGCGTCCACAGGCACCAGGAGTTGCTGTGATACCCACAGATGGAGTGAGGGCTATTTGCAGTGTGAGTCGCCGGGAGCCAGAGTCCCATGAGAGTCTTCATGGATGTGCTGCAGAAGCTTTGGGCCTGCCCCCTGAATGCGTGCCTTCTGCTTCAGTGAACTATATTGCGTTGGACCAATCTCCTTTGCCCATGCTCAATGCAGCGGACTGGCAGGAAGCCCAGCTGCAAGATATTGACATTCGTGATACACTACTTGCCAAAAGGGAGGGGCGAAGCCCAGCTGTGGTTGTCCCACCTAACCCGGAGGGTAAACTACTATTGAGAGAATGGACCAAACTGAAACTGATTCAGGGAGTGCTACACCGAGTGACCACAGACCCTTTACAAAAGCAACGAGCACAGCTAGTGCTGCCAAAAGAGTACAGAGCCCTGGCCATGAGGGCCCTGCATGATGACTTTGGACATTTAGGGATGGAGAGGACCCTGGAACTTCTTCGTAGTAGGTTCTATTGGCCTCGGATGGCTGAAGATGTTCGCAGGAAATGTGAGACCTGCGCTCGATGTGTTAAAAGGAAAACTCTGCCCACGCGGGCTGCATATCTGAAGAACATCACCAGCAACAAACCTCTGGAGCTGGTATGCATTGATTTCTTGTCTTTAGAAGTAGACAAGAGAAATATTGGGAACATTCTAGTAGTGACTGACCATTATACGCGATATGCGCAGGCATATCCCACACGTGATCAGAGGGCCACCACTGTTGCTCGAGTACTGTGGGAGAAATATTTCTCAGTTTATGGATTTCCAGCCCGGATACACTCGGATCAGGGGCGGGACTTTGAGAGTCACCTTCTGAAGGAGGTGCTGAGGATAGCAGGAATTAAAAAGTCTAGGACAACGCCTTATCACCCTCAAGGTGATCCACAGCCAGAGAGGTTCAACCGAACCCTATTAGATATGTTGGGGACTTTGCGGCCAGAGCAGAAGGCAACCTGGAGCCAACATGTCGCATTTCTGGTGCACGCCTACAATGCCACAAAGAATGATGCTACAGGAGTCACCCCATATCTCTTAATGTTTGGGCGAGAACCAAGATTACCCATAGACCTGTGCTTTGGTGTATCAGAGGATGGAGATAGCTATGAAACTCATCAGCAATATGTATCCCGACTAAGAGAAAAGCTGCGGGATGCTTATCACTTAGCTACATCTGCGGCTCGGAAGAACGCAGACCGGAACAAACATCGATATGATGCTAGGGTACGTCTGCAAGAACTCCAGCCGGGGGACAGAGTCCTGCTGCGAAATTTGGGTATTACTGGCAAACACAAGATAGCTGACAGATGGAAGGCAATACCTTACTTGGTGATGGAAAAGCTAGGAGACCTGCCGGTCTACAAG
>NW_020664419.1:49189267-49351574 GCF_002925995.2 Terrapene triunguis | reverse complement strand
TCCATGCTTAGTTTTCTTATTTTATCATTTGTATCAACAACACTTAATATGTTACCATGCATTAATCAATGAAAGTTTAACATCAATCCTATTTTAGTATTACAAACAATAAACCATTGATTGAACTTGGTGGCATTCTTTAGGGGTGAACTTAATTTGTAGCAGTACAAAAAACAGTTTAGCAAAGAAAGACCAAAGATTAATTTTATGTTGGGTAATTATATAAAAGATCTCAGATTGCATACATTGGTTGAGATGCAATACTGAAACTGGAAGAAAAAGGTACATTTGGGAATATACCATCTGGTATATTCTCTCTGTCTCCTCTCCACTTCTCCTGTCCCTTCAAGTTGTTAGTCATAAGAAGAGCTTAATTAAAGTAACTAAAAATATAAGAAAAATAAATGGAGCAACCTGATATGAATAGAGTTGTGGGAGCTTTGAAAAGCATGTCTATTGTTTTTCCCTTTAAAAGCTTGGCAAGCTTGCGAAGTTCACAAGCTTGTTCATACAGCGTACTTGTCATTCCCCATTCCCTGCTAGCTACACATTACACCTTTATGGAAACCCAAGTATCTTCCATAGGTTTGTCTTGAGTTTCACAAAATATATTGTACAAGCATGAGACAAAACATATACAAAATACATCAGCTCTGCCGACAGTTCTGCAGACATCCACTTCCCAGACAACCACATTACTGTTTACAGTAAATGGTATCTTCTGTTAATTAGGAATTCTATCTAATCAAGACAAAAAGTGACATCCTGAGACATCTCAGTTAGGGCATGTTGGTAGCTTTGCAGATTGTTTCTCTATAAACCATTGATAAATAGTTGATTTAAGTATTAGATTCTAATGTGAGGCCATGTCTACACAGGAGAAAACATCTTCTCTCTAATATGGGATTGACTGTAGTTGGATCGTTGGTGTCAAATTCCAGTTTGATTGTATTTCAGGTTCATGGCAAAGGCCCCAAGAGTCCTGGAGAGGCACTTTTTAATGTTTTGTATAAATCTAAACAGGATTTTCAGCCAGTTTGACAATGGAGGTCAAACATAGCTCTCCCCACTCCTCACCACAAGCAGCATTGAACTCAGTAGTCCTGTTTGTGTGGTCAGGGTTGACCAAGTTCAATAACCATTATAAAAACTCATTGTCACTTCCTTGTTTATACAGCTGCCGGTGATTTGTTCTCCCATCCTTGTTGGGGCCTGGTGCTTCCTGCTGAGCTGTGAGTGCTAGACCCGGCCTTTCTTCTGGGGTATAGACGGCTGCTATCTCCAGGCTCATTTGCATACGCTACCTTATTTAGATGCACATGGCTGCCTGCTATGCTGATATGATTATTCCAGCTATTGGGGTGGCATAACTTGAGAACCAGCTGGAATTCCTGCACTGCTCTTGTTGGAGAAAGAAGATTTGGAGCAACAGCTTCTCCAGATGGTCACACCATCTCTCCACCCACACGCTCCCTCATTCGTTCATGCAGTCTGTAGTGAGCCCTGAGCACATAAGAAACTGCACGGTGTTGTGTATATTAACTCCTATGCAATAGGGTTGATTAAGACTTAATAAATGTATGGGAAATATAGTTTTCCATATAGTCTATAGTGGCTCTTGCTGACTCCTCTCCCTTTTCACTTTTCAACTCTGATTACACATATGTTTCCCACAGCATAAGCATTTTCACCCCACTGTTTGGCCTTCTTTCTCATGTCCACATGTCTGACTAATGTCAGTTGTAAATCAGGGCTATTCTCCTTGGTTCTTTTACCCTCCTTCCACTGATTATCATCTTCCCAACTGACTTTTGAGTACTTGGATTTGGAGGCGGCTTTTTTTTTTTTTTTTTTTTTTGCGTGGTTACTAGGGAATCCTGAGGGTTCCCTAGCAACCATACTAAGGATTGTGGGCATTCCTGGAGCCAGTTCAGCATGGCTAATGGCTGACAGAAGAAGCAGAAGTTTTTCCTTTCCCACTCATTTCTGGGTTGGAGTGCAAGCTTTTCCATGCCTGAAGAGCCATTATAGATTGGAAGGGCAGCAACTTTGACTATGTACAGAATGGTATTGAGAGCCAGTCACCCACTCCCAACTACCCTCTGCCTACAAGTGCACCTGCAAGGGTTGGCTCAATGGAAGCTACTGAAATCAACCCCTGCATAGTCTGGTTCATGTGGTCTACCTGACTCAGACCCCACAGGGTTTGCAGAGCCCTAGCTCTGAACCCTCTTTGTACAAATCCTGTCAAGAAACATTATGCACAACAACAGGGAAAACCTTTTAACTATAGTAGGGAAACTGTGAAAACAACTATACACAGTGTGCTGTCAAGCACACAAAGAAACTGAAAAAACAGTGAAAAGGAGGCATGTCTGGGGTGTGCCTGTACTCCACAATCCCCAGCTACCAGAATAGCTCGTAGGGCTACATGGCAGCCAGACATGTTAGAGCAGCCTGGAGTTCCATCCTGACTACAAGAGTTGGGGAAAACAATAGTGATGTAAAACAACCTTTGTTACCCTTCTCTGGTCCAGTGCCAAATACAGCTTGCATGGACCAGAAAGTCTCCACCTATATGTTACACACACGCATAATGGAATAAAGGGATTTGTTAGATACCCAAGGTGATAAGAGCGTCAGAAATAAAGCTGATACAGTGGGCCACAGTGAAGAAAGATGATACAGTGAAGAAAGATGGCTGTATCATTCATTATCTTAAAGAACCTCTTATGTCCATTTCATATATCTTTTGTTGCTGCTCCCGAAGTCAACAGCTGAGGTTAACAGTTGGACTGAGGGCAGTTGGTTATCCTACCTTCAGACAGATTTTAACTGAACTGCTGAACACATTCTAATCCAAACCAATCATTTTACTTGAAGAGTATCCCATCCTGCCAAGACTTAACATCTGCTTTCTTGTCCCTCAAAATTGTTTAATAAATGTAAAACCACTTCCCCTGTGTCTGCATTTTCCTTCCCCCTGTGTCTTCCTAGTAAGATATACCTAATTCAGATCCCTAATCTTGTAGAGAAATAGCTTACATGCCACATTGGATTTGGATTCATGTGGCTCTCTTTAGCTCCAGACATTTTTCCTCCAAATGCATACAATTTCAATAACAAAATCATACTTAATACATACAGGTTATCACCAACATCTGTCCCTTGAAAATGCATTGATGAATTCATCCATATTTTGTGCTTTTCTAATCTACAGGCCAAATTTCAGCTTTCATAATAAGCAGAAATCTTCCAAACATCATTTAAATATGTATACACCTATCAAATGTTTGCAAGCTACATCTATAATGTAAAGCAGTGTTTCCCAAACTTGGGATGCTGCTTGTTTAGGGAACGCCCCTGGCGGGCCGAGCCAGTTTGTTTACCTGCCGCGTCCGCAGGTCCGGCCGATCGCGGCTCCCACTGGCAGCGGTTCGCTGCTCCAGGCCAATGGGAGCTACGGGAAGCGGTGGCCAGTACGTCCCTCAGCCCCCGCCTCTTCCAGCAGCTCCCATTGGCCTGGAGCAGCGAACCACTGCCAGTGGGAGCCGCAATCGGCCAGACTTGCGGACGCAGCAGGTAAACAAACCGGCCCGGCCCGGCCCACCAGGAGCTTTCCCTACACAAGCGGCGTCCCAAGTTTGGGAAAACTGATGTAAAGGTTTCAACTTAAAAGCTAACAATTGAAGCTAAACCCTCCTTTATAAAGGGCATGTCCTGCAATTGATCCACGTGCCCAAATCCCATTGACATTAGTGGCAGTTCCACCAATAGAACAATTGGAGGATATGGGACTTTAAGTTTTCATAATAATGCACAGGGATTTTAGCTGAATGATTTGGATGTTACTGGGAGAAACATAGCTCAAGCTCTGTACAATCCTTTGAAAAATACTCTGCCATCTTCAAATCATCAGCAATTTTTGCCTAGCTGTTAGTACAGCAGAAGTTTCAAAACCACACATAATTTAAATTTTATGACCTATGCAAAAACCCAAAAGGTCCCAATTGTAAGTCTCAAAGCACTAGTACCTGTAAGATGAGTTCTTTACTCCATACTTTACTCTGTTGATATGAAATGTATGTCAGACTAAGGCAGTTTGGACATTCCTAACATGTCAATGTGCGCCATTAAAACTAGCCTTAGCATATTAGGCATTCTGATAAACTTTGCATGTGCTGAGTTTGCACAATTTGTTAACATTTAAGTGGTAAAAACTGATAGAACACTGACAAAAACAGAACTAAAGAAGCATCAGAAGCTGATAACATGATTTTTTCCCCCTGACAACATTAAATTAGAATTAATCAATCAATCTTACCACTGGCAGCGAATATGTTTTACTACATTGCAATACAAGTACATTTTAACAACCGTGCTTTGAACAAATGAAGCTTCACTGTGAGATGTGCAGATCTGAGTCTATCCATTGTGTTTTTCCTGCTATGGTAAAATCATCTGTTCTGCCTCTGACGTCCCAGTACCACCCAAAACAGTAATTGCTTAACAGTGCTCTATGAAACCTCAAAATGCCAAAATGTCATCTACAACAACTGCATGAACTGTATGAGTGCTGTATGTGTAGTTTTTTATTAGAACCCTCTCTAGTTTTTGACAAGGCCTTTCAAAACTCTATAACATACTGAAGGATAAACAGAGATATTACACATAATTAAAGTTACTTTAAGACTCCTGAATCTAAACATTTGCATGTGTTTTTGAATAAAGTTAACAGTTTGACTTGTGCAGACAGCAGTGGTTTTAGAAACGCAGCTTGTTAAATCATGTTTTCCACTTGCACTGGTGTTCTGTACTGTTAGTCATAGATTTCAGCGGATAGACCCCCTTTAATCACACAAGAACATAGTTCCCCTGAGAAGGGAACATTTTTGCTGGAAATTAGAAAACCATTAGTGCATAAATCAAAACACTGGTGAAATATCCTGCATTAAAGGAGGTTTAGCTGTGTTCACTGCAGCAAAGAAAGGTTAAAAAGCCCCAAGGAAAATGCATGTTTATTCATAAATCCAAATTAAATTAATTGAAACAATTTAGTTGTAGTTTAGAAACAATGACTTCAATCCAAAATGCTGCAATGATGTTTCACAGCAGATTCATTAGTTGGCACTATATTTTGATTATTCTTGTTCAGGGACCAGCTTTAGTCAATTAAAAATGATGTATGGTGCTGGGTCTAAATTGCTGCTTGTTTTAGGGATGGTCCATCCATCTACATAACAACTTATCCATCTCGCTTTTGACAAGAAAATTTAAAAAGTTCTATAATCTGATTGGCTGACATCAAGAAAGAAGGAGAGTCTAGGGCCTGATGCAATAATTAAATGTTGTATTGATTAGTAAAACGATGATTAGATATGTTGCAATCAGATCTACTCACTTATATTTGTACCTTTCATTCTGTGGGACACTGTGGTACTTTTTCTAATATTCTACTGATAATTACTACTGACAAGCCACTATGACACTAAAATTAATAATGTTTCTCAGCTGATGTTGAAATGTTCAGCTTGAAATGTCTCTCCACATGAACTGTATGTCTTGCTGCCCTACCACATGTTTGTAGATGAAGGGAAATACCGATCTGGATGGACTTCCAGAATGACACAAAAACAGATGAAGCATGAAATTAAATTTAAAAATTGGTGAAGCTTTTTCTGCTACAATAATATTCAGGTGCTGTAATTCCCAACATCTAGGTATCACACGTCAACTGTGAAATAATATGCTTCATCAAACAATTGCCTAATGATTAAATTTATGCCCTGCCAACAGAATATCCAAGATGAGTGCCTAGATTTGACAAGGGTGTCAGCCAAAAATATAGTAGAAAGACAATGTGGGTGAGATAATATCTGTTAATGGACCAACTTCTATTGATGAGAGACGCTTTCGAGCTTACACAAAGCTCTTCTTCAGGTCTGGGAAAGGTACTCCAAGTACCTCTGACTTTTTGTGACACCTCTCAGCTTGTGATTTTCATCCTTTCACTATGATATAAAGGAAAGAATTTTGCTGATCAGGGAAAATATCAATTTAACACTATCACAGCAAGGGCCAAACCCATGGCTTTTAGACAAGAAAAGCCATTCATTACAAAAATCAAAGGATTATTTTGAGATTTGGATAAGCAAGACTAAATTCAGATTCACGTCTCTCTCCTTCAAACCCTTCTTCTCCTTTGAACGTCTGATCTCCATCTTCCCTCTCCCTCCAATCTCAAATTCTACGTGGTTTGTTGTCTCCTTAAATCTGCTCTATGTCTTTCAGTAATCTCAAAAAACTTCCATCGCCCCATTTCACTCCTCACCTCAAAGCTCCCATCAGTGTGTCTGTATCCATAGTGCCACTAGTAAGACAGCTTTTCTTCCTTCTTCTCTCACTGCTCTGTGCTTGTAATCTACCTAGATTCCTGACTGCCATTCACCACTGTGGTATCTGAGCACCTCCAGCCAGTAGGGACTGGTGATGAGGTGGAAGAGAGAGGTGTTAGGTTTTCTTGGTGGTCTTTTTTAATGGGAGGGCTGAGTCAGATCAGTTTGCATTTTCCTCTTAAGTCACTGATGATCAAGGTCATGTGGATTTTTATGGGAGTAGGTTCCAGATTTATGAGACAATTAGTGAGAAAGCTCTCAATCACATACAAGTTTTATTTCCTTTTTTTTACTGTTTTTTTTACTACAGATAATTTGTTTTGTCAGCAATTCTGATTATTTTCTTACATTAATATTAAAAGAAAGGGTTACAAATACAAAAAGTAAGGCAATACAGTAGAGTTGATAGAGGATAGCTTATGAGTAATAGGAAATATACATCTTGTTTTCAAAAAGGTTATATCTGGTTATTGTTTTGGTTGTTATCAGTAGATCCATTTGTACCATCTTTCTTCAAATAGTTTAAGTGTTAGACTAACAGTCAATAAATCACTGCATTTCTCTTAATGGTTTTATTCTGGTCAGCCATATTTCTAGAGCTCATATTTGTTCGAGTTGTTTCTGCAATCATAGTGATTAAATGCATTTATTGGCTTCAGTCAAAAGATTGAGCTTTTATCTTTATTTTGTTTATTTTTAATACAAAGATAGTAACTAAACATAAGCTGTTTGGAGAAAGGCCCTTGTTTTTTTATTTGATCTGTAAAGCAGCTAGCACACTTCTGAGTGATGGAAAATAAACAATTAATAATGCACAAATAACTTCGGTTTGGGACTCTCTATCAAGTGATACTTACTGTCACCAAGAGATTAGGTTCCAAAAAAGCCCAGTAAGATTGGTAGCATTTTAACGATATGTCTGTAGCATGCAAGTCGGTGAAGTGAACTGCAGGCTGCATCCAGCAATGCTAGGCTCCAGCAGAAAAGCCCTTGTGTGCCATACCTTTTCCTTCTCTGAAAGTCAGGCCAAATGCTACAAAATGGTGAAACCTCTCTGTCACATTTTGCTAAGCAATTTCCATTCAGCTGTGTTCTCTCACACATGGCAACTGAAAAAGTTAAACAAAATGCAGAATGTCTTCAGCTTAACCTGGCTTGTTTTGTTTTCCTACATTCATTTATTTCAAAAGTGAAGCATATTATCCGCACGATAGCTGCCCTGAATGTATGGATGAGTGTAATCCAGACATTGATTTATGCACTCACAACTACCCCAGGAAAGGTCACAAAGTCGCAAAATGTGCCTGAATGTTGGAATTTGCATTTGTGCCTGAGGTAGCTGAAAGATGATAAAAGGACATGTAGTTAACCAGCTCCCTGTTAACTGTGCTTCTGAGAAGGCTCATGTGTGATTAGCCCACCAGCTGAGTGATTGAAGATGCACTAACACAATTTGTTCCTGATATGCCAGGATGGTCGGATAAGCACTACTGATGCGTACGGGTAAGTCTTCTCAGTTTTGGTCAAACACCACCTGCCTCACCCTTTTGGGGTATATTTTGGAGCAAATCTTCCTATCACACATGCAGAGAGCCTTATCCATAATGGAACTGCTATTTTTAGTCGTTACGCTTTTCAGCGCAGAAACTATAACGGCTTATGTCTTTGTACAGCACTTTGCACAATTTGGGTGCTGTTGTAATAGAAAGTGATATAAAAATAATGTATGGTGGGGCAAGAATTGGGAGCTCCTAGAGGGTGTACATCTTTGCATGTAAGGAAGCCAAGCCCTGCCCAGCTCCATGCAACACAGTGCAGTGGGAATTTGAGGTTAGGCTAAGCTGGAGAAGGCAAAGGAGGTAGCGCCCAAGAATGGATTAAAGCAAGATCCAGGAAGCTGCAGATTTGTTGGGGGAGAAGAGAGTTTTTAATCATATTGCATCCAAATCTGTTTATGGTTTAATTCACCACTGTCTGATAACACTGCTCTACAGCCAAAATGCTTCTGAAATAAATGTAGTCAAACTTTACTAATTCTGGGTCACTGAGGACGAAAATGATGCTTAAAATTGTTGATTGGCTCTAGTTTTCAAGATATGCTATTGGGTCAGTATATACGACCCTTGACTTGGGAATGGCGGAGGATAAGTGAGTTATAAAGGGAAGGGATCTCAATTTAAACCAGAAATGACTAAAATACATCTTTGACTGGATCTATGAATAAATCTATGACTGGGTTTGGACAGTACTTGCTTTTTAGGCAAAACAATGAATCATGCAATCTGAAGCTGGTATTGCGTCATACATGATATGAATTGCATCATGTTCTTCCTAGAAGTCATGGATGATGCAATCATAACGAAGCTTACATCACTCTGCTGAACAAATTGCCCTATATCAGCTCTAGAAATCATACAGTGTCATGCTCTCTTATTTGTCAGTGTTTGATTTTGCAAAGGGACACATTTCTGTTTAGCCAAAGTGAGCAGAGATGCCTCGTACTTCTGTGAACTGTGCAGATAACTTCTGCTATGTTTGTGGTGAAGTGACTTTTGCATCACAAAAGCGCAGTATAACCACTATGGTTAAGAAAGCCTATCACTTTTATTTTGGCTGCAAAATTGGAGATCAGGACAAGAGGTGGGCCCCACACATATGCTGCAACACTTGTGCAACAAATCTTCGCCAGTGGTTGAACAGGAAAAGGAAATCTATGCCTTTTGCAGTGCCAATGATTTGGAGAGAGCCAACAGATCATACCAGCAATTGTTACTTCTGCATGGTGCCTCTAGTTGGGAAAGGTGTGTCAAAGAAGAAAAAGTGGACTGTGCATTATCCAAACATTCCATCAGCTATACGCCCAGTACCCAACGGAGAAGGACTGCCGGTTCCTGATGCACCAGAAACATTCTCACTTGAGTCAGACAAGGAAGAGGAAGAGGATGAAACTTCTGGTCCTGAACCATCCATGTCACAGGACCCACATTTTCTCCCATCCTCCTCCTCTGAACCACACCTCATAACACAAGGTGAACTGAATGACCTTCAGGGATTTGGAACTACCCAAGAGTAAGGCAGAGCTGTTGGGCTCCAGACTACAGCAGTGGAATCTCCTGGCATGTGATGTTAGGGTTTCCATGTTCCGTGACCGTCAAAAGGATCTTGTCCCATTCTTCTTCATGGAAGGTGATCTTGTAGCCTGCAACAACATCGATGGTGTGATGGCAGCCCTCAACATCGTTCACGATCCAGATGAGTGGAGACTGTTCATTGATTCATCGAAGACGAGTCTTAAAGCTGTTTTACTGCATAATGGCAATGTTTTGCCCTCAATTCCAGTTGGTCATGCAGTCCATATGAAGGAAACCTATGACAACATGAAACAACTTTTGAGGTGCATAAACTATGACCAACATCAGTGGCAGCTTTGTGGCAATTTGAAGGTTGTTGCGCTCTTGCTTGGTCTGCAGACTGGATACACAAAGTACTGCTGTTTTTTCTGCGAATGGGATAGTCGTGCAAGAGATTCCCACTACATCAAGAAAGATTGGCCACTCCGACAGTCATTGGAGCCTGGGAGGAAAAGTGTTCAGCATCCACCACTCGTTGAATCAAGGAAGATTTTGTTACCACCCTTACACATCAAGCTGGGTCTGATGAAGAACTTTGTCAAGGCCATTGACAAAACACAAGCAGCTTTCAAGTATCTCCATGGAAAATTTCCAAGGTTAAGTGAAGCTAAGATAAAGGAAGGTGTCTTTGTTGGTCCTCAGATTCATGAACTTCTTCCAGATGATGCATTTGACCATGCACTGCGTGGCAAGGAAAAGACGGCATGGAAAGCCTTCCAGTTAGTGGCAATAAATTTTCTCGGAAACAACAAGGCAGACAACTACAGGTTGTTGGTGGAAAACCTCCTCAAGGCATACAAAAGTCTTGGTTGCAACATGTCACTAAAGATACATTTTTTGCACTCTCATCTAGATTTTTTTCTGCCGAACTGTGGAGCAGTGAGCAACGAGCACGGCCAGCGATTTCACCAGGACATTGCAACAATGGAGAAACGCTATCAGGGCAAATGGAGCCCATCAATGCTTGCAGACTATTGCTGGACAGTGACAAGAGATGCTCCATTTAATGAATACAAGAGACAAGCCAAGAAGTGCAGAGTAGACACTGAATAGGACTAAACTATGTACAGAATAGTTTTTTGCCTTTTGTTTCATAATAAATTTTATTTATATAACCCTTTTGCTGATTTTTAAAGTGTTACATAAACAGGACAGGTGAAATATTATCATGTAAAGCAACCATAAACACATGAAAAGACCTAGGCTTACAATTTATGATTAAAACTCTACTATCTACACAATATACATAGACATAAAATGTAAAAACTTAAATATCTTAGAAACAGTAGCCAATCAGTTGTTTTAATTGTCATATTTGAATTCAGCACATCAAAATACATAATAAATAGCACATTTTATCTCTGAAGCAGACGACTTCTCAAAAATTGGAGACCAGTGTAATACGTAGATAATTAGCTATTCCTTTATGGAGGAGATGGAATTCCTCCCTCCCACCAATGAGCCATTCCCTAACATGCAGCACAAGAGACAGAATTCAGACCTATATGCAAATCATACACATTTTCCCTCATACATATTGGCTGTCCTCAGACACATTTTGGAGGATGGCAGGATCCTGGCAGAGCATGTAGGTTACTGTGATCTCCTCAAACACACAGTTGTTTCCAATTTTTTGCTGGAAATTAGAAAAACATTTGTGCTTAAATCAAACACCCAGCTTTAACGATAGTTAGCTAGGCTCCCTGCCGCAGAGGAAGAAAAAGGCCTCCAGGAAAATGGTTGAGTCTGAGCCAAATTTACTTCTCAGTTTACACCTGTGCAACTCCACTGAAGCCAGTGGGATTACACAGGTGTAAAGGAGTCCAGAATCCACATATTGATTACCATACAATATGTGTATGAAACTGAGACTGCCCCTTGCTCTCCCCTAAACGCTTTTGCTATTGTCTGTTCTCTTTGCATACCTAAAGTGAATGTTTCCCATTAAAAGGTTCCTTTCAGATAGAAATTCCCTTGTGTTCCTCTCTCTCTCTCTAAAAATGACACTCACATTTCAAAGAGAGTCAACATGAATAGCTTGGAGGAAGTTTTTAAGGTGAGCACTAAAAACAAGCACTCTTCAGTGTGTGTGTGTGTGTAGTCCACCAGTTCGGCGATGACGTTTTCATGCTCTCTCTTTTTGTGGATTCTGGAGTGACTCTGAAGTCCAAAGCGTGACGCACATGCTCGCGAGCATATCAGGCAGACAAAGTCATTGGTGAGCCTCTTGGTAGCTACTCTTCAGTATGGTATTCAAAAAAGATCACATGATTGCAGACAGCTCTTATTTTCTACCACTGTTCCATTCTTGTCACAATCTCTGACACATCAGTACTGTACATTCATGTCTGACCTTCTCATAGTCTCTTCAGAATCTTTGCCATCAGAATAACCATACATTGCATTTACACACAGCTTCCTATCTGCAAGCCCCAAAGGGCTTTACAAGCATTTATAAATTAAGCCTCATAACTGCATTGGTAAGCAGCATTATCCCAGTTATACAGACTGGGCCATGGGAAAAGAAAGATTAGAAAACTTGTCCAAGGTCACACAGAGAGTGTGTGGCAATGCTGGGAATAGAACATGATTTTCCTGACTCATCATCCTGTGTATCAGCAACTTCCTTCCTTTTACTATTATTGCTATTAATAAACACATGTACTATAATAGCACCCAAAACGCCCCGAACAAACACCGAACAAACACAGAGAAAGAGACAGTCCCTGCCCTGCAGAGTTTGCAATCTAACAGTAAATAAGCCTTTGAATCCCTCATGCCACTAGAATTATCTTGCCCAACTTTGAATTCATTTTAACAATGTATAATTTGATTGGCTGGAAATTCTTATTCTCCCCATTTAGGGACCAATTGTGAACCCAAATGGAATCAAAGGAAGTATTGCCACTGACTTCAGTGGGTGCAGGATTAGACCTTTGGGGGCAGATGTTGTAAGGTGCTGAACATCTCCTGAGAGATACTGAGTACCCTGAACTCTCATTAAGATTGAGGCGAGTTGAGTGTACTCAGCACTTCAGAGGTTTGGACCCTAACAGATGTGGAAACAAACTGTGAAACTTTTTCTTGCCAATCAATCAAAATTTAAAAAAATATATATTTAACCAGTTACATGAAGGTAGCCTATTGTTCTCCTTCACGTTTTTTACAAAACGTTAATGGCAAACATAAATAAATTGGCACTGAGTGTTAGCTTTGGCTTTTGTGAATTTTTATCAGGTATTGTTTTGAAAGGTATTCAAAGGATAAAAATATTTCTCCCAATATCTGGTGAACAGACCCAATTGAGAAAGTCACTAATAGGACTGAGTGTGGGATGAGAGATGCACACAGAACTGGACTGAACAGGACTGCATTTTAATGTCGAGTAAATACAAATCCCGTTACAAACCAATCCTACTCTAACACCAATATTTTATGGGCATAAGCTTTTGTGGGCTAAAACCCACTTCATCAGATGCATGCCTCCGATGAAGTGGGTTTTAGCCCATGAAAACTTATGCCCAAATAAATTTGTTAGTCTCTAAGGGTATGTCTACACCCAGCCGCTAGTTCGGCGGCTGGGAATCGAAGTTCTGGGGTCGACATATCGCATCTTGTCTGGACGCGATAAGTCGAACCAGGAAGTGATCGCCGTCGACTGCAGTACTCCAGCTATACGAGAGGAGTACCGCGGCGTCGACGGGGGAGCCTGCCTGCCGCGTGTGGACCGAGGTAAGTTCGAACTAAGGTACTTCGACTTCAGCTACGTTATTCACGTAGCTGAAGTTGCGTACCTTAGTTCGAATTGGGGGGTAAGTGTAGACCAGGCCTAAGGTGCCACAAGTACTCCTCGTTCTTTTTGCTGATACAGACTAACACAGCTACCACTCTGAAACCTGTCACCAATATTATAATGTGCAGTACAGTCAAATTCAGTTCTGGTTGCCTTTATAGACTGATCATAGGTCTCCTTGTAACTAACAGTTTTAGAATTCCAGACATAAATGTAGCCTTCTGGATGGCTACTGGTAATGTCCTGCAAGTGTCAATAATGGCAAGATGTGGCTTTATTTTAAAACATATTTTTATTTAGACAGTCTTTAATTTAACAGCAATAAAGGTCTGATTTTCTAGTCTCCCCAGTTTTGTCTGAATAAGAATTGGAGGTTTAGGCACTAAGCGACTCCAGGCAGTGAATTTATAGGGAAATTATTGCACTTTTCAGTTAGTTAAAGTCATTAACTTATGCCTTATTACAGCAGCTGAGACATGCAATAATCAGCCAACAATGCACTGCCTGTCATGTCTCAATGCTTAGTTAATTTTCTGGAATGCACATACTGAGAAAAAAATGCAAAAAAGAGGAAATGGGGGAAAGAGTTACTCTGTAGTTTGTTTTTCCTAATACTGTCTTGGTAGCAGCTTTATATTTTACTAGGGGTTTTCTATATTGGCCAAAGCAAACCATGCAACTGTTATCTATAAATGAGAATTTCAAACCTGTTTGCATCAGAATCAATATCACAGCCAATCTACAACAGCTATGGGTACAGCTATGGGTACCAACGGAAGCCAGTTACAAACTCCCATTGAACTCAATGGAAGTGGTTTTGGGCCCTATTTTTAGAGTTCAATAATTGTTAGCCCATCTAACATTTCACTTTAGACTCTAGGAGTTAAAGAGCCTTACAAAGAGATAAAGAGTTTCCTCTAATTATCCACTGCTAAGTACAGCTAATTCTAACGAAAGCAGGTAGAGAGCACTAAGGTCTCTCCTCAGACCCAGAACTGTAACTAAAAGCATAACTCGTTTTGGTTCTTCATGGTGTGTATAAACATTGTTTTAGGACACAACCTCTTATCTACTCTGTAAGCAAAGCCTTGGGATGCATTCTTATTTTTAATATAAAGCAATACACATGTCTGTATTCTGTAAAAACAATATCTGCAACAAAGAAGGATTAGTTATAGATTATAAATTTGTCAGGAGTAACTATCCTTTATCACATGCAGAATGGCATATGTCACACCTTATTGCAAAGTCGTCCTTTTCTTTATAATTACTTTTATTAACACAGCCTAGCAAGATAAGTCACTTTTTAAAGGATTTAGAAATGTTAACCTATAAGAAGATGATTGCTAAGAATGTGTCTTATTATTTAAAGTTAATTTCTAGTCCCTCAAAGCAATAGTGTAAAGTTTTTTTTTTTTCTAGTAACTAAATTTGGGGGTTGATCTCAACTTTTTGCAATATTCTCTAAAGAAGCTTGAAAAGAATTGACTTGATTCTCGTTTCATTTACCCCAGTTTTACACTGCTGTAACTCTGCTGAGTTCAATGGAGTGACTCCTTGTTTACATTGATATAAGTGGGATCAGAACCACGTCCAATACTTCTATCTCTGCCAGTTCTGTTCTTTTTCGTTTGTCAAACATTAATTTGTAATTCTGTTTTTTTAATGAAATATGAGTCAAGAAGCTCAACACTTATTTATTTGTTTGTGTGCCAGCATCACTGATGATGTAATATTCTCAGCGCAACTTTGGAATATGGACCCTGATCCTGGAAATCTTCACTTATGTGACCATCCCTTACTCTTGCAAGCAGTTCATTTAACTCAATGGGCTACTAATTTGCAGGATGTAGCCCACAACTAATGAACTTTTGCTCCACCTATGGCTTTTTCTGCTGCAGCATATCACTGGAGCATAATATAGAAAAATAATGCAGGACTGGCAATTTTATGTAACTACATGGTGCAATGTAATACAAAAAAAATTGAAATTGCAAATAAAGCAAAATGTAATGTTGGCAAAAATTTACAAACAAACTTGCAAATTTTGCACAGCTCTACAGAACAGGCCTCAATAGCAGCAAGATATACTTCCAAGGAGTACAAGTTGCTAGGGAAGGCTAGACCTCTATCATCACGGAAGCTACAGAAGATTGTTAGTGTAACTGAGGAAATACAAGTACACTTTGTGACTAAAAGCACCCCAGTATTCACCCTACACACCATTGCAGGGGTCGGCAACGTTTGGCACGCGACTTGCCAGGGTAAGCACCCTGGCAGGCCGGGCCAGTTTATTTACCTGCTGATGCGGCAGGTTCGGCCGATCGCAGCCCCCACTGGCCACGGTTCACCGTCTCAGGCCAATGAGGGCGGTGGGAAGCCGCGGCCAACACATCCCTCGCCCGCGCCGCTTCCCGCAGCTCCCATTGGCCCGGGACGGCGAACCGCAGCCAGTGGGGGCCGCGATCGGCCGAACCTGCCGCATCAGCAGGTAAATAAACTGGTCCGGCCCGCCAGGTGCTTACCCTGGCGAGTCGCGTGCCAAACGTTGCCGACCCCTGCACCATTGTAATAATCTTTGTACAAAATATGCATTGTGAGGTATCATTTAAAACCAATAACTCGCTTGTCAATAATATCATGGTGTAATTTATGTAGCAACATTATAGGTAAAGTTATGACATCCCCCTGTATGATGTTCAAAACCACATAGCTCTACCTAGGAGAAGTTGTTAAACAAGCCTATCCCAAACAAAGGATGGTGTGTTTATCTCAATTTACATATAAGCAGTAAATAGGGCCAGCAAGACAGCAGGCATAGGAGATGGCAGCAGACAGAGCAATTTGCATTTCAGCAAACACAGGTGGGGGAGAAAGAACATGGAGCTTCCTTCACCACCAGACTCCACGTTGCGTTCGTCCCTGTTTGAATAAACTTTGCTTTGAAGGGTAACCATCAGAAGAAGCCACTTCAAAGATTCACTGGATTATAAAAAAAAGGGGCAGAGAACCCCAAGGTCTCTCTCTTTCATTTAACAAAACAAAGGCACCAGCACCTTTGGGCCTCTGGGAGAGATCCTGACCAAGGAAAGGGTCAGTCACCATCTTGCTGGAAGACTGTGGGTGAGAAAGGTTATCTTGAACAAAGCCTTCAACCAAAATTTGCTAGATTAAGTTTTAGACTTTTAGATGCACGTTTCCACTTTTATTTGCTTGTAACCATTTCTAACTTTATCTCATATATTTGAATTCATTTAAAATCCTATCTTCTTTTGTTAATAGACTTGTTTTTATCTTTAATCTAAACCAGGGGTCTCAAACACGCGGCCCACACTGCCCCCCCCCCCAGTTACTTCCTGTCGCCACCAAACTCCCCTCATTCCCCCCCCCCGCGAGTTATTTTATGTGGCAGCTAAGCTCCCCGCGCATTGCTCCCTAAAAAAAGCCACAGCCCAACAATCAAGAAAGAAGGCTACACTGCTTAAAAACCAACTTGATTTAGAGGGGAAGCAAAAGCCGCTATGATAGATAGAGAGATTAGATAGATAGATTATAAAACATGGGAAAAGGAGATGTTGATAGCAGTGAATATAAATTAATAGCTAGAAACTATAGAAAATTGATAAGGGAAGCAAAAGGACACAAGAAGCCCCCTATAGCCAGCAAAGTTAAGGACAATACAGATTTTTTTAGTTAAATCAGGCACAAACGGAACCTTTTCAATGGTATCAGGGCAGAAATACAGAAGTATTCAATAAATATTTTTGTTCTATATTTGGGGAAAAGCCAAATGATTTAGTCATCTCAGATGGTGATGATCAGCAACTAAGGAGGATGTTAAACAGCAAATAATAAAGATAGACATTTTAAATCACTGGGTCCAAATAACTAGCATCCAAGAGTTTTGAAAGAGCTGGGCAAGGAGTTCTCTGGATTATTAATATTAATATTTAATAGGTCTAGGAAAACTGCAGAAATTCTAGAGTACTGAAAGAAAACTGATGATGTGACAATATTTTTAAAGGGTTTTTCAAAATAATTTGATATAATTTTTTATGAGAGTACATGTTTGATTGATAAAGATAATGTTGATATAATATACTTAGACATCTGTAAGGTATTTGAGTTAGTACTGCATGACATTTTGATTAAGAAACTAGAATGATATAAAATCAACTTGGCACACATAAATGGATTAAAAGATGGCTAACTGAGAAGTCTCAAAATGTAATTCTAAACGGGGAATCATCAATGAGCAGGTGTGTTTCAATAGGGTCTCACAGGGATTTCTTCTGGGCTCTATGGTGTTTAATATTTTTATTAATGACATGGGGAAAAAATCATAAAATCGTTACTGATCAAGTGTGCAGATGACAAAGATTGGAAGAAGGATAAATAATAAGGATTGCTTGGTAAACTCAGCAAAAGCAAACAATATGTGTTTCAATACAGCCAAATATAAGGTCAGACATCAAGGAATAAAGAATGTACTTATGGGATAGGGATTTCTATCCTGGGAAGCAGTGACTTTGAAAAAGACTTGGGTGTCATGGAGGACAGTTGGCTGAACATAAGCTCTCAGTGCAACACCGTGGCTCAAAGGGCTATTGTGATACTTGTATGTATAAACAGGAGACTATTAATTAGGAGTAGGGAGGTTATGTTACCTCTGTATTTGGCACTAGTGTACCTGCTGTTGGAATATTGTGTCCAGTTCTAGTATCCACATGTCAAGAAGGAAGTTGAAATATTGGAGAGGGTTCAGAGAAGAGCAACACAACTGATTATAGGATTGGAAAACATGCCTTACACTGAGAGATTCAAGGAGCTCAATCTATTTAGCTTATCAAAGAGAAGGTTAAGAGTTTCTAAGTACCTACATGAGGAACAAAAATTTGATAAGAATAGTCTTCAGTCTAGCAGACAAAAATATAACAAGATCCAGTGGCTGGAAGCTGAAGCTAGACAAATTCAGACTAGAAATAAAGTGCAAAATTTTAACAGTAATTAACCACTGGAACAACTTACCAAGGGTTGGGGTGGCTTCTCTGGGAGGCTGGAAATTTTAAAATTAAGACTGGATGTTTTTCTACAAGATATGCTCTAGTTTAACCACAGCTATTGGATTTGAAGCAGGAAATAATTCTAGAAAGTCCTATGGACTGTATTATGCAGGAGGTCAGACAAGATGATCATAATGGTCCCCTCAGCTTTAAAATCTCTGAATGAATCTATGGGCATGGCTACACTGCTTTGCAATTTTGACTACGGGGGTGTGAATAGCAATGCGCACCGAAGTGCTGTGCTGTAAGTCCCCTATGTGGATACTGCGGGTGTGAACTAAAAGGTTCCTGCTTCATATTAAAGTACCCCTGTTTGAAGAGAACTACATTAATGAGAAGTAGGAACCTTTTAGTTCACACCTGCAGTGTCCACATGGGGGAATTTCAGCACAGCAGTTTAGTGCGCATTACAATTCACATCCCTGTAGTCCGAACTGTAGAGCAGTGTGGACATGCTGTATGAAGCTATTGCTTTAAAAAATTCCACTAGTTAAAACAACATGGATTTTGCATCTTCAGAATATTCCTCATCAGTTGCACATTAAGACCTAGACTGGTTGACCGTGGCTCTTTAAGAGTAAACACCCATAGGAAAATAAATTTAACACTCAGTAAATGTTCTATTTGAAATAAGTGAAGTTTTGTCTAAACAAAGAGTACTGAATGAGTCCTTTGTCATTAATAGAGCCATTTAGAATTGGTCCACATTAGAAAACGTGCACCAGTTTAACTAAATTTATTTTAATTGATCTAATCTAATGTATATGTCCTTTAAACTGGTTTAATCCTGCTTAAATCAGTTATGCTTATGTGACAGCTGCCATTTTGGCTAACACTGAGGATGGAAGTGGAGACCTCCAGAACTAAAAGCACAAGCTTCTCTGGCTTGACCTAAAAAAACCAGACTTAACAGATTCACATCCTCTGTGGACAGGGTCTGTGAATCGGACACAGAAAAGGATGTGTAATACATATGGATCTGCAGGTTACACTTGCATCTGTAAATTACTGAATTAAGTTAAACTGACGTAAGATAAGGTTAAATCCATTTAAGTGTATCCATATTAGAAATTTATACTGGGTAAACTACATCAAATTAAAGTTGATCTAGTTAAACTGATGCTAGGTTTTTAATGTAGACAAGCCCTCACATGTCCTTCCACAGCTTCCTGAGGATAAACAAAGCAAATATGAAGACTGGATTTACTAATATGGTATATAGTGCACGTTGCTACAATGTTTATTTATTGTTTCTGTTTTATAGATTCTATATGTGGTCTGGGTAACGAAACCACGTTAAGCCATATGTTCATCATGGCCATGTTCTTTTACTAATTTAGGCCAACACATTTTGTTTTATAGCTGATCTTTGCACATTGTTAACAAATACTGTACAAACCTATAAACCCTGTTTTTGAGCAGCTGTGAGAACATACTGCATTCTATACATCCTGCAATGAACAGAGAGGAATACCGTTTAATGAGATCCAGTCCAAGCACTTTCTGAAAACTTAATTTAGTCATAACATTCTCCAATAAATCTATATATTAGCACCTATTTGATGCATTGTCTTAAGGTTATGTTGCACAATTGAAAACTTACTTTCCATTTTCTGCCCAAGACCAGGTGACTAGTTTTAGTAAACTAATAATTTAATGTTTTAAAACATTCCCTTGTTTTATTTGTTCTATTCTTTGTTCATTGTTAGTTTTCTTATAAAAAACAGTCTTTCAAATTTGGTTTTAAAATCAATTAATTTTTTCAAAAAGCCTTTAAGGCTTGCAGCAAAATTACTCATGGAAATGAAATATGTATAGCCCTCTGTTCATAAGAACTGAGCACAAAAAGACATGTTACATAAACAAAATTAAAATCCAGATGGCTAGTGCTTATTATAAACAGAAATAGATTCTTAACAGTGATTTTAAGTAAATGCTTGCCTTGAGTTCAGTAGATGTCATGTGATGAAGCAAGTTTTTTCACTTTATTCCCCAGGTATAAATATGCTTTTTTAAAGTGTCATGGGATTTTTCATGTGTTTAAAACCATGTTTAAGAAATGGTAAAGGTATACATGCTATGTCACAAATCAGCAGATGCAATGAAATCCATATCAAAGGTTTACACAGTTTTTCTCCCATTATTGTGTCCAAGGGCCATTTTATACTGTTCTCCCTCCGTACAGGAACTCCCATTGGATCTGGTTCTTCATGGCCTTGTGCCATCATTTACACCCATTCAAAGTGGCGTACGCATAAGAATGGTCCTGCTATAGTGGGGAATGTTCCTGGCTTCTATACTACACTGATGGAATCAGATGATGAAAGGACCTGAGTTCCCCACCCTAACTCCCTTCACCTGGATGCCTGCCTGATCTAGAGGACTCTTCTTTCTCTTTCCCGTATGGCAGAGTCCTCATAACCCCAATAAGGCTGGGACCAGGATCCCTAAGAAGCTTAACCCTAGTCTCGTCGGGGTCACTGAGGACAAGGGCTAGGCCATCCCCACTCTGGAGTACTCTCATCGAACCTGACGCTTCCCAGACCCACTGGTCACTATATTGAGTTTAAACCACATATAATTTATTTATTAAACAGCAACTGTAAAAAAATAAGGGAAAAATTGAGAAGATTAAAGGATCTGGAACCCTGCACTATCGGCACAAGGAATGCCGTAAACAATAGTCTCTGGAACTCAAGAAAATTCACAGTCTACTTCTTATGCATCCCAGGCCTCCTTCCCAGGACCTGGCTGTGCTGCAGTGATACTGCAGTTAAGACATCTGCTCTAGTGGTGGCTACACGCCCTCAGGCTCCAAGTGGCGGGACCCTTCTCCCCAGCATCAGCCCTCCCATTTGGTTCGCATCCCCCCACTCTGCATCCAGCCTTTAAGGCCCTCTTGTCTGGAGATGTCTCCCTCCACTGGGCCCTCTCTGCCCAGAATCCCTACCTCGTTCTCCCTCTCCACTCCCCATGCTCAGTGCAAGTTTACTTGCCACACGGTGGACCGTCTGCTATCCCGGTTCTGGTCCCGCGGCTCCCCACTATAGCTCGGTTCTGGCTCAGTGTCGACGCAGCTGGTTTCTCCTGCTCCAGCTTCCCATCTCTGGGCTGCACTCTCACTCTCATGCCTTACTCTGCCCCTGGCAACCCCAACTCACACAGAGGATGAGCCCTCGCATTGGCCTGCCTGCCCTGTCAGTCCAGCTGTCTTGGAGTGCTGGCCTCTCCACATTGGCCCTGGGGATCTGTCAGTCCCAGGATCCTGACTCCTCTTTGGCCCGTCCCCTTTCTCCTGGTGTTGGGAGAGGGCCAACCAAAAAACATTTGGGGGTCAACAGTCCCCTTAGAGTGGGTTGAAAACGCAACCAGTGATGTGAGTGGAGATCTGATTTGGCAAGGTTTTCACTTTGGACATGTGTTAATGACTACATAAGCTGCAAGGCAATGCAGACTCTGGCCCATTTAAATCAATAGGAGAAGAATGCATATATTGAGGGCAGTATATAGCTTCTATAGCTGCCTAGGCAAAAGTCTGTCCATGACTCATTCCAGTCTGGCTTCATCCCCACCACACCAAAACCCCACACCAGCCCCTCCTAGCTTGCTTAAAGGGACACTCCCTTGTTAAAATTCTTTGTCTTGATGCAGAAGTAAGTGGGTAGAATGCTATAGCCTGTCTAATGCAGGAGGCCAGACCAGCTGATGATAATGGTCCCTCCTGGCCCTAAAAACAAACAAACAACCCCCAGCAATCTGTCTGCTGCCTTTGATACCATTGTTCATTTCCCTTTTCCTGTTCCCTTAGGCTTCAATGATTCTGTCTGCCCCTCATTTCCTGCCTTGCTGACCATTCCTTCAACATCTCCTTTTTGGCTCCTCATGCATCCCTAGCCCATCTGCTGGCACCTGTGATGTTTAGGGGGTTCACCCAGATCAGGAAGGGGTTCTGTCACTGCCTGCCCTGTAACCCCGGGTGCCTCTCTGCTGTGCAGCTTTGGCTCAGAGCCCTGACATCAGCAGCCTGTTTACAGCACAATGGTCTCATCCTAGCATTCACCAGCCCAGTTACTTCTGTCAGGGTAACATCAGCCACCCTTCCAGTCCTGAGTCTCCCCAGAACTGTCTCCCCTGCAGTGCCTGGTCCCTGTTACTGGACAGTCACAGTGGTAACAGCAAGCTGGATGCCTCCAAAGAGTCACAACAGCTTGTTAGCTCAGATGGAGCGATGCACCCCACCTTAACATACAGCACTGAGATGGTTTGCTGTTAAATTAAGAATAAGTTTATTAACAAAAAACACAGATTTAAGTGATTTCAAGCAAGAGGGAAAGAGATAAGGAAGGGTTACAAACAAAACAAAAATAACATGCTTTCTAGGGTCTAAAACTTAATTCTAGAACGATATCGTTTTGCCTAACACAGTTTCGTACTCACACAAGTTGTCAGCATTCTCCAGCATGTTTTAACAGGAGGACCCATGTGAACCTCCAAAGCATTGTGTCATCATGCAGGGTTCCGTCATTGGCCCCCTCCTCTATTTTCTGTTCGCATTACTTGAGTGACTTTGTCAACTTTTTGTCACTGAAGAATCCAGCAACCACTACATATATAGTGGGAGGGGGGAAAAGGATGCATTATTATATTATAAAAATATAAGTATTCACAAAAACACACATTGGACTGAATCCTACAAATTCACAAAGGGAAGTGTCCCTTTGAAGTGCCTTTGACTGAATATCATGGGAACAGTGCTTCAGCAAGGACTGCAGAATCAGGTTATCTTAAATACATGTCCTGTCCTGCTGAAATTTAAAGGGATTCTATCAACATAAAAAATCAAAACTTCAAAAATGCCCATCTTGAAATAGGTTTTCCCATTGTTGTGATAAGTGATTCCTAAAACTATTATAACTGAAAGAGTTTATTTGCATACATTTGACATCCTCTGAATAGTCAGGGTCACTAGTTTCCCCCTTTATAGTCAGTTGGGTATCTGCTTCCCCTGTTATTTGTGTGGGTCTTTCACACAGCAACAGCAGGGGGGAAAAACCTTTAAAAATAGAAAGATGTAACTTCAAACCACAAAAATTGGCTGGATGGCTCAGAACAGGCACAAAGAAAGGCCTGGCTTGCTATTTTCTGGTATTGACACTGTAAGATAAAAATATGATTTTATTTATTTAGCTATATATTTTTTTAAATTAAGAGAAGAGCTCATCCCAAGTTCTGGACACTTCTTTACAAATCTTAACAATACAAAAAAAAAAATCACATTTTGCTGCTTAAATCCACAGCTAATGCCTCTACCACCATAACCAGATCTGCCCCCAAACCATAGTTATGGTCATGCCAGTAAACAATCACATCCAACTGGAATGCTGATCTCATCTGAGGAAAAAAAGGTTAGTTTTGCAGCATGTCCCAGGTTCTGGAAGGCCAAGGCAAAGTACATTCCAGATTGAAGGGGCTCTCAGGGAAAACATCCTTCCAACAGCTCCCTCTCTTCTGTACTGAGGGAGCTTCTGCTCAGCCACCAATGACTGCAGCTGTAGCAAGATGTTAGGAGGGGAAAGGCAATCTCCCAAGTACATTAAAGCATGACTTAACGTTTTCCTGAGCTCCTTTCCAAAGGGAAGGGTGAAATCAGCAATTGCTGAAACTACAGGCAATGTAATATGACTGGACACTTGTTTTTCAGTCCAATAACATCTGTCAGAAAGTAGCATTCAATAATATAAATGTGGAACTTTTACTGTGTTTCTTTGTGTTTCTAACAAGTTAGGAAACAGTTAATTTAAAATTAAACTGAATTCTAGAGACTGTCACCATAGAAATACCGGAATTGTCATACTGGATCAGACTATGGTCCATCTAGTTCAGATTCCTGTTTCTCTGAAATTGGCCAGCACCGAATGATAAGAGAAATGTGCAAAAAACCTGTAGAGGGAGTTTCTTTCTAACTCTTGTCAGGCCTTCATGCCCTAAAGCATCCGAGTTTAAACCCTTCTATATGTTTTTAAATCCTGTCTAACATAGCAGCAGATGTCCTCATTCATCCAACCGTCTAATCCTATTTTAATCCTGCTAAAATCTTAACCTCAGTGATATCTGTGGCAATGAGTTCCACAAGTTAATTGTGCATTGTGTAAAAAGGTATTTCTATTGTGAAAAGCAATACATATAGTGACCAATTTACCTTGTCTGTCTCATTCAGTATTTTGTATACCTCTGCCACGTTCCCTATTCACTGACTCAATTTGCTTTGCAAACTGTGGAGTGAAGGAGCACCATAAACACCTGAAGAGATGCCTCATTGCAAGTTATATTCTAGTGTTCTTTAGCAGCCCCAAGATGTCATAGATCCCCTACACATCCACCAGCCCATGGTGCTTTTGTAAAACATAATGTAAGCAGTTTAGTATTTGCAGTATAATAGCCTTTCTCTCAGGTGTATTTTGCATAGTGAAAGCAAGCATACATTGAATGGTACCCACTCCGTTCTACCTTATCTATTATATTTTTTTCCAAAACATTGTAGTTTTGTTTTAAGAAGAGGGCAGTCTTTAAATTTTACTTGCAATCTTCTTTCTTCTTTGTGTTATAGCCTTCAAATACATTGAATCATATAGATATATCTGATAACAAAAAGCTGTAAAGGTTAAGCACATCTGACACTCATAATTTACCAGCTAAAGTTATCTTGACTTTTTTGCATCACTTTTGGAAAGGTTTAGCAGAAAAACATTTGGTTTACATTTGTCCCCTGGCTGACTCTATCAATTGTTCTATTAAAAAATTAATGTTATTTCTAAAAATAAGGTTCTGTCAAACCAGGAACAGAAAGGAAGTGAAATAAGTTCAGCGAGTTTGAACTGAGTACCAAATGTTTGTTTTATGTGCTGAATGGCTCAGATTAATTTTGGGTACTAACTATCAAAGGGCAAAAGGCATGACTTTTACATGCACTTGTGGGGTCAATCAAGTATTTTCAACTCCAATCTAAACCCCTTCCAAAAACCCAAACAAGGGATAAAATGATCTGAATCTTTGGGGGAAAGTATTTGTTATAACAATTTTTAGTTTAATTTTCCTCACCGGTCACATCTGACTAAGCTCATCTGGTGTAACTGAATGTGAAACATTCAAAAACAATGAGTCTAGGCCGACTAAATTTGTTTTGAACAGACATACTTTTGTGGATGGGGAGTAGAAACTTTTTTTTAAAAGGCCTTAAAAGGCAGGTTTTTTTAAATCACTTTGAAAAAAATGTCCTAGCATGTGACTGGGGAAAAAATATACATTGAGATTCCAAAGAGTTCCAAGAGAAGGGTTTTCTCATGTATCATCTTAACCAAGGCATCATCTCCTCATTCTAGGAAAATACTGCAGCCATTACCTAAGGAAGCAGTCATTGCTTATGTGAACTACTTAAGGCGTATAGTAATGGTTCTCAAAGTTTTTCCACTGTTTGGACCACCTCTTAACAGAGAGCTTGGACCAACTACCCTCCCTGTCATGATCAGATGGCCTACACTCTCCTATTCACAAACACAAAATCCTTATGGCACCTACAGCAATTTATTCTTGGGAAGACAAAGGGGAAAAGGAATATTGGGGAAGTATTAGATATCGTTTTAGCTTCTCTTAATACATTTTAGCATCTGAAAACAGGAAGGAAGAGCCAGCACGATGTGACCAGCCAGCTCTCTGCAGACCACCATCAAGTGCTCTACGGAGAACAGTTTGGGTACCTTTGGTGCATAAAAAGGATTTAGGCCCTGACTCGTGCCTGTGGCCAGGGAACACACAGTACAATTTGTGGGGAGTGGCTGCAGGTAGCTTTAAACCATATTCCCATTCCTCTGATTCTCGGGCTGCTATGCACTACTCCTGCTCCCCAGCACAAGGTTGGCTCCCCTTCAGGCTGCTCTAATACAGACTGGCTGCCAAACCATGTATAAAAGAAGTTCATTTATACCTGCTTCTTTTCCATGGCTTCACCCACTATACTGGCATCTGGGAAAGAAGGTGGCTTAGGAGCTATTACATCAGTTCCCCATTACACTAAAACCCTTATGCTGAGGTGATCTTCCCATGGCTGTCTATATTGTCATTAGGACCAACTGAGTAGTGGCAAATAACCCAACACAGCTGAGAATCCGGGCCTTATAACACAGGCATTAGTTATATTCCTGTAATGACTGTTTCCATGGTAAAGGGTTAAAGGATTAGGACCTGTATTTGCCAATTTAGGGCCTGCTCATGGTTCTACTGAAATAAATGGAAGTTTTCCAATTGACCAACAAGAGCAGGATCAGGCCCTAGTTCATAAAATCATTAGTTTTAAGTTAACATTAAACATACTGCCAGCTATTTTACACAATTCCAATATACACTGAAAGAGTCTGTTTTGTGGAGTTCATATTTTATTACATTTCATCGCTGACTCCAAGGAATGCTTGGGGTTTGAAAGCTGTTTACATTTATCTTCTTTTGGTTTACATTTTTGACTGTATTAATAGATCATATGTTACCACTCTATTGTGGATTAGCATTAAAAGAGGATACTGTTTTAACATTACATGGTAATGTCTTAAAACCATATAATTGTCAATCTCATCTCGCTGAAATAATTCTTCATTCCATATTCAAGTCCCTTGAATCTCTGGAAAGTCCTCATGGTAAAGTGGCTTGGAAAATTACTGAGGGACCATTGGCGTCAGTTTCCCTGCTGGTGTAACTCTAATGACTTCAATGGAGTTGTGCCAGAAGAGAATTAAACCCTTGATATACAACCTCCCATGGGATGTTCGTTGTTGTATTATACAGAACATCCTCATGCTATCTGCATATAATAGACTTTGAATAATCCATCCCAGAGAAGCAGCTTTGAAAGGCTGGTTATTATATGAAAATATGTAACTTGAATTATGCTTAAACCCCATAAATCCAGGCCTGAAATAGTCAAGACAATCTCAATCCCAGCATAATAATGATATAACTAATTTTTATCTCATTGCCCTATAATTATTCTCAAAGGTTTTGATCCTGCAATAGGTTACACTTTGCCTGCACAGGTTACTTCACAGATAAACCCATGATCCTGAAAACCCAGGGTCTGATCCAGAAAATACTTGTACATGCTTATACTATGCACATGCATCAAGTTACTCACATATATAAAGTTTTGCGAGATCAGGGTTTTATCTGCATAAACTTGTTTTAAGCAACATCAATAGCATTAATATTCTGAACAGAAAAAAAGAGCTTACCACGGTGTAATTTAGAAAATATAGCAACACTTAGCACTCGTATAGCAATTTATGTCTTCCGTGTGTTGTGCAAACATTAACTAAAAGATAAAATGCAATGAAGCCTTTTTCTTCCAGTGAAGCCTTTCCCTCCATATGGTAAATTCAGTCTGTTTTCTAGACACTATCTAAGGGTAGAAGACAGCATAAAGCCTCTTCAAGTTGCATTCATCTAAAACTAACTTTTTCTTTTATCCCTCCAGCCCACAAGGTTTGATGCTGATATGTTTTTGAAGGATTTTTTATAATCAAATATATTTGTTACACAGAAAAAGGAAAATGAAATATTATTCCAATATGTAAAGTGGATATAAACAAGCAAACTAATGTCATTTCATTTTTCTTTTACTACACAAGTAAAATGAATCTCTCTCAATGCAGCGTCCAGCAATTATAAAAGATTCAGTGGGTGGAGGCAGGGAAGTATATTACTGTACAAATATAAACTATAATTATTCATAAACATAGACACACATTGAGCATGTTCCTGCAGCCCTCATGCAGGCAAAATTCCCAGTGACGTTCACTTTGACTTGACTTCAGTGGAAGTTGTGCCTTAGTGAGGACAACAGAATCATGTCATGTTAACAGAACTGTAAGGATTCGTGTTTGACTACATCCCTTGGGTAGATTTCACATTAGCAAATAAGATAAAGGACTTGTCACATTTATTATTCTTCTATTAAAATATATATGGTTGGATCAAATCCAGCTATCCAGCTCATGCTTATTTTTTTTAACTCTATGTAGGATGTACCCCATATACCTCATTAAAGCTTGTAGAGCTGGTTAGATGACTCATTACACCCTTTTGGGGTTAGTGAACCATTTGCAATCCAATTCTGATTTCATCCTAATGTAGTCAGTATACCTAAGTATCCACCACATAGCTTGGACAAATAATTCTCAGTCTATGGGTGCTATTTGGTATCCATGTTATGTAGTTAGCCACATGGCATTCCTTCTGCTCCTTGACAGATGCTTTGTAAACAGGAAAATCAGGAATAGTGATTAAGTCACTTCTAGCATGAATTCTCAGGCACATAATCATTCATGCTAAAATTCATGAAACTTTTGGGAGTACTGAACATTTTTACCCATCCCCAGAAGTTATCTAAGTACTCATGTGAGTAGAAAGTAACATGACCCAATGAAGCACAGCCAACTGATTTTGTTCATGAATCAGATGGGGCGGGGGTTGGGGGTGGGGTGTTTCATTTTGTTACAATCTGACCAGCTCTAAAACAAAATGTAAAAAAAAAAGTGTATTTCTTTTAAACAGAGGCCTTAAACTTGAAAGGACTTCCCCCATATAATCCATTAGTGAGTATGTAAAATGTGATGTAATAAATGGGTAGCAGTGTACTGGTACAGGACTTCAGCTACAGACAAGTGTTCAGTGCAGTTGGGTGAAGACAGAAACATGGCCACTATCCCTGCATCAGTAGCTGGAAAGTAGAGCACGTAAGAGGCATGATGGTGGCTCTACACATGGAGAGTCCTCTAAGCTAGAGGAATTCTCATGTGACTAGATCTACAAACCTTAGGGGTCCTTTGCACCACTGGAGTGGTCCAACATCGTGGAAGACTGTTGAGTTCCATTGAATGTAATATCTAACCTTTGGAAAGTTCAGACCCAGAGCTGAGTATAAATAAGAAAGTCATAAGATTCTCTGTTTTTGCTTATTCTACTCTACAAAGTCTGATAGAAATTCTGGCTAAGGTATTTGTGCATCTGGAATAATAAGAAGAGCTGGCACTGCTTTGTTTTGTTTTTCATTTTGAGCAGGCTAAGCACAGAATGTGAATCACTGGGAGGGAGAAAAGAGGGGAAAATATGTTTTGGTCAGCCACTGGAACCTTTCATTTATTAATTCTCAGAGACCGTGGTCAGAGTAAGGTGGAAGTTTTTAAATGGTGATAAGCACTGAAGAAGAAAGACAAGTAGTAAAACTTTCTCTGGTAAAAAAATCAAATGCCCCAGACCCAATCCATTTCTTAAAATGGCAGTCAAGGTGAAAGAGCACAAAGAGAAATAAAATACCTCATCTTCTTTAATTCTTTCTTTTTCTATAGTCATCATTCCTAAGGTTCTGTTTCATTATACCCACAAAAAATCTATTTTTCGGAACATACCTCACAGTGGTGTCAGCTTGGTGGTCAATCATTTCCATGGCATCTTAGACCTAATGAGGAGATAACTATGTGACTGACTCCCAGAAAAAAATATCCTAATGCACCTTGCTGAAAAATTACCCTACATGTTTTATATGTACAAAAGAACATGAAGCAAATCTCTATTAGTTACATCAGTCTGACACAACATAACTTCTAGCACACACACAAAAACTACATTAAAAAACATTTGTAAGATTACAAAGTCAAACACTCAAAAGGCAGGAAATGACAGAATTAAGCTTGACTGTGCAGTCTTAATTAAGCCACTTTATGCATATGCTTTATGATACAGTCTTTAATTATATGATCAAATACTATTTTCCACAGGATTCCTACCTCATTCAGTTGAACAGGCAACATCAATTCTGGCATTTTCTAACTGTTGCGTGCTTGACTTTGCAATCTTAATAATGTTCATCTAATGAAGGCTTTGCGTGTGTTATTTCCTAGATTTTTAAAAAAAGCAAACTGAGAAAATGGAAATTCCATCAAGAGGGACCATATTGACACCTATATGGGTCATCAGCTGGGTTGGGATCTTTAGGTACATAACACAGACCTCTGCCACTTGAGCTAACAGAGTAAATTATAGCCGTAGTAGCAGAGGATAACAACCATGGACCAGCCCTAGATCGGGATGAGATATACATTTGGCCAGTGGGTTTCACAGATATTTGCTGACAGCAGAGGAATGGTAAGACTCAGGAATCTAGTGTTCCATACTCTTCCGCCCATTTCCCCCCAACCTTACAGCTCTTCCGCCCCAATCTGTTCCTGTCCCGGTCCTGTCTTTTCCCTGCCCCTGAATCTTCATCAAAAGTACCTTCCTGATAACAAAAGCCAAATTTCAAGACCCTGCTTCAGGACATGGGGGCAGTAAAGCTGTACAAAGAAAAGGTCATCAGAATTTTTAACATGTGATAGGTAGTGCACACAGAGTGAACAATGGTCCCTCATCAAAGAACTTGCCATCTGAGATAAGAATTAGCTATCCTTGATAGGCCCTAAATTTAATTTATAATATCCTTGCATTTGTGCTGCAACCTGAACACTTTAGGCCAGATTTTCAAAAGGATTCAGCATCCACAAATGGGGCCAGATTTTTAAAGATGCCCAGCATCTAGAAGCTCCCATGAGAGTTGGACATTTTAAAAAAAATCTCTCACTTCATTTAGGTGCCTCTTTGGTAAAGGTTGGGTGCTGAACTCCTATGACAATCTGGCGCTATATACTAACCTTATAGACCACATTTAAACCTTTTCCATTACAGTCCCTGGTGTCAGTTTCTAGTTGAACATTCTGGGTATGTAGGATCTTGACTTAATATACAATGGCGACTCCCTATGCAGCTCTAAGTCTTTTATGTCAAGACACACACAGAGATGTTTTTAGTAATTCAAAGTTCTTACCTCTTAACTTACTTGGAGATTTCTTAGGCATTGTGGTTTATAAATCAATTAATGTCAATATAGCTGCTATGCATATACACCCACTTAAACCACGAGAGGTTGCTTGGAAAATGTACTGTAGATTTTTTTCTTTCTGTAAAAGAAATGACAAAATATCTGATGGTGTTGGTATTTTTGGCAGCATTCTAAAAGGATGAGTCCACAGAGTTAACTAATTACCAGCAAATTTCAGTTTCAAAAAAACAAAACTGTTTTTAAGTGATAGGAACACAGAAAAGTCTATATAACCACTAATCTAATTGTTTCTCAGTCTTGTAGATTAAAGCAAATCTGTGCCCAAGTCTGTTTTTTTTTTTTTTTTAATAATTTCCAGGTTGAGATTTTATATGTTAAATTTCAAACTCAGACAACTTTCTCCATCTGATTATCAAACCATTGTAAATAAGAGCTTGTGATTGAATGATAATATAACCGTATCTTAAAAGTGAGACTTTTTTATTTTACACACACACACACACACTTCATGTGTATATGTTTTTAAAAATAAATATATTAGAGTTACCTAACAAATGAGAATATCCATGTTTGAAAGACAGGTTTTGTGGATTAGTCACCGCACTTTTTGGGTGGTCCAGTATAAACTTGTGAAACTTTATGATACACAAACCGAATATTGTTTAGAAAATAGTCATCTGTGTATTATATTTCCTCTTTACATTTCTGTGCACTCTTATTTCCAACATATAACTAGCAGATCCAAAGCTGAATGATTTCTCATTACAACAGTCACCAGAAAAGGGTGACCCAGTGGAACGGAGACATTGTGCAGATTCGCACTGCCTTGGGACTGACCGGTATAGGGACTTATTTGTTGATAGATGATTGATTTTTCCATAGTTATTTGCCATACTGACAAACCAGACCAACTCCTCTTCTTCCAAATGTATTCCTGATGCTGCCTAGACCTTGAAGAGTCACTGAATATTAATGTGTTTGGCTTTATTTTTTTGGCAAAGGAGACTCTCTGAGCTCAACTCAGGAAGAATACTTTTTTCCCGTGTCTTCTGACAGTCTGTAAATAGGTTGAATCAGCTCATACATTAAAAAAATTAAAAAGTTAAAATACTGTCAAGCTGAATCCACTTTTCAAGATCTTACATTTTTTGCTTTTTCTATTTAGAAAAACTAAGTCATATTGTGTTTGTTTTAAAAGATTTTTTAAAAACTGTACTTTTCAAGTGCAAATTCATCTCTGTTTTCCAGTTACATTTTCCTATTGCTTTCAAGAAAAGTGGTTTAAAATAACAAGGTTAGCAGTGAAGTAATGAAAGAAGCTTCAGTGAAAAAAGCAGGTACCATAAACTTACTGACTGAATTTAATAAATTCTCAGCTCCACTAGTGCTAAAATATAGAGCTATCCATTCCATTATCACTCAGAAAATAAGTTGATTGAATATTATTCTAATACATAATTCCTTATGGTACTGTTATGTGTGACACAAATGTGAAACAATTAAAGACAACTGAAGGTCAGTTGAATTGAGTGAAAAATGATGCTTTCTTTACAGTAGCATATGTTAATTCTCATCAGTATATACTTCTGTCTGAAAGGTATTTAAACACTAGAATAATCCAGAAACAAAGCTTGTTGACTGTCAATAGAAGGCATCTGCTTCTTCCCATGGATGTCAAATCCTCCTGACATTTTCCTCAGATATCATTGGCAAGGGAATAAAAATAGCTTTGTGTGTTTGAGATTTGTGTGTTTATCTATATGCAGCTAGTGACCAGAGATTTTTGCCCAGATGTTATCTTTACATATTACAAGGAGAGCCAATACCACTAAAATGAATGTGATGACACTGGGGTAATTGAGGGCAGAATATATTCCAGATTATTAATTATTTTACTTATAGGCCAGATTGTGGAGCTTTCCCTAAAATATTTCATCAGGATGGGAAGAAGCAGAGTTGCAGAGGTAGCTGACGTGCATGGAAAGGGCAAGCGCTGGGAACTAGTTCTCTCCACACACAGATCCATGTGATGTGATCTGCCACTGTGGCCAGTTTGCCCTACCAAATGGTTACAAACAATATGGTGAACAGCAGTCACAGAACAAAACTTGTGTGCACCTGTTTGTTTATTGTTGGTCTGAGACTAGCATATCCATCAACTGTTAGATAAAATTTCAGATAGTGAGTGATTGTAACTAATCATCTTCTGAAGGATGTTTGGCGGCCTTCTTGTTCAGTTTTCAGTGGCATCTCCCAAAACCCACCCCTCACAACCTTGCTGGCAGCCTCACCCCAGGGCCAAAGGAATGAATAACTCTCCAATCGCTATAGGTTGTGTGTCTGGAATGTGGTGTACCTCATCCAGTGCACTAAATGCCCCAATAACAATAATGAGGGTGAAACCAGACAATCTCTAGGCTCTCAAATGAACCCACACAGAAAAATGATTAAAGACAAAAACACCACATCACCTGTGGGTGAACACTTTTCACAAAGTGATCCCTCTATATCTGATCTATCAGCCCTCCTCATCCTCAAATGAAACCTGCACAATACTTTCAAAAGATGAGCCTGGGAGCTTACATTCATAACTTTGCTAGACACTAAAAATCATGAACTGAATAGAGAGACTGGATTTATGGCGTATTACAACATCTGTAAAGCTAGGTCTACACTATAAATGTATTTCGGTACAACTGCGTCGCTCAGGGGTGTGGATTTTTCACACTCCTGAGCCACGTAATTATACCAGCCTAACCCCCAGTGTAAACAGCCTTATATTGACAGGGAACTGAGCTTATTTAGTCTGCAGAAGAGAAGAGTGAGGGGGTATTTGATAGCAGCTTTCAACTACCTGAAGAGGGGTTCCAAAGAGGATGGAGCTCGGCTGTTTCTCAGTGGTGGCAGATGACAGAACAAGGATCAATGGGCTCAAGTTGCAGGGGAAAGGTCTAGGTTGGATAGGTCTAGGTTGGATATTAGGAAACACTATTTCACTAGGAGGGTGGTGAAGCACTGGAATGGGTTACCTAGGGAGGTGGTGGTAGCTCCATCCTTAGAGGTTTTTAAGGCCCGGCTTGACAAAGCCCTGGCTGGGATGATTTAGTTGGTGTTGGTCCTGCTTTGAGCAGAGGATTGGACTAGATGACCCCCCCTGATGTCTCTTCCAACCCTAATCTTCCATGATTCTAAGAAAGGAGGGCTTCTCGCCTCGACATAGCTATCGCCTCTCATGGAGGTGGATTAACTACGCTGATGGAGAAGCTCTCCCATCAGTGTAATAGCATCTTCATTGAAGCCCTACAGTGGTACAGCTGTGCTGCTGCAGTGTTTTAAGTACAGACCTGCCCTAACTGACTAACAATCCCACCCCAGCTGCTTTTCCCTGCCATGACTGGAGGGGTATTAACAGACGGGCCACTTCCCCTTGAATGGCACTTTGAAATATGTGTTAGCTACCTATGCTAAACAACCTGTTCAAATCTTGTATTTAAAAGTGACACTTTGAGTTAGTTTCCCAGACCTGAAGAAGAGCTCTGTGTATCTCGAAAGCTCGTCTCTCTCACCAATAGAAGTTGATCCAATAAAAGCTATTACCTCACCCACCTTGTCTCTGGGATGGGATTTGAGAAACATTGGCCAGGTTGTGCAGGGAAATTTGCACTACTGCTGCCTTCATTGTACTCATTTTGTGGATAAAAAACAGATTTCTGTCTCTGGGCTTGCCCCAAACTAGCACACTGTGCCAACACTGAAATCGCTTTCTTTTAAAATGTCTAGAAGACAAAAGCTTCAACCCACCTCAATGTAAAACTATAGCTCATTGCTATAGGTAATGGGTAATGTGTTTCTAAATGAGGCAGACACCGGAGGAAACTAAAAAATCAGTTTATTGAGATTTTCATGGAGGAAACCAATCAGGTTTTAAGATTCATCTTGGACCAGTCGTCTAGCATTATCATTTGCTCAGACTGTGCCAAGCAGTACTTCTAATACGGAAGAGTACTAAAGATTCATCGTTTAATCAACGGGCTGCAGTGAATGCTTTTTTGTGTATGTGCTCCTACACTGCCATGGATCAGTTACATGCAAACAGATCACTTGTCCAGGGCCCCTATTGTCAGGGTACTAGCTGCAGAAATAAAGCTATAAGACTGCTCCAGCATCGTTAAACCAGATCTAAGGCTTACCTATATTGGAGGGAGGAAAGAAGCAGAGACCTCATCTATGCCTCTCCAATAGTCACATTTAAATATAAGTACAGCACTTATTTCTAACCTCGCAGACTCCAGAAACAAGACCTTAACATTTTGACACTCTCAGGTCCAGAAAGCTATTTTATGTCATCTTTAGAGTTTTCCAATATATATTGGTTATTTTTTTTCTTTCCTTTTCAGGCCTGTACAGTTGAATTCATGGAACAAAGGCTATTGGCTTTGAAGGCAAAAGGATATAAAAATATTATCCATATAAAATGTAAATATTTAGAGCATTTTTAAAGAGTCTTTTTTGTAGCTATATGGTATGTACAGATACTTGGTTGGATGGTATATTCTATAAAAGTTGCAGTTGAATTTAGGACCAAATCAGGCTCTAGCTGAAGTCAATGGTAATCTATCCATTGAATTCAGTGTACGTTGGAGCAGCATTTAGTTGGGATAAACCACATAACTCACTCATAGCTGTGCTTCTCATGAGTAATGCAGTCATCCCAAATGAATGCTGGTAAAATCCCGAAATGATAATAACAACAACAATTGTAGTCGCTATAGGGCATGAGCCCTATTGTTCAAGGGATTGCACTCATAAAAAAGACAGACCAAAAGAGCTTAGTGTATACCATGTTGTATGCACAAACACAGAATAGGTAAGATCACAGCTGTATTTACTTTTCTATTTCTATCCAAAATGAAGACAATGAGTGTTATGTCATTAAAAATAAGTTGTATATTAGTTGAAAATTGACTTGATCGATAAAGTCAGTAAAACATTTTAATATTTATTCATTGATTTCATATACTATTTACTTAAAATAATAGCATATGTTTAAAAATTGTTTTGACTAAACCAAAATATCAGTTGTCCCAACCATTAAAGTGCCCTGGCTATACTCCTAGGTGATGACAGTACTATATTTAGTTACTGAGTACCACCAGCTGTCTTGCTAACAGAAGTCTGGCATTTTCTTTAATTGAGAGCTGCAGAATGTGTGAAATGATACCACTCACACTCACTCATGGTTATACTAGCATGACCAATTTGAAAGCTTTGGATTTTTGCTTCTTTGTTCAGAGGGTATCAGTACAGTACAATATTAAAAACTGAAACATATACAGTGGTTTTATAGGGACTTCTATACTGATAATGATTTAGAAGTCTCAGTTTCCTGAGTTTCCATGGGAGGGAGGAAAGGTGAAGAGAAAAAAAATAGTAATTCCAGTAATTTCAGTAATTCCAGTTTATACCCTTTTCTGGTATGTTTTTTACTTTGTCACCCATTGTGACACTGGCAGTGTTGCCAACTCTTATGATTTTGTCATGAATCTCATGATAATTATTGTTTTCCTTAAAGCCCCAGCTCCTGGAGCCAAGTGGATAAGTGATGATTTCACACTTCATTCTTAAAGCAAAAGTAAGTTTCTAGCCCTCGTGGCTGTGGAGAAAGCTTCAAAATGTGACCCCAGGGCATGCTAAATGCTCAAAAAGCAGAAGAATAAAAAGAACAGCAAATCTATTATTTTTACATAATCTCATGATTTTTTGTGAGCTTGACTCGTGATTTTTGAACATTTGAGGTTGGCAATACTGCATTGCGTCATATAATGCCATTAATTTTTAGGCAGACCTAACTGATTTCAGCAAAGCTGTCTGGTTAATATCTATTTGTATAATGTGGCCTATTGGGCCAAAACCGTATAGCTAACATTTTTTATTGCATGTGCTATGGATAACAGGCAGACAAAATAGATATAGAGGTAAGAACAGTTGTGTAGTTAAGGCACTGGACTGGAATGCAGTAGATCCAGTTTCAGTTCCCAGTTCTGGCACAGATTTAATGTGTTACCTTGGGCAAGCCATTTAATCTCAGGATCCGAACCTCAACTGGTGTAAATTATAACCCCATGACAAATGCTCCTTGATTTCAGTGAAGCTATGACAATTTACACCAGCTGAGGATCTGCCCCTTCGTGCTTAGTTCCCATCTATATAACAAGGATAATAACACTTCCCTATTTCACCAGGGTGCAGTGAAAATAAAATCATCGATGTCTGGGAGGTGCTCAGATACAGGGGTGATGGACTTACATAAATACCGAGATAGATAGGGAAAAACAGCCTTGGGAATAAGTCACACACCAATTTGCTGTATGCAGTTTGCATTGTGGGCTTTTTAAATCTTTAAGTGCAGCATGTTGCATGTTTACTAACATTCTCTGCTACAAAACATATTGGCTTTGCTGAGATGGAAAATTGCCCACTATGCTTAGGGTCTACCAAATTCATTGTCCATTTTGGCCAATTTCACGGTCATGGGATTTAAAAAATCATAAATTTCATGATTTCTGCTATTTAAATCTGAAATTTCATGGTGTTGTAATTATAAGGGTCCTGAGTGGGACCCTTATAATTAAGTTGGGTGGGGGGGTGACATTCTGTACCTCAGAGGGACACCCAGCACTCCCATGTTTATCCTAATAATATGATTGTTTGGTATCTAATGCAAAGTTTGTCATGTTGGGTGTCTTCGGAAGGCTCATGATGCACTGAGCATTGTTGTTACAGTGATGTTATAGTAATTTTTACAGTAATGTTATAGGTTATAATTTCATGTATATAGTTATGAGGCTGAAAATGTATCCTCATGGCTTAAAATAAGCCCAGGCAAAAATTCTCTAAGAGCAGAGGGGCAGTTCACAACTCATCAAGGCATTTATGGGACAAACCCAGCCCAACCTCACTGGAACAAAGGATGCTGGCCTAGGCAGCAACAAAAGGATCTGTTGGACTCTCAAGTGAGTCACTCCCCTTCCTTTGGTCAGTTTGGAACTGTGATGAGGTAATGCTCACCTGATCTGAAGGGGAGGGGCAAAGTGAAGAGGGAAAAAAGAACATGACAAAAGGGAGAGACATTTGCCATGCTCCTCCTCTCTCTTCCACCTACATCTACAGACACCACACCAAGCGACTGAAGCACTGATCAAAGGGGAGCGCCTGGCTGAAGAGCAACCAGCCAGCCTGTGGTGAGAAGCATCTAAGTTTGTAAGGGTTTTGGAAGTGTTAAGATCAGCTTAGAATGCGTTTTGCTTTTATTTCATTTGACCAAATCTGACTTGTTATGCTTTAACTTATAATCACTTAAAATCCATCTTTACAGTTAATAAATCTGTTTGTTTATTCTACTTGAAGCAGTGTGTTTGGTTTGAAGCGGGTCAAAGCCTGGTACGTATCAATTTCTTTGTTAAATTGATGAACTCATATAAGCTTGCAGCGTCCAGCGGGCATAACTGGACACTGGAAGATGGAGGTTCCTAGGGTTGTGTCTGGGACCGGAAGTATCGGCTAGTGTCATTCGGTTGCATAATCCAAGGAGCGGCTTACGTGCCAGAGGCTGTGCATGAACAGCCCAGGAGTGGGGGTTCTCACAGCAGAGCAGGATAAGGCTGGCTCCCATAGTTGAGGATTGGAGTGACCGAGGAGATAACTGGTCCCGATAACACCAGAGGGGAACATCACAGGGGGGTTGCAAGGTTATTGGGGGCAGGAGGTTGCAGTACTGTTATTCTTCCTTCAGTTCTGCTGCTGGTGGCAGCACTGCCTTCAGAGACGGGCAGCTGAAGAGCAGTGGCTGCTGGCTGGGAGCCCAGGTCTGGAGGCAGAGCTACTGCCAGCAGCAGCACAGAAGTAAGGATGGCATGCTATGGTATTGCCACCTTTACTTCTGTGCTGCTGCCTGCAGAACTGGGACCTCAGTCAGCAGCCACCACTCTCCGGCCGCCCAGCTCTGAAGGCAGCAGCGCAGAAGTAAGGGTGGTATGGTATGGTATTGCCACTCTTACTTCTGCGCTGCTGCTGGTGGGGCACTGCCTTCAGAACTGGGTGCCTGGCCAACAGCTGCCACTCTCTGGCCACTCAGCTCTGAAGGCAGCACAGAAGGGAGGGTCGCAATACTGTGAGCCCCCTAAAATAACCTTGTGACACTCCCCCGCAACTCCCTTTTGGGTCAGGACCCCCAATTTGAGAAATGCTGGTCTCCCCCCATGAAATGTGTAAAGTATAGGGTAAAAAGCACACAAAAGACCAGATTTCTCCGGGGGAAACCAGATTTCATGGTCCATGATACATTTTTCATGGCCATGAATTTGGTAGGGCCCTAACTAAGCTATAACAGATCAAATATCTCTAATACTGTGAATATACACACTTCTGGGGTAAAGTCTTGGGTTTGACATCAAAGATTATTAAAAAGAGAGCTTCACCCATCCTTTGAGCAAAACAATCTGGAAGTTCACTCAGTGAAACTTAAGCAATTCTCACAGTGTATAAACTTATTTAAAAATCAAGATTTTAGTTCAAATTAGTATTACTGTGACATTAGTGACTAACATAGTGAATGCCAGTGAAAATGAGGTAGGATCAGAGTCTAAAATAGGGAAAGAACAAGTCAAAAATTACTTAGACAAGTTAGATGTTTTCAAATCACCAGGGCCTGATTAAATGCATCCTAGAATACTCAAGGAACTGACTGAGGAAATATCCGAGTCATTAGCAATTATCTTTGAAAAGTCATGGAAGACGGGAGACATTCCAGAAGACTGGAAAAGGGCAAATATAGTGCCAATCTATAAAAAGGGAAATAAGGACGACCCAGGGAATTACAGACCAGTCAACTTAACTTCTGTACCTGGAAATAATTAAGAAATCAATTTGCAAACACCAAGAAGATAATGAGGTGGTAAGTAACAGTCAGCATGGATTTGTCAAGAACAGATCATGTCAAACCAACCTGAGAGCTTTCTTTGACAGGGTAACAGCCTTGTGGATAGGGGGGAAGCAGTAGATGTGGTATATCTTGATGTTAGTAAGGTTTTTGGTACTGTCTCACATGACTGTCTCATAAACAAACTAGGGAAATACAACCTAGATGGAGCTACTATAAGGTGGGGGCATAACTGGTTGGAAAATCATTCCCAGAGAGTAGTTCTGGGTCCGGTTCTGTTCAATATGTTCATCAACGATTTAGATAATGGCATAGAGAGTACACTTATAAAGTTTGCGGACGATACCAAGCTGGGAGGGGTTGCAAGTGCTTTGGAGGATAGGATTAAAATTTAAAATGATCTGAATAAACTGGAGAAATAGTCTGAAGTAAATAGGATGAAATTCAATAAGGACAAATGCAGAGTACTCCACTTAGGAAGGAACAATCAGTTGCACACATACAAAATGAGAAATGACTGCCTAGGAAGGAGTACTGCAGAAAGGGATTTGGGGGGGTCATAGTGGATCACAAGCTAAATATGAGTCAACAGTGTAACACTGTTGCAAAAAAAGCAAACATCATTCTGGGATGTATTAGGAGGAGTATTGTAAGCAAGACACGAGAAGTAATTCTTCCACTCTACTCTGCGCTGATTAGGCCTCAACTGGAGTATTGTGTCCAGTTCTGGGTGCCACATTTCAGGAAAGATGTGGACAAATTGGAAAGAGTCCAGAGAAGAGCAACAAAAATGATTAAAGGTCTAGAAAACATGACCTGTGAGGGAAGATTGAAAAAACTGAGTTTATTTAGTCTGGAGAAGAGAAGACTGAGAGGGGACATGATAACAGTTTTCAAGCACATAAAATGTTATTACGAGGAGGGAGAAAAATTGTTCTTCTTCACCTCTGAGGATAGGACAAGAAGCAATGGGCTTAAATTGCAGCAAGGGCGGTTTAGGTTGGATATTAGGAAAAACTTCCTAACTGTCAGAGTGGTTAAGCACTGGAATAAATTGCCTAGGGAGGTTATGGAATCTCCATCATTGGGGATTTTTAAGAGCAGGTTGGCCAAACACCTGTCAGGGATGGTCTAGATAATACTTAGTCCTGCCTTGAGTGCAGGGGACTGGACTAGATGACCTCTTGAGGTCCCTTCCAGTTCTATGATTCTATGATTATTTGTGACCACTGCACAGCACAAGACTGTAAAATACTTCCATCCTGCTCTAGTTCTGATTAACAGCAAGAATGATAAGTCACCCCACTGAAAACCCACAAAGCTGGATAGGAAAGGAGAGTGGCTCATTTCCCATCCCCAAAGTATGGGTCACAGGAGTAGCTGTCCTGGCTTCTTTTATCCCCTTCCCCCCGCCTATCCCATCTCTGGGAAAAACTGAAAGGGATGAACAGGCTAGTCAGTATTTAACTGCTCACTCAGTATAAGAGTGTGAGCCTGAAGAGTTTTATTTTCCATTGCAATGCACAGTTTATGAATATTAAATGCCCTCAGGCTCCTGCACTGAACTAAAATGAGTGCATGGACTGCAGCCAAATAAACGAAGCTTATCTTAATGACTAAACTGCCAAGTCATAACATGAGAGTACTTCATAGCAGGGCATTACTTTCATTACTCACCTGAAGTATCATGGCTACCCAAAAAAATGTAACAGCTGCCCCTTTAAATTGATGAAGCAATAGGAATAAGAGGTAATTCTGAATGTGACTAGAGCAATGGTCTGACATCCAGATATAATTCATTGCAGATGTGTCAAACCTCTTCAAACTTAATTTTAAAAATCTCCTCTTTGAGGCAGCAAGTAAAGGAGCAAAATGGTGAGGACTCAGATTTCCTTAGAAAAAATATTTTCCTTAGGGAATAGGCCCAACATTGGGCATTTAATATTGTCTATTTTTATTATGGTAACACCAGATGCCCCTATTAGATCAGGGGCCCATAGTGCTAGATGCTTTTTAAACACATGGCAAGAGCCAGTTCTTGCCCTGAAGAGCTTACGATTCTAAGACAAGATGCAGCAATTTGGTGAAACAAAAAAGCAGAGGAAGTCAGAGAGGGAGAATGATGGTAACAGTGACAGGATGGTGTGGTTAGACAGGCTTATTAAGTGGGGCATCCATATTGAGTCTTTGTTTTTTACTATGTAGGTAAACATGAGACATTAATGATATCAGTGGGCACCTGCCTCCCCACTAGGCAAATTACCATAGAACTCATGGTAGAAGTGGGTCTTGAGGAGGGATTTGAGGGACAAAACATCTGCGAATGATACATAGACTTTAAGGCCAGAAGGGACTATCATCATAATCATCTAGTCTCATCTCCTGCACATCACAGGCCTCAGAACCTCACCCATTCAGTCCAGTAATAGCCCCATAACTTGTAGCTGAGTAACTGAAACCCTCAAATCTTGACCTAACCATTTACTCTAGTTCAAACCAGCAAGAGCCCTGTGCCTCAAGCTACAGAGGAAAGCAAAAAAACAAAAAACAACCAAACAAAAAATACAAGGTCTCTGTTAATCTGCAGGGAAATTCCTTCCTAACCCTCAAATATGGCAATCAGTTAGGCCCATCAGCCAGACACTTGGGAAAAAAATTCTTTGTAGTAACTCAGAGACCTTCTCACCCAGTGTCCCATCTCCAGCCATTGGAGACTATGGCTAATAGCAGTTGCAAATGGCCCATATGCCCTTGTAGGCAATCTCATCATACCATCCCCTCCATGAATTTTTCAAGCTCAGTTTTGAAACAAGTTACATTTTTTTGCCCTCACTGCTACCTTTGGAAGGCTGTTCCAGAACTTCACTCCTCTGATGGTTAGAAATCTTCATCTAATTTCAAGCCTAAACTTGTTGATGGCCAATTTATATCCATATGCTTGCACAGGAAATAGTTTTAAAGTACAGATGCCAAGCCTCTAAATTACTGTCACTAAGTCTCAACCAGCTGACTTGAAAAATTTCCCACCAGATTCCTAAAAAAGTCTAACATTTTAAAAAATGGCAAATCTTCTGCTCCCATTCTAGTTTGAAGACAACATTGGAAAGAAAGAAAGAAAGAAAGAAAGAAAGAAAGAAAGAAAGAAAGAAATTCCATTTCCAAACTCTTAGGGCTTGTCTATACTTACGCGCTGGTTCGGCGGCAGGCAATCGAACTTCTGGGTTCGATTTATCGCGTCTTGTCTGGACGCGATAAATCGAACCCAGAAGTGCTCGCCGTCGACTCCGGTAATCCTGCTCGGCGCGAGGAGTATGCGGAGTCGACGGGGGAGCCTGCCTGCCGCGTCTGGACCGCGGTAAGTTCGAACTAAGGTACATCGACTTCAGCTACGTTATTCACGTAGCTGAAGTTGCGTACCTTAGTTCGAATTGGGGGGTTAGTGTAGACCAGGCCTTACTCTGCAAAACCAGGAGACTGTATTTACCATTACAAATTGCCTTCTATATATGAGTTCTTTCTTACTGACAGGCCCACATAGATAATTCAATTACACAACCACTTAAATTGCAGCATAAATTGTCCTTCATTCTGAAGCTGCTCTATTTTAGAATATAAGCTTTAATTTTAAAATATTAAAGTCTCTAGCTGTATTGATTTCAGAGACTCTTCATGTAACCAGTTCAGAAATGTTTTCCTTAGGCCATGTCTACACTACAAAGTTTTGCCAATGCAGTTTACGTCAGCATACAGCTGCCATGGCTAGTATATCGCTTGTGAACAAGCATTCTTGGCTCTTTGTGTCAGTGCTGCACATACTCATCACGAGTGCTTGTGTCACTGCATCATGCAGTGCACCATGGATAGGTATCCAGTGTGCAACCTGCCACCATTCAGTGCACTGTCTTTTGGGTAATTTTGGCAATGTGTGGTGGGACAGAAATGAGTCACACAGGGATGACTGGGAGCAAAGGGTCAACTTCCCATAACGCAATGTTCTCCATCCCATAATATCATCTCTATCCCATAATTGTTGCACCTATTTTTAATTTCCCACAAACCTGCATGGGACTTTTCCCTGTCTGCCATCCCTGTTGTCATGAGCCTTGCAAGCACAGGATGTACAATCCTCCACTATTTGCAGAATCACAAGAAGAACCACAGGGAACAGGACAATTTCCTGCTGGTCAGTTTGCTGTGGGACATACCGAGAACCTATTCAAGGTTGTTGGTGGTGTTTACAGAGCAGCTGTAGATGGTGCAGTGCCACTTCTGGGCCCGAAAAATGAGCACTGACTGCTGGGATCACATCGTAATGCAGGTTTGGGATGATGAGCAGTGATTGCAGAACTTTCAGATGTGTAAGACCACATTCCTGGACCTGTGTGCTGAGCTCATCCCAGCCATCCAATGCAGGGACACCAAACTGAGAGCTGCAGTGACAGTGGAGAAGTGAGTGGCGATCAGACTGTGGAAATTTACAATGCCAGATTGCTACTGATTAGTGGGAATTCATTTGGGGGTGGCAAATCCACAGAGGAGGCCATTGTTATGCAAGCGTACAGGGCCATTAATCATCTCCTGATACACACTCTCAGCCATGTGTAGGACAGTGGGTGGCTTTGCATCAATGGGGTTCCCGAACTGTGGTGCAGCAATAGACAGTACGATATCCCAATTTTGGCACCAGGCCACTTTGCCACAGCATATATCAACAGAAAGGGCTATTTTTCTATGGTTGTGCAAGTGTTGGTGGGTCACCAGGGACATTGCTGGATGGTCAGGGATGATGCATGACGCACACACTTTTAAGAACACAGGACTGTTCAGAAAGCTACAAGCAGGGACTTTCTTTCCCAACAAGCAGATTACTATTGGTGATGATGAAATGCCAATAGTGATTCTGAGGGACCCAGACTTGCCCTTATTCCCCTGGCTCAAGAAGTCATACACCAGCCACCTCGATAGCACCGAGGAGAGATTCAACTACCTGCTAACAGGTGCAGAAAGACAGTTGAATGTGGTTTGGTAGATTGAAGGGATGCTTGCATTGTTTACTCACAAGATTGGATGTCAGTGAGAAAAATATCCCAGTGGTTATGGCTGCCTGCTGTGTCCTGCATATATCTGTGAAGCTAAGGGGGAAAAGTTGCCTCTGGGGTGGAGGACGGAAGTGGAGCAGCTGTTTGCTGAGTGTGAACAGCCAGGCAGAAGGCAATCAGAAGAGCTCAACATGGAGCTATACAGCTCAGGGAGGCTTTGAAAGAGCCCTTTAACAATGAGCCACAGTAAAGCATTGTGGTTTACTGTGCTCTACCTGGCCCTGCATTCTTGGGGACTTTTAGGAATTGTGTGGTGCTTAGTGCACATCTTTGAATATCACACTGATAATGTACCTATTAATTTTGTGGTGCTTGCTGCACATTTATGATTATCACACTGTGTTTGTCACTGATCCTATGAGTTGTCACAGTGCACAATAACAAGCAAGTGGGTGCTTTCACTGCTGCCAGGCATTCCATAGCATATGGTGGGAACTAATAAAGATGGATTGTTTTCCAAAGGATAGAGTTTTATTGAGTAACAAAAACACTTCCAAAAAAATTCTCTACAAGTTAAAAGCAAATACATGAAAACCTTAATAAATTCCTGGAACAGAGCTTAAAGAAGGGGAAGGAATATTCATGTCCACTTTAGCTACATGTACATCAACCGTGGCTCTCACAGGTCAGTGTCCGTGAAGCTCTGTTTGTCCTTAATGTCCCTTGGTATGGAATGGTAAGGGTAGGGACAAGGGCTCCAGAACCTATATAGAAGTGGGGGGGGGGGCATGGCCCCCTGGCTCTCCCAGTGGCCTTGACCCCATTAGCCAAACTTGTGCACCCTCCCTGAGCTCAGCCCGGCTACTGCCCAGGGTGTTTAGCAGCCAGGGCTCGCTGTGCCAGCCCGGCTCGAGCCAGGGGAAGCCGGGAGAGAGGCAGCAGGCCAGGCAGGGAGAGCCCAGGGAGGGAGCTGGGGGTAGAGAGTGGAGCGGGTAGGCGGGGCCAGGTCCCAGAGAAGCAACTGGAACTCATTGTTGCTTCTGTGAGGCTCTGGCCCCCCTCAGGGTAGCAACGACTCTGAGACTGGGGCGTCACAGCGGGGCCTGGCCAGGCAAGGCTCCACCATGCAGGGTCTATGCCACACAGCCCGCCCTGCCTTCTGCTTCCCAAACCCAGCCTCTAGGCTCAGCCCTGCCCCAGCTGGGGGATGTGGCGCTTGATTGTGACCAGCAGCAGCCTGGAGGTGCTGGCTGCCTTTCAGCACTGTGCGGGTAGGAAGGGACGGGAGCTGCTTCCAGCTGCAGGGGGAGGGGAGGGAAGGGATAAGCCCTGCAAAGGCTGCTGCTGGCCACAAACCCTGGCAGAAATCTGAGGAGTAATATTTCTTTTGTTTAAAAGTGGGGGGACATGGCCCTCCCCGCCCCCCCGTTTCTAGCGCAGCCCCTGATGCCACATGGAATGTCGAAGGGGGATGTAGAGAGGTGTTGCAATGGAGTTCTCCATGGACTACAAAGGGAGGCAAGCCCGGGACTGTTGAATCTGTAGATCCATAAGAGTTTCTCACCAGCTCCTGGGCCTTTCTCCTGTTTGCTTCCCTCCACCATACAGCCAACAATATTCATCCTCCAGGCCTTCTGTTCATGATCTGATGCAGCCCTGGCTGGCAGGATCTTGCTGAACATATCATCCTGAGACCTCTTCTGTCCTCATGTGGCTCAGGCAGTCCATGGGTGTGGGTGGGAAGGAGCACCTTATGGCTGCAATAGCAGCAGCTGCAGACAAAACATGCAGAGGTTCCATTGCCAGTATAGTCACAACGGGAAACAAACCTTAAAATTCAGAACTATCCTCCCTAGCTCCCCTAAAATTTTAAACAAGACATGCTTATTGCCACCTCTGCTTTGGAATGCTTGTGCACGGTGCCACTCATAGCACCAGTCATGGTGAGTGTGGCCCGCCCGGGGTGAGGGAAATGAAGAGGGAATTGCTCAGTTATATGAAACTACGACTACAAGGCAATGGCACTGAATACTGTAATATTTTCCACAGGCGTTGGTGATTTTAGCAGATATCTCATTTCTGAAGGTAACAAAGGCACAGAGAGCACAGCTGTTGCTGGTGTCCCGAAGTCACCCAGGGCCTGTATACTACAACCCAAATGTACCATATGCAATGGTGCCTGCCAAAGTTGTCGCCAACTGGTGTGGCAAAGCGTCCTACTGCAGAGGAGGAAATGAGGCTGCCATTCCTGAAACCTCCATGAAAACTTCATCAAGATCTCTCAGGAGGATTAAAGGGACATCCCTGTGTACATAAACAAAGTGCTCTGCATGCTCCCATCTCCCCACTGCCACTTAACTCTACAGCAGAAATGAAAAGCAGATAACTCTACATCTCTTTGCTGTACTGCTACCTCTTCTAGGACGAGTACATTAATGTAAGGTCAATAGCTGTGTCCTGCTAAGATGGGAGCATCATCACTGTAATGGGAAATAAATTTCACACACTTACTCAAGGTTTCTTCCCCTGTGCTCCACTGGCAAGACTGACTAGACTGCGGTGGAGTCTCAAACAGGTCCTGGCTCATGCCATAGCTGGATCCCCTGGTCGCATGTCCTCAATCCTCCTCCTCTTTCTCCTTCATCTTCTCCTTGTCCCTGCTGTTCATGCCAGGGGCCTGTGATTCAAGCTCCCTGGAGGTATCCAAGGTGGTCTGCGGGGAGTAGGGGGGGAGTCTTCGCCAACTATGGCATGCAGCTCTTGGTAAAAGCAGTAGGTCTGCAGCTCAGCACCAGATCAACTGTTGGCCTCCCTGGCCTTCTGATATGCCTGCCAGTTCCTTCGCTTTCACACGGCACAGCTGCTGATCCCTGTCATACCCCTGCTCCTGCATCCCCAGTGCAATCTGCTTGTGCATGTCCATGTTTCTATGGCTGGTCTGTGGCTGTGCCTGCACAGCCTCTTTTCCTCACAGGCCCAGGAGATCCAATGTCTCCTGTCTACTCCAGGCCGCACTATGTCTGGAGCGTGTGGCTGGCAGGGTCAGCTGGGCAGTTGCACACAACAATGGAGAGCTGCTAGATGTGCTTGCTAAGCTATATAATTAGGAAAAGACATTTCAAAAATTCATGGGGTTTGAAAGGGAGGGATCTTCCCATCTCCATGATCCCTGGGCAGTGGAGTTCACAACTGTGACCAGAATGGTCAGTGTTGGGCATTGTGGGACAGCTGCTGGAGACCTGTTAGGGTCTGCATGGGAAACGCAATGTCTGTATTTGCACTGCATCAAACTGAGTGCATTGACCATGGCTCAACGCCGCTCAGGGAGGTGGTGTTATGATGTCAGTGTAATGGAGAGCTTACATCAGTGGGAGACCAATTTAATTGTAGATACATGCACAGCTAGGTGGATACAAGGTGGACTATGCTGATGCTAATTTTGTAGGGAAGACTAAACCCTAGAACGACTGGGCAGAAATACATATGAGCGAAGATGTTGCAAAAGGGGCTGGCATCTTGCACGGAGACTCCAGGATCTGTGAAACTTGGAGGCTTTGTGCTGGTCCAGGCAGCTACTAATCCCTCCACATCAAAAGACCATTCAGCAGAAACTGCAAGTCAGCTTTCAGAGTTTTCTGCTGACGTTCTCCCCTCCCATGTGTTTTTCCAAGTGAAGGAAGGATTGTGCCTTTGGAACTGATCCTGCAACCTTTACTCACACTGAATAATACATACTCAAGTGAGTGATCCCATTACATAAGAACGAGTAGCAGGATTGGGACTTCTCACATCATGTAGTTCAATCCTGTCAAACAAGTTATTGTCTGTAATTCCAATACATCCATGCAAAAACAAAAACAAAAAAAAGAGTTAATTTATAGAAAACATATCACAAATCATACCCTACTTGCATATGTAAATTGCATTGAGATGTCTTTAGTACTTTCCCATGCATATTTATCTTATAATATTTTCATTTCTCTTCCTTGAATTGTATGTAGCACTGCAGCTGAACAGCCAGGTGGAAGACAGCTGTATACTGTCCAGCATTAATGGGTTTTAAATGTTTCTCTGTGTCTGCTAATTGTGTGACATTGTCCCTTGTTTCATTTTCTGAATGAACTGAATGCTGGTGTCTAAGAAGGCATATCAGAAATCACAGCTATTGCTCATTTTAGGCAAGCATTGTTTTCCTTCTTTTATATCAGCAGTTTCCAATTAGACAACTCCATACTGGAGAAAGAAAGGATCATTAAAAGTGCAATTCAGGATGTCCCAGAAAAGAAATACAATGCACGTGTTGTTTCCTCAGTGCCTTGTCAAACTGAAATGGTCAGTCCTCTCGCTGATTAGCAGTTGTAGCAAATGACTTATAATCTTGTTAATACCTTTTGGTCACCCAAATTTTTATTCCACTTTCACAGTGGAAAAAGCCTTCTATTTTATGATTTTATAACCCTGTCATTAGAAATCTTTGAAACAGCATTCCACCCCCAGGTTGCGTTCTGTGGTTATGAACTTCATTTGATCACTGTCCCATCAATTTGACATTAACTGCTACAATTTACAACTGCTCAGGCTTTCCACCTATTATTGTCGTACCTCTGCAAGTGCAAAAAAGTGCTGCCCAGGGGAAGTTTAAAAGAATGCAATGTCTTGTTAAAACCTGAAAGGGCAATGAAGGGGAAGAAAAAAAAAAGAACCTCCTAAAACAGAAAAACAAAAGGTCTGATAATGAATAATGCCTCGCTCCCTGCTGTGAACACCAGTGACCTGGCATGTAGACCACAGCAAAGTAGTGAATAATTCACTGAGAGAGTCATAGGCCTCCTGGTAGACCACAGCATTGCTTTGTCTCACAAATATGTTCTCCCACAGAACAAGGCTTGACAGGATGTTTCAGTCTACAACTGCTTAAACAAAAGGTGTGTGTGACAGAATATGCAAGACGAGCACCTTCTGTTACAGAAATCCAGTTTGCATAGCTATTTGTCTATTAGCAGCTGATTCATAAATCTATAAGCACCAAAATAAAGTGCAATGAGAGGAGAATGGCTTTGATGAAGACGAGGCACACAGCTCATGTCTGATTACTAATCTACACAGGAATCCAATTTCACCCCCCAAAATACTTTTAAGTTAAATTAACTGTCTGACTTGAAACCACAAGAGCATGGCCATTCTGGGTTACAGCTGGAAATCCAAACTGACTTGCTGACCTTTGTGCATGTAAAAGGAAAATGTGTCCCAATGCGTTAATGGGGCTGGAGTGTCATCCCAGTTTCCATATGATTTGCTTTCGTTGCTTTTGTGGGTTTCTCAGACTGACAGGCCAGTCTGAGGCCAGGTCTCGTCTGTTTATTTTTACTTTGAAAAGAGAAAAGACTCAGTCTCAAGAAACACAATAAAGGTTTTCAGTCCGCACCCCCTCCTGCCTATGGGAGGCATTAGGGCATTCCTCTGAGTAAGCGCTACAGCCCCGACAGCCGGGTTGAGGTGGCAGGAGCAGAGCTGTGCAAAATGTTCCACTTGAAATCAGCCTCCATTTGCATTTGAATTGTGTTTGCAAATCAAGTCAGCAGTGGTTTATTAGCATTTGTGTATCAAACAGTCTATAGAAACCTTTTGCAATATTTCTTCTGCTCAGTCTCAGCAGTCACACACATTTTGAGGCTCCTATCCTGGTGCATCTGGAGTTCAAGATGGTTCTGTGAGGTAGGGCACACTGGCAAGTCACTTGGGGCCAGATTCTGCTACCTTTACTCACACTGAGTAGCACCTATTTCCACGAGTAGCCCTATTAATTTCATTGCAGCTACTTACAGAGTAAAGTGCTTCTCAGTATAAGGATGGCAGTATCTAGTCCAGGGATCGGGAACTTTTGGCACGCAGCCCATCAGGGAAATCCGCTGGCAAGCTGGGACAGTTTGTTTACCTGCAGCGTCCGCAGGTTCGATCGATAGCAGCTCCCACTGGCTGCAGTTTGCCATTCCAGGCCAATGGGGGCTGCGGGAAGGGCGGCCAGCACATCCCTCGGCCCACACCACTTCCTGCAGCCCCCATTGTGCTGGAACGGCGCACCATGGCCAGTGGGAGCTGCGATCGGCCAAACCTGCGGATGCTGCAGGTAAACAAACCATCCCAGCCTGCCAGCAGATTTCCCTGACGGGCCACGTGCCAAAGGTTGCCGAGCCCTGATCTAGTCTGTAGTATTTTTCTTGTGTCCCTGACTGGCTCAGCTGCCCCCAACCATTGTAAATTAGTGTGGATTTCAAGAGAAACAAGCTCCATTAAGCAATTGTTCTTCAACTCCAGGTTTCGCCCCCTTTCGGTATGTGCAAATTTCAACTCCAGCTTAATGGCTGCAAAGGGAATATTATGCTATAAGAGGGACACTACCATACAGCCACCTTCCCCTTTTGTATATCTGCTCCAACACCATTTGTGTTGGGTTACCATGAGTCGGCTCCCCCCAGCACTGCACAGCAGAAGGGAGCATAGGTCCTTCAGTTATGATTATCATGTCAAAAACATTCAGACTTTTTCATTTGCAGATCATTGACCTGAAAAACTGTAATGACTCATTTGAAGCTGGTCTTTCCAGTAAATGCAGATTCTGCACATGTGTATTCAATCTCTTTTGCTAAAATAGGCCTGGTAACCCAGCTTTACAACTAACTAGAGAATGCTTTTAAGTATTTTCCAAATGACTAAAGTTCTTGATTTTCACTGTATACTGCAAAGTTGGCTAAAAATTGTAATTACAAATATGAAACCATTTGGGGTTCAATGGCTGCAAAAAATGTCACTACTTCACTTTCTTTATTGTGCTTTTAACTCAGATCTTCAAACTGCTTCTTCTTATGTATTAATAAAACAGTAAATCCCCTATAATGTCTGATATTTGTATTCCAGATTCTTGGCTGCATTTAGTAATGATATTTTGGTTGGTTAAAAGAGATTTAGAGGGTACACCTAATATTTACAAGCTTTTACATAACCTTATTATTTTTCCAGCTGTCAGAGTCACATGTTCTCCTTCAAATGGCTCTTGGAACACCACTTCCTAAGTATCTTTCCTATAATTTCCATCTACTTCATGGAACCCTCAAGCTGGGAAGAAACTTCAAAGATGTACAGCTTAAAGAATCATTGTTTACTATTTGGAATAGCATCAATGTATTTCCTTCAGGCCTTTTTTGTTGTTGTTGTTACTACGAATGGAAAACTGTGTTCTCTTGTTCTTTCTACTAAATAATCTTTTAAGATATAATTTTTCTAAACTACCATAGCAATATTTCAAATGTGTGAACTCATATTTTCACCTAATGGGCTCCTGGCAGCTGCTATAGAAATTATAATGAGAACAAACTAATACTTATCGTTCAGTTTCTATCAAGTCTCAAAAGCAGGACCAAATCCTGCCCCTCGCCTCACTGTCTCCTACCCCTCTGCTCCGTCACTTCTGCAGGACACAGGATTTGGCTCCCATTGAAATCAAAGGGAGCTAAGAGCACTCAAACCTCTCAGGAGGCACTCCATCAGTAACTTAAAGGGTTGGGTCACAACTATTACGGATTACTAAAATCGGACTGGTACAGACAAGCTTATAAGGTACACAACTACAAACTGCTTTTAGGAGAAAGTGGTTGCTTTAAAATGACATGGGTATAGATGCCCAAGGTGAGGATGGTGCGAGCAGCCTTCCCTCCCCGCTTGCACCTGCAGGAAGGAGCCAGTGTCAACTGCAGTCCTTGCACTCACTTGAGAATAATGCCTGCACAGAGCTAGCAATGCTCACAGCAGTAATTGCTCTGGTGGGGGTGAGGAGGGGAAGGGCCATAGGCACACACCTGCCAGCAGGACTGCTCAGCCATGAAGGAGAGCACACAATGAACTCTCTAACAGAGTAGAGAAGCTGTGTTCCCATTGCACGCGGAGGCGCTCTGGGAGGTATTTCACAATGCCTCCCAGAGCTCCTACTGAGGTGACTTTGCTCAGCTCCACCCTCCAGCTCAGGCCAGTGCATTAACAGCTCAATAGAACCCTCCGTGTTTATACCAGACACTCCTTGGAAGCTTGAAATCTGCTTTGTTAACCCGATTTTATTTCCATTGCTCAGGCACTGTTCTCCATTATAGGGCTGCTCATCAGAGCTGGTCTACTGACAGCCAGGGCCAGATTCTGCGGCCTTTATATGCATTCATAGATTCCAAGGCCAGAAGGGACCATTGTCGTCATCTACTCTGACCTCTGTATAGCACAGGCCATAGATCTTGATTTCAAAATTGTCAGTGATGGAAAATCCACCACAACCCTTGGTAAATGTTTCAATAGTCAATTAATCTCACTGTAAAAAATTTAAACATCTTATTTCCAGTCTGAATTTGCCTAGCTTCAACTTTCAGCTATTGGATTGTGCTGTGTCTTTCTCTGCTAAACTGAAGAGCCAATTATTAAACATTTGTTCCCCATTTAGATACTGACAGGCTGTAATCACGTCACCCACTAACCTTATCTTAGTTAAAATAAATAGACTGGGCTCTTTGAGTCTAGCACTATCAGAAGTATTTTCTAATCCTTACTCCTTGAGCAGTCCCACTGAAATCAAGACTGATGGAATCTAGCCCTTAACACTACAAAAATAGCACCCATTTTGGAAATATAAAATGCAAATAACACATGGATTTTGCAAACATCTATAAGGAAAGGGACATGGTAGGGAGAATTTTGTCCGTTACTTTTGACCATACACCTAGCTGAATATATGTCGTTCTTCTCATGCAGAGCTAAATATAGTAAATGTAAAGAGCCTGAAGTTGCTGTACACTCTGGCCTTTCCACAGCTGTTCATTACAGAGCTCGACCGCAGCTGACAGCAGGTGAATATGTGGATGACGGATTGTGGATATATTCTGTTAAACAGAATGAATAAACCATTAAATGATCTTCTTTTCTGACATGCCTGAATGTGAGATGCATTTACAAGCAAGGCAGAGATTAATTCTGTACAGCAAATCCCTCTTGTATTTTGCAGCATGTCATTCATGTAAATTATGTACTATATTATTTTAGGTAATAATGTCCAAAATAACCTCCATTTATCCTTAATACTTAAAGTCTTCTTTAGCTTTTAATTCACAGACAGTTGGGGGAAAAATTATGGAGCATGTGTTAGACATATTTACATCTGCAACATTTTGTAAGCAATGCTTCTTGTCTTATGTGACAACTTGTTTGTGTTTTACAATGGAGCAATTCTTCTTTATAATTAAAATCTTTAAAGGATTATCCAATCAAGTGATTTAATATTAATATGTCCATCGTAATACTATGAATTGAGGATTATTAGAGCAGTCCCATTTCAGATTTAATTTAAGTGCTGCAAGTTTTTAAATATGTAGATTTAAAAGAAAGGAACTATGGTATTGCCAAAGCAAAGAGTTAAGAAATCATGAGATTGGCTTACATCATGGGATAAAAATACAAAAGAAAATATCACATAATATTTTGGCCTGTTTTCTGATAGTTTGTTTCTGTCAAGATGCGTCTCACATCTCGACCCTAGTTTGTGACTTATATTTCAATAGAAAATTCTACTTTATATGACCACAAAATACAGCTCTCCCCACCCCTGCCTGTTGGGAAGGTAACGCCACTTACTTTCTCCTAGCTGTTGGGGTGGGGGAGGTAGCATTCTTTCCTTCTCCATCATCATGCTTTCACGGTTTCTTCTTCCCCACCCTTGACTCTCTCTCCTCTTCCATCCCCCAACACTAGAATCCATCTTTCAGAAGAAAAATTATGTTTGGAATTGCTCCTGGGAAACTCATAGTAACACCCAACACCCAGTATGGTGAAGCACATAATGGATTACAAGAATTAGTCAATCTGATAGCGTGACAGGCCAGCAGAGCAGGAAAGGATTCCATGCACTTTGGTGGACTTTGAATACCTGTTGCTGTGCTTTATTGTAAAATAAAGTAAACGCAAAGAACATTTTGTACTTTAAGGGTCAAGCATGAGGACAACAAGATTTACCCCAGATGAAATCCAAAAGTGACGAACAAAATCAGAGGTGCATGGGGCTGAGGGGAACGTTGTTCTTCCCCCTTAGCCCTTTACCTTTCCTTCCTGGCTCTCACTGTGAGACTCAGCCACCAACTCTGCATAGCATATCCCTCTTATAATGTACTGGGAAAGATTAGTTTACGCTCTACAGTTGGTACAGCCCTCTTACCTGGCAGGCAACTGTGGTCCTTCCTCAGATAAGACAGAGACAGAGTTAGTTAACTCCTTTTCTGCCAGCCTCTGGAAAGTTACTATGCATTCAATATTTGCAATTATCTCTTCAGAAAATTCTTCTTTTCCCTGTTGCCAAGAAGCCCTTTTCCAGAAACATTGCTGCCATTTGAGCTGAGGCCATAGTTTTGATCTCATGTACATTGAATGACAGCAGTGTCAATTCTTCTTTAAAGGATGGAAAACCCTGAGGAAGTGATGGCTTCATTCCTGTGGACCTCCGTCGGGTTTATTGCCATGAGTATTAAAGCAGTCTATCAACATCAGCGGGTTAAATATGATGACGACAAGATTTGAGTATAAAGGGATACGTGAAAGTATAATATACACGGTACAAAAACTTAAGCTAGATATGATTTTTATCTATTATATATTTTACTAAGATACAAGAAGTTACATTATAATGAAAAACTTATGTCTAGCTATATAATCTGTATAAGTACCTCTGTCTAAAGTTGGTAGAAATCAAAAGAATTCATAACCAATTTAACAGAGTAGAAAACATAATGACCAACTCTTTCTGAAGACCAAGCTTCAGTAAGATTAATGTGAGTTGTGAGGGTTGTTCCCAATGTGTCTCTGCATTCATCCATCAATTCTGTCCACCAAGCCAAAGCGAGCGCTAAGGTTTCTGTCGCCTGAGGCAAACCTGTATATGTCCGTGTCTCATAGCCAACAATCTTCAGACAGTAAACAGACTCTAGAACATTTTGCTGCCCCCAGGCAAATGGAAGACCCAGCCCTTTACCTACAGTACAGGCGACGTGAGTCCAACACGTTCTCCAGACTATCATCTTACAAATAACTTTAATCCTTCCACTAGATGCCAGAAGTTGACAGCATGTTCAGTACTAATCAGATTGACCATGACAAACATTAGACAATGTCCCTGAGAAGATTTAAAAGATTAAAACTAAATAAATCCTACTGGTTTCCTTTTCCATTTCCTTCAAGAATTTGCTGTCTATAATTGATGAAACAAGACATGAGCATTAAAGAGACATTTCAAGTTCCTCTTTATAGTTTATTTTTACCTCCAAATAATACCCTTTAATAATAGGCGTTTGAAAACAACAGTATACTCCCTAGAAATTTGCCCTTTTCCATTGGCAAACTGATTTTTTTTTGCCATGCTTTGAATGTAGAGTTAAAATAAAATGGATTGTGTTTCCTTCCATTTTTAGAATAATAAATAATAATAATTAATTATCCTTTTCATGCCGAAAGTGTCTTCTATCAAAACATCTCCAACTGTGTTACAACTGGCTTAAGCCTCACAACACCCCTACAATGAAGGGAAGTATTATCCCCACTCTTTGCATAGGGAAATTGAAGCAGAGCAGTGTTAACGACTCACCCAAGGTCCTCGTCCTGCAAACTTTTACACATATGACTAGTCCCATATAGTTTAAGGCCTTGATCCTACAACAAACTGCGTGTGGACAGACCCATGAACTTAAGACTGTGGCAGAACTAAGACAAGCACCCAGATCTCCCAGTGCCCAGCCCTGTGCTTTAGCCATAAAACTATTCTTCTCTTCCTTGACCAACGTACCCCAGTGTCATCTCCGATGTCATTATTTCTGCAAAATGGGGATAATAGCCACCTCACAGATGATGTGGGAATTAATTTATTAATGCCTGTAAAATGGTTGGAAATCCTCAGAATAAAAATGGTATAAACGTGTAAAGTATTATTATGAATAATGATATTATATTTCGAATCCAGAAGCTATTTCTGCCACAGACCTCAACAATTTTAAAGTAGGTCAAAGTTTGGCTCTAAGTAGGTTGACACCAAAATTTTAAAAAGTTACCTCCAGATAAATTTCCATATTGCTTAACATGAAAAAATTGAAGCTCACTAGAAGAAATTCCCTAATGCAGAAATGAGGTAGTAAAAAAAAAATTAATTAACTGGTGAAGTTCACATCTGCAAGGTCCAACCTATTCAAATCCAGAACGTCCAAGCCTTAATTCATTTATTTCAAATAGTCATTAGCTTCCATGGGTTTCTAAAATTATATAACTTGCATCCCATAACTTCAGGCCCAAACCACTCTAAGAACTTGTGTCTAACATAAAACCCTGCTTTTCAAAACAGCCATCATATAATTGAGAACACATAAGATGAACGGAATGTACAAATTTGATTCAAGCAATCTAATCAACTAAAGTACAGACCATTAATTCTTTACAAGTGTCCTGTACAGACCAGTTGAAATGGCACCACCCATTTAAAAAAATCCCTGGTACTATGCTTTTCATTTTCAGTTTATAACAGTAATCATGACTGAAATGTAGAGCATTTCTTGAGAATTAAGGATGGGTTGAGGTTAATGATTCTTGGCTGAGCCCTGGGCCTTCAATTCCACCCAATCAGTCATTAATCCCCAGGAAATGCTCTGCACTACACTCATTATTTGAATCTTCCAGCAATTAATTTATCTTTGAACCTTTAAGATGCTAATACTCAATTTATAATGTGGTGATTTCAAGAGAATGTCAGCACCATCCAGATCAGGGCCGAATTAGCCTTAAGCAGGATCCTGCTTGTAGGCACCAAACAGGAAAAGCCCACAGATATAACTTTTTCCGGTAGTCCAACAGTTGGCCGGAGATCATCATCACACATCACATCACCAAGTTCATTGTTTTTCAGAAACCTCAGAGAGTCTAATATTTTAAATTCTGTTCTTCTTCACAAGGTCATTGGCCTCTGGCTGTATTTTATGGCTATGTTTAATTATTATGACAAGCCTAGGCACCGACATTCTAATGAGCGGGGTGGGTGCTCCTCCCCGGCTCCACCCCAGGCCCTGCCCCCACTCCACCTCTTCTCCCATGGCTCAACCACCACCTTGCCTCTTTCTGCCCCTGCCTCAACCCTACCCCACCTCTTCCCACCCCGCTCTCCACCACACCTCTTCCCAAACCCTCCTCCGAGTGCGCCCCACCCTCGCTCCTTCCCCTCTCCCGCAGTGCCTCCTGCAAGCCGCAGAACAGCTGAGCCATGGCAGGCGGGAGGCGCTGGGAGAGAGGGGGAGGCACTGATCAGCCAGACTGCCAGTGGGCAGGAGGCTCTGGGGGGCGAGGGGGAGGCACTGATGTGGGGGCTGCCGGTGGGTGCTCAGCACCCACCATTTTTTTCCGTGGATGCTCCAGGGCTGGCGCACCCATGGAATCTGTACCTATGATGACAAGTAGGACTTCTTACCCTAGTGATTCTTTAACAAAAAAGGAAAGATCAGAAGCTCTCTCCCTTTCATATACTCTGCTGTTAAAATATTTTACCTTTTTTATATTTATCTCTATGAGTGACTTAAGGACTTTATACTATCTTTTATGTTTGACTCAGAATAATGTATTTTTAGGACTTTACTTTGTGTAAAAAGAACCAGAATTAAATTCGGTGAGTACAAAAAATAAAAATGACACTAACTCCGCAGTAGATCTGAAAATTTCAGACAAAATATCAGCTGTGATGTTTTCCCCTATGTATTATAAACACATGCTAAAATTGCCAGTATAGACACAGCCAGAGGATGAAGGGTCACTTCAATCTCCATACCCATTTAATCATTGGCCTCTCTGCTAAGACTGCTAACAAAGTGCAAACTGCCTATCAGGACATTCCTAATGCAGCCTAACAACGTTTGTAAGCAGACTGGTTTGGGAAGAGACTCTAGTAATCATGTGCTTTCACCAGTACAGTCCATCTGCTTTGTGCTGCTCCAGTAATGGAAGACAGCCATAAACACAGCCAAACAGACCCATAAACCAAACTGAAACAAAGTATTACTCAGTGACAAAATCCCTTCCCCTCTCACTTACTCGGCTTTCATTCTTGAGTCTCGTGATGTTACAATTGCACTAAGTCTGCTGTTAAAATGGAGTCTTCCGTGCTACGTAAGACCTGAACAGCTAATATAAAAAACAACTTGGGAAGAGGAATGGCAGTCAGGCTTTCTCTATATTTGGTAAATCAAAGGTGACCAGCAAGGGGAAAAAAAATAGGCTTGTGGTCTGTTAGCTGCATCACCAAGAATTCATTAGGCAACATTTTTCACCATATGATAGTTGCAGGAAAAGGCATTTTGATGCGTCTCTAAACTGGCTCAATATGTTCCCAGAGGCAAAATTACTAACTGCAGCATAAAGTGTGCTCTGATGCTAGTATAACAGTTTGATGTTGGAAAACCCTGACAATTCAGTATTACTGCATAGAAGCACTCTGTCTGTGTGCATGAGCGTGTAGACTTCCTTTGCTGCTATCAATGTAGAGTTGATGTTTCTTCAATATTATCTTCTATATTGTTCTCATCACAGACACTTGCTCAGGTTTCAAGCATTACTTCTCAGTAGGCGTACTAGGTGGTCTACATGCGGAAAAAGAGACAAGAAGGGATGAAATAGCCCATATTATTTAGATAAAAAATCTGCTCTCTATTCCAAGGTGGATCTCAAACTCAACACTGTTCTCCCTATGAGTGTTTCTCTTTTTGACATCACAAGATAAATCTGCACATATGGGAAAGCAGAATATTGCAGTGAAGATCTGATATGTGAATCGGAGGGCAGATCTTGCCTCATTTTATTTCACCCACCAATGATCGAATGTTTGAAAAAGTAGGGTTAGGGTTTTTTTTTTTTGTCTTTTGCAATACTGAATGTAGAAAAGTTATCTTAACATTCTGTTTTCTGTGAAATATTTTAGCTTCATGTATGGGAACCGAATGAGTTACAGCAACTACCTGAGTTACGCAGTTTATTTCTCTTTTGTTGTGAAAATAGCATTATATTTGTTCCAACCAAGGGTACTTGCTGTATAAGAAACAGTGACAGTCAACTGATCTCCTGTGTGATCATGTTTAATGGGTAAAGAAAGGCTACAGCAAAGTGGCTATAAAATACCAGTGAGAGAGGATCGGGATAGAATCTGTCATGGTTGCATCCTCTACAGTAACTCCTCACTTAAAGTCATCCCGGGCAGGGCCGGCTCCAGGCACCAGCCTAGCAAGCAGGTGCCTGGGGCAGCCAATGAGGAGGGGGGCGGTACATCCGGCCCTTCGGCAGCAATTCGGTGGCGGGGCCGTCACTCCCTCTGGGAGTGACGGACCTGCCGCCGAATTGCCGCCGTAGAATGAAGCAGCGCTAGAGCTGCCGCCGGGGTGGCAAAAATGCTAGAGCCGGCCCTGATCTTGGGTAATGTTCTTTCGTTGTTACGTTGCTGATCAATTAGGGAACATGCTTGTTTAAAGTTGTGCAATGCTCCCTTCTAATGTCGTTTGGCAGCTGCCTGCTTTGTCCACTGCTTGCAGGAAGAGCAGCCCGTTGCAGCTAGCTGGTGGGGACTTGGAACCAGGGTGGACCTGCAGCCCCACTATCAGCTCCCACTATCAGCTCCCCACTCCCCTAAGTTCCCTGTGCTGCAGTCGCACAGCAAGCTATCAATTGCAGGCTATCAATTGCCGGCAGTTCAGCTGTCCTTCCCCCCACTGCCATGTGCTGCTCCTGCCCTCTGCCTTGGAGCTGCTCCCAGAGACTCCTGCTTGCTGTGCAGGGGGAGAAAAAGGGGGGGGCTAATGTCAGGGTGTCCCCCTCCCCCCTGCTCCTGCACCCCTCTTACCCCTTCTCCATATAGAGGAGAGAGGGAACATGGATGGAGAGAGACAGAGAGCTTGGGGCAGCAGCTGCTGTCTCAACTTCCTGATTCACTTAAAAAGACAATGCACTTAACAGTGGGTCAGCTTACTTAAAGGGGCACTGTGCATCTCTCTCTCTCTCACACACAGAAGGTGTGTGTCTGTCTCTGTCTGCTATGCTGTTTCCCCTCCCTCGTGTTCGTGCTGCCTTGTGTGAGAGGCTACAGTAACGTGTTAACCCTTGAGGGCTCAGCCAAGTGCTAGTTCATCATTTAGCAGTAAGACATTCCCTGGGAAATATCCCTCCCTCTTCCACCATCTAACTTCACCACCTCAACCAAGCTTCACAATCATCATAGCTGTGAACAGTATTAAATTGTTTAAAACATATACTGTGTGTATATCTATATAATATATAGTTTTTGGTCTGGTGAAAAAAAATTCCCTGGAACCTAATCCCCCCTATTTACATTAATTATTATGGGGAAATTGGATTTGCTTAACATCGTTTCGCTTGAAGTCACATTTTTCAGGAATATAACTACAACGTTAAGCAAGGAGTTACTGTACTTGCCTACATAGTCATGTACAGTACACATGGCTCTTGTTCTGGAGGCACTCAAGCATCTAATAAGAAGAGTTCCATGAGCTGGAACCCCCTGCTTCAGCTGATACAAGCTGTTTTCTTCCTCAGTTTAGTTAGTCAGAATTTTTTTAACCTTGACTGAATAGCTGAAGTGTCCACAGATTTTTATGTGCACCTCAAAACATATTGCTAGTGTTTCGCTTATCATATAGGGCCTAATCCTAAGCCTACTGAAGTCAGTGTGGGCTTTTCCATTGACTTCACTGGGCTTTGGCTCAGGCCTTCAGAATGTAAATTGAGAAAGTGTAGTACAGGTATGTTAATAACTTCTTCATAGCAACAACCATGCTGCAATAATTCACACATTGTATGGTAAATGATTACCAAGGCTAAGAGTCAATAAGCCAAATATCAAACTACTGTTGCATTTCTGGTGGTATACTGCAGTTTTTGCAGTTTGGTCTATCCAACTTCTCTAAATACAAAGGCTACGTGCTTAGGGGTGATTCGAGCTGACCGGAGGAAAACAATTCACTTTCATGGCAATTTTTGAGGTTTCACAATTTGTTGTCATTCTGCACTGGAACAAAAACAAAACTTTCACGTTTTCAAATGTCAGTGGAATTGTGTCAAAATGGTTGTTTTCAGATCTCTCTCTCTCTCTCTCTGTGTGTGTGTGTGTGTGTCTCTCTCTCTCTCTCTCTCTCCAGAAGTGACCAGAGAGCCCTGGACCAAAAAAAAAAAAAACCCTTTCTGACCAAAACCTTCATTGAAATAATACATCTCTGAGAAATGTTTTGGGTTTGATGAATCAGTGTATTTCATTTTGCGGAAAGTGTTCCAACCAGCTCTAGAGGTGATAGACTTATTTAGGTTAAGAAAATGACTCAGTGTTTGAATCTAAATAAAACTCTGAAATAATATATCAGGTGAATGTAATGCTCTTGAAGGTGCCAAATTGATAGCAATGGAACTCACCTATTGCATTTATCTATGGAACAGGCAAATCATAAATTAATAGATTATAAGGTCAGAAGGGAGCGTTAAAATCGTCTATTCTGACATCCTGCATAATACAGGTCACAGAATGTCAGCAAGTGTTTTCTGCATCAAACCCATAACTTCTGGTTAAGCTAAAGGATATATTTAAGGAAGAGATCCAGCCTAGATTAAAAGACTTCAAGTGGCAGAAAGTCCACAACATCTCTAGGAGAACTGTTCCAAAGTTTCAATAACCTCACTGTTGAAACAACTGCACTTTATTTCTAGTCTGAATTTGTCTAGCTTCAGCTTCCAGCAACTGGATCTTGTTATGCCTTTGAGCATGACACGAGAACAAGCAGCATCAGTCCAGACTTCCCCACACCAACTTCACCAATGAACCTCAATCGTAACTTCAAGGTGAGAGGGTAGTTAAGGCATAGGCCAGTAAAAAATTCTCTTGTGCCAGTATAAGCTGTGTCTACACAGGGCATTTTGCTGAAATAGCTATGTCAGTTAGGGGTGTGATTTTTTCACTCCTAACCAACATAACCATGACAGCAAAACACGTAGACCTGGCCTAAGTCTTTGCCTAGTCAGTTTAATGCCTTTGCCTCTGATAATAACATCTTGTGTTATGAGGACCTCTAACCATCAATATGTTTCACAAAAGCTTTGACAGTCATCAAATGAAGAAAAGGTAAGTTGACTAATTCGTTATGTATTTGAAACCTGTCAGTGATTGGAAATCCCTATTCTAAACTATGGCATTAAGTATTAGCTATGGAATTTTTCAGAGCTGTATGACAAAGTGAAGGTAGAGCAGCAACACCACCTGTCAAGCATAACAATACAAGTGTCATGTTCTTCTTAGTGGGCTGAAAGGATTCATAGGTCATCTGCAAACACAAAAGCTGGGACTAGATTAAAGGACATCTATAGATAATAGCAAAGGACCATTCATGAAAACCATAATCTGGGGATTTTGTTTAAGCAGCAAATTTTAAAAGCAAGAGTTTTGTTTTGTTTTCTTAAAGACGCCTGTAAGATTCAGAACACTGATTTGATCCTAAAATCTGTTACATAGAAAATTTATATTTTCATTTGTCTGGAAAACAATACTCTATTACAGCTAAACAGAGAAAATTAAATCAATGATAAATTTTGGGGTATTTTTCGATTCAGTATCATTGCAGGTATCTGTTTAAGCCTAAAAAATGTAGGGTAGGATTGTAAAGCCACCTAGCATGCCCAATTGCTATTAATTTCTAATGGGAATTGGCTCTCCAAATCCCCGTAGTGGCTTCATTACTGTTATTATTTTCTCCTCTCAATGGGACATCTGAGATTAATGGAGATTTTAATTTATGAGATAAATTATTATGTTTAGTCCTTTGAATTAATTAACAACTATCTTCGTTATCTAGACTTCAACACTGCAAGATGAAATGAGAATGAATATCAGGTAGAAGAGTTTAATGCTAATTGAGTACATATTTTAAAGCTTTACAGTAGAAAAGGCAAGTCTATAATTTTCCTTACTTAACATGCTAGGACTTGACAATATTTACTCCTAAAGCCATCAGTGTCACTTTCTTGTGTTTAGAAGCACTGCTGATTTTAAAAACAACTTTTCAAATTTCCAGACTACTAACTTTCCCACTAAGAATCTCTCTTTTGTTCCTCCATCAACCATATTTAAAGTGTTTTGAAGTTTAAGGGGTTGAACAGTATCATACAGATCATTTTGATGTTTATGAATATGGCCTAAATAAGCATAAAACACAGAGACCAATTCATATTGTTCATAATTCAATATCCTCCTTTTTATTCCTTAGGAGAACAGGAAAATAGTTAGTCCCATGACTGTAATCCTCTTTTAAATGTACTATTAATGATTTACGAGAGTTCTTTCTCAGGAAGAGGAATAAAACTTCTCTTGCATTCCTTCCTGTGCTGACTTCAGCAATATAAATCAGACATTTTATTTTATTTCCTCTGATACCACTGAGTTCGGTAATCTAAGAAAACATGTTTTCCTTCGTACCCCTGGAAACTAACATTTAACACAGATGTACACATTTCTCCACATGTATTCTGCTTTAAGACTCTCTGCTTAGTGTAGATGGCAACCCACTCAATTACTTTGATAGGATTTCTGCTCTCATAGACCTAACATCTGCAATTTGATTAAACGCAAGTAGCTTATCCATTTTCCTTGGGCCAGTTCCACGAGCAGCAATCAAACACTTTACTGATAGTCTAATGTTATCACCTGGCTTTTAGTGGCTTTCTTCAACTTTCTTCATCTGGATCTACATTCTGCATCCATGGATCATCTGTATATTCTGTTTATAATAATAATATAAACGTTTTCTTTCAACCCCCATCTTCTCTTCCTACTTACTCATGTAGTGAAGTCCCTGCTGTATTTATTATTATTATTTATAGTGCAGTGACAATAAACTAGGTGTTTTACAGACAAGATCCCAAAAGAGACGACCTGTGACAATGCTAACATGATACCCATAATACAAGAGAGATCACGATTTTGTGGCAGGATCGAGAACAAGCTTGTTTGTGTGCAGGAGAAAGAGCTTACTCAAAAGCAAATATCTAACATAACAGGCAGCAAAAGGAATACAGAAAATGGCCAGTTCAGCAAGTTTTATACATATAAAATGTTTTATGTAATATTTTATACATAAATGGGCTGCTGTTCCAAGTTGCTCCAGTGCAAAGCTCTCCTTTAGAGAGTGATTCTCACCCCATAATTCACTTTTATGATTTTGTTAGGGCTTCAAGTGTAAAAGCTCAATCTGGTTTTGTTTTAAGCTAAAAAAAATAGAACAAATTAATTTTTGCATTGGATCTGCTAATGGCAAACTATCAGGTCATGTAAGCCAAAAATATTTTTTGTAAACAAACAAAATAAACACACACACACACACACACACACACACACAGCTTTATAAAAATATAATGGCAATAGAAATAGTTTCATGTAAGTGGAAGAAGAGGGGCCCTGATTGGAGCCAGTGACTGCAGCATGCTACTTTCATTCTTGGGCTCCTTTCCAACCCCCCCTCGGGGCCCTCCTGTTCCACATCTAGTGTAAAGATGTTTCGCTCCTCCAGACAGCTCCTCACAAATCTGAGACTTGGGCTTTTTGCCAAGGATCTGTCTGAGTCCCTGATCTGACCATGATCCTATCTCTGCCCCTGTCCCATCCACTGCCTTCCTCTACCCCAGAGACTTGGCAGGACAAGTTTCTCAATTGCCCTTCCCCCCTCTCCCGGAAGCCCATATACGGAGGATAATGCTGTTTCTTATTTAGAAAACCATATGCACATGTTCTCAGATGTTGCAGTGCAAACTCAGATGAGAGGGCTTGATCATGTGACTAAATGAGAATTAAACATGCTCACATTAGAACGTTATCAAATTGAGGCACAAGCTGCTGTTAAGGACCTTTTGGATCGCTTTGAAATTGATGACTTATTATTAGAATCCAATGCCAGTCATATTTTCAAATACATCCCATATTTAGCGGCACTTTGAGAACTGGCATGGGGGCATCTATTTCTTCAGTCTCCCTCCTCCCCCATCTCCCTGTCCATTCCATGAGACTTCTGTGACTATTACCCCTTCCACAGTCTATTTAGAAAAGAAATATGCACTTTATTACCACTATTTATAGCCCCAGAACTTCTAGTGCCAAAGGCAGGGGAATGCCACAGTGATTGCATGGTTTGTACATCCCTAGGACTGACTTTGCTAGAACCCTGTAACTTAGATTACTTATATTTTGTTTCTTTTGCCTATATGGAGCACGCTGTTGTTAGGGGTTGGAAAGATTGTATTTGCATTTCAGCTTCTATTTAAATGTTTTACATTTTAATAGGGCTGTCAAGCAATTAAAAAATTAATTGTGATTAATCGAACTGTTAAACAATAAGAAAATACCATTTATTTAAATATTTTTAGATGTTTTCCACTTTTTCAAATATATTGATTTCAATTACAACACAGAATACAACATATAAAGTGCTCACTTTATATTTATTTCTTATTACAAGTATTTGCACTGTAAAAAAACAAAAGAAATAGTATTTTTCAATTCACTTAATACAAGTACTGTAGTGCAATCTCTTTATCATGAAACTTGAACTTACAAATGTACAAAAAAAACTTCATTCAAAAATAAAACAATGTAAAACTTCAGAGCCTACAAGTCCACTCAGTCCTACTTCTTGTTCAGTCAGTCACTCAGACAAATAACTTTGTTTACATTTGCAGGGGATAATACTGCCCGCTTCTTGTTTACAATGTCACCCGAAAGCAATGACAGGTGTTCTCGTGGCACTGTTGTAGCTGGCATCACAAGATATTTACGTGCCAGATGCACTAAAGATTCACATGTCCTTTCATATTTCAACCACCATTCCAGGGGACATGCATCCATGCTGATGACGGGTTCTGCTCGATAACAATCCAAAGCAGTGCAGACCGACGCATGTTCATTTACATTATCTGAGTCAGATGCCACTAGCAGAAGACTGATTTTCCTTTTTGGTGGTTCGGGTTCTGTAGTTTCCGCATTGGAGTGTAGCTCTTTTAAGATTTCAGAATGCGGATAAAACAGAGCAGGGGACATACAATTCTCCCTCAAGGAGTTCAGTCACAAATTTAATTAACATATTTTTTTTTAACGAGTATCATCGGCATGGAAGCATGTCCTCTGGAATGGTAGCCAAAGCATGAAGGGGCATACGAATGTTTAGCATATCTGGCACATAAATACCTTGCAATGCCAGCTACAAAAGTGCCATTGAAATGCCTGTTCTCGCTTTCTAGTGACATTGTAAATAAAAAGAGGGCATTATTATCTACTATAAATGTAAACAAACTTGTTTGTCTTAGCGACTGGCTGAACAAGAAGTAGGACTGAGTGGACTTGTAGGCTCTGAAGTTTTACATTGTTTTGTTTTTGAGTGCAGTTATGTAACAAAAAAAAAATCTACATTTGTAAATTGAACTTTCATGAGAAAGAGATTGCACTACAGTACTTGAATGAGGTGAATTGAAAAATACTATTTCTTTTGTTCATCATTTTTACAGTGCAAATATTTGTGATAAAAAATATACACTTTGATTTCAATTACAAGACATATATATGAAAATGTAGAAAAACATCCAAAATATTTAATAAATTTCAATTGGTATTCTATTGTTTAACAGTGCGATTAAAACTGTGATTAATCACATTTAATTTTTTTATCGCAATTAATTTTTTGAGATAATCGCGTGAGTTAACTGTGATTAATCGACAGCCCTACATTTTATAAATGAACTCCAAAAGGTAAGGACTTATAATTAAGGCTCTATGTTTGTCATGGAGGTCACCTTTCTGTGACCTCCGTGACGTCTGCAGCGGCAGGTGTGCCTGGCCCAAGGGGCTGTCTGAGCAGCTCGGGCAGTCCCTGGACCAGGCGCACTGGCCACTGCTGGGGCAGTCTCGGTCCCCCCCCTCCCCCCCGCAGTCCCCAGCAGCAGGAATTTGGGTGTGTGGAGGCTTAGGGCTGGGGCTGTGCTTACCTGGGGGGGGATCCCCGGAAGGGTGACAGCAACTCCCCTCCCTTGGCTCCTAGATCCATGTGCTGCCTCCGATTACAGGTACCGCCCCCGCAGCTCCCATTGACCGTGGTTCCCAGGCAATGGGAGCTGCAGAACCGGGGCTTGGGGCAGAGTGGAGGCAGCATGTGGAGCTAGGAGCTGGGGACGCCACTTCCCAGGAGCTGCGTAGGGAGCCTGGCCCAGCCCCAGCCCCACCAACCCCCCCACCAAACACCCACGGCGCCCCCCAGGCTGCAACTCCCCCCCCCCGAGCACCCAGGGCACCTCCCTGGGTCACGAGCCCCTCCCCAGGACCCGTTGCACCTCCCCCAGGCCGTGTCCCCCCAGCACCCATGATGCCCCCCAGGCCATCCCCCAAAGCACCCCCTCGGGCCACCCTCCCGAGCCTCCTCCCCTCCCCCCCCCAAATTTTAGTCAGGGGTATATAGTAAAAGTCATGGATAGGTCACGGGGCGTGAATTTTTGTTTACTGCTCAAGACCTGTCCATGAATTTTATTAAAAATACCTGTGACTAAACCGTAGCCTTACTTATGATAATCTGTGCACAAAAGGAATTTACTGCTTGTGAATGGTGCCAGGGCAGAGACTGGAGCCCTCTGTTTAATCCATGCCCTGGATATAGCCCGGGTGGCAGCACAACTTCCCCCTACCACTGCCAGGCTACTTCTGTCAGTCCAGCTCCAGAGGGACAAACTCTAAGATATTTTACAATTTCTGTTGAGAAACACATTGTGCAGTGGATATAGGATTTTCTCATTCCCACTGTTTAAGCATCAGTATCACTAAGGGTATGTCTACACTACCTGCCGGATCGGCAGGCAGCGATCAATCTAGTGGGGGTCGATTTATCGCGTCTAGTCTAGACGCGATAAATCAACCCCCGAGCGCTCTCCCATTGACTCCTGTACTCCACCGCCACGAGAGGTGCAGACGGAGTCGACGGGGGAGCGGCAGCAGTCGACTCACTGCAGTGAAGACACCACTGTAAGTCGTCTAAGTACATTGACTTCAGCTACATTATTCACGTAGCTGAAGTTGCGTAACTTAGATCGATTCCCCCTCTTTCCCCCCCCAGTGTAGACCAGGCCTAAGAAAAGATTCTAAAAAAGGGAGAGATTTTTTTTCCAAACCTGAGATGCAAATCTTACTAGTGAAGTTAATTCATACTGAAAACAAGAAATGAAAAATGAACACCATTGCCCAGGACTACAGAAAAATATAATCTCTAGCACTTTAATAAGATGGACAACTTGACTTCACTCAACCTCTCTGGTACCCAGAGTAATTGTCTCTTGAATAAAACAGAGAAATACTAAGAAAGATACCCCATACAAATTGGCCCAAATATTTTCCTTTTCCTATAATATGTACAGTATATTTATCACTTCTCTAGAGGCTGTGTAATAATTTCACTCAAAGTGATATTTACAAAAGAAGATTCTGTGAATTTATATTTCTCAGAAGGCATCTCAGCTTGAATGCTATTCAAATTTTCTAATTCCAGTTCTTCAGCTGAAGAGCTAACTTTTCCCTCTGAAGGACTCACCGTGTGTTCCCTATTTGGAGTTTATTAATTCATATTCCCAACAGTTGTCAGACTAGGGCAATTTATAGTCACTGATAATTTTCAAGCTATCATTTAAACCCAATATTATAGACAGAACTGGCACTCTTGGTTGTAATTGAGGTTGCCCAACACTTCCCATTGTAGGACCCAATTGCTTATAACTTTGCCAGACTTTAACCATTTGGCTGAAACTTTCCATACTGCATGTCTGCCTCAGGCTGATATTTTGGGGGGAAATTTCAGCAAACAGAGCTCTGAAGGGGACAGAGGCAGAAGGGGTCAGGTGACTACTAAAGAAAAAATGGTTACTTACCTTTTTGTAACTGTTGTTCTTCTAGATACGTTGCATACATCCATTACACTGTATGTCTGCATGCATCTTGTACACCAGGACCAGAGAGTTTCCCTCGCAGTACCTGTGGGGCAGGCCCACCTATTACCAAGCTTCTTGTGCTGCAAGGTGAGGGTATAAAGGATGGGTTATCCCACCCAAAACCTCAGTTCCTTTGCACCAGGAAACCAATGATAGACTGCAATACGTGGGGGAAAGAGGGTGGATCCTGTAATGGACATATTCAACACATCTCGAAGAACAACAGTAACAAAAAGGTAAGTAAACTTTTTTCTTTTTTCGAGTGCTTGCATATGTCAATTACACTGTAGGTGACTCCCAAGCTGTTACCCCGAGGAGGTGGGGCTCAGAGTCTCATCAGAAGAGGGACTGTAGGACTACATTGCCTTCATTTACATCTTCCTTGTTTGTGATAATGGCATACAGAGATTACACTTATAAAGTTTGCGGATGATACCAATCTAGGAGGGGTTGCAAGTGCTTTGGAGGAAAAGATTAAAATTCAAAAAGATCTGGTCAAACTGGAGAAATGGTCTGAAGTAAATAGGATGAAATTCAATAAAGACAAATGCAAAGTACTCCACTTAGGAAGGAACAATCAGATGCACACATACAAAATGGGAAATAACTGCCTAGGAAGGAGTACTGCAGAAAGGGATCTGAGGGTCATAGTGGATCACAAGCTAAATATGAGTCAACAATGTAACGCTGCTGCAAAAAAAGTAAACATCATTCTGGGATGTATTAGCAGGAGTATTGTAAGCAAGACACAAGAAGTAATTCTTCCGCTCTGCTCTGCGCTGATTAGGCCTCAGCTGGAGTATTGTGTCCAGATCTGGGTGCCACATTTCAAGAAAGATATGGACAAATTGGAGAAAGTCCAGAGAAGAGCAACAAAAATGATTAAAGGTCTAGAAAACATGACCTATGAAGGAAGATTGAAAAAATTGGGTTTGTTTAGTCTGGAGAAGAGAAGACTGAGGGGGGACATGATAACAGTTTTCAAGCACATAAATGATTGTTACAAGGAGGAGGGAGAAGAATTGTTCTTAACCTCTGAGGATAGGACAAGAAGCAATGGGCTTAAATTGCAGGAAGGGACGTTTAGGTTGGACATTAGGAAAAACTTCCTAACTGTCAGGGTGGTTAGGCACTGGAATAAATTGCCTAGGGAGGTTGTGGAATCTCCATCATTGGGGATTTTTAAGAGCAGGTTAGACAAACACCTGTCAGGGATGGGCTAGATAATACTTAGTCCTGCCATGAGTGCAGGGGACTGGACTAAATGACTTCTCGAGGTCCCTTCCAGTCCTATGATTAAGGAGCTTATTCTGGACTGAGATTGAGCAGAGTGCCTCTTCTGCATTCAGCCACAGAGGAACCATGCCATGAGGTACTGCACTTACTGGTTCGGCTGCAGCACCTGGCTGTGTCTGTGTGTCAGGATGTCTTTGGTTACTGGTAACAATAGAGGTTGTTTTGTGAACAGTTTGTGGAGGTCTGAATACCACATCTGTCTCGGCCAGGCTAGAGCTATAAGGATTGTTCTGCCATGATCCTGCTTGAGAATGAGAATGACCCTGGGAATCAGGGGTACTGGCATGTATGTATAGAGGGCTCTCTGTCCCATGGAAACAGAATAGTGTCTGATCTTGAACCTGGGCTGTGGCCTGTCTGGAGCAGAACTAGGAATATTTCTTGTTCTGCTGAGTCACAAACAGGTCCATGGATGGAAACCCCTCAATGCAAAACACAAACTAGAACATTCATGTTGAGGGACCATTCGTGGTCCAAACTGAAGGATCTGATCAGACTGTCATGGGACCAGGACATGGGCAGTTACGGTTAGTGGTTGGAGCAGGAGTCAGGCTAATGGTCACAGGAGCAATCAGTAGCCAGGAATTGGAGCCCAGGTCAAAATGAAGTTACCTGGAGTGAGGCAAGGCAGAAGTAGGGCTGGGTCTAAGGCAGGAGCAGAGCTGGGAGCAAGCAGGTGCAGGAGCTACTGCAACCAGGGGCAAATGCTTTGCTGGGTTTAACAGCTGGTCTGCTGACTTTTCCAACCAATCAGGTGGTGTAGCCAATCAGGCAGCCTAATACAGACCAGCTACATCCCTTAGGTTGCATGGAGACTGGCTCTGCTGCAGGTCTTCCTTCCTGACACAGAAAATCCAACAGGCCATTTTGAACCACTGGTACATGGGATGCCTTGAGCGTGACCATACTCTGAATACACTAGTTCTGCACTTGACTGCCTCCTGACTTCTCCTTGCTTGTTCATGTAAAAAACCACTGTCGTGTTGTGGGTAAGTATCTGGATGGTCATGCCCTGAATGTGTGGTAGGAAGTGCTGACATGCTCAAAATATTGCATGCAACTTGAGGATATTTGTGTGTAATCTGGCCTCATGGGGAGTCCACAAACCCTGAGCTCAAAGGTATCCAAGATGTGTTCCCCATCCCATGAGTGACACATCCATTACTAAAGTCACAATAGGGAGGGGAGAGAAGAGAAGGGAAAATCCCTGCACAGGTTGTCTTGGCTCATCCACCAGCTCAGAAATAATAGTACCCTAATTGGGAAATGCACAGGCTTGTCTAGATGGTGATTGTGGGGTCAATAAATCAATGCAAGCCATACCAGCAAAGCTCTGAGGTGCAGCCTGGGATGAGAAGTGACATATGTACATACCAGCATGTGACCTAAGAGTCTGAGACAAGTCCTCACATTGGTGTGTGGATGGTCCTTGACTGATGCAGAGAGGTCCTGTATAGTATGAAATCTGGAAAGAGGAAGGGAATCCCTAGCAGAGGTCATCAGTGTGTAGAGGCCCAAGGATTTCAACACTAAATGAGTCCTCAGTTGTTTGTTGCACCTACACAGGGATCCTAGAGGACTGCAGCAATGAAGATCTACGCATAGATACCACTGTCACCCTGGCCCTGGCTGCAGAGTCCATTACATTCAAAGAAGCTTGCAGAGCTAAATGAGAGTTGAGGCATTCCTAAGTGACTAAAAACAAAATAAAATTTTTGAACATCAAGTGACAGAAGAGTACCACTGGGTAAGTTTGTTCACAAGGAACACCAATGCTCCAACCACTGACCATAGATAGTGAGAAGGAACTGAGGGAGGCATGGGGCAAACTCTGCACTTTATACCCTCTGCTCTCTGGGTACTGCTAGGGAAAACTCTCCGGCACTGGTGCATGAGGTGTGTAGATACCTACAGTGTAATGGACATACGCAAGCACTCAAAGAATGCTCCAGAACCTGGAATAGAACCCAAAATTTCTAAGTCTCAACATTCCTCTGCTGCCAGCAAATACATGTGAAAACCACTGGCAAAGGGTGTGCCTCATCCCCCTCCAGTACTTGGTCAAGATAGAGGATGACAACCTACTGCTGCTATCAATTACTCCCTTAGCGCAAGTGGCAGAGGTCTGTGCTGTGAGACCTAATAGTTTCATCCCTGGTGACCCATATGAGTATCAATGTGGTTCCACATAATGGAATTTGGGTTTTCAGTTTGTTTTTTAAAAAACTAGGGAAATTACACACAAATTATGTTAATAAACATTCAGGTTGAAAAGTCAAGCACTCAAAAATTAGGAAATGCCAGAGTTAAGATTACTTGTGCAACTTTAATTTGGCCCCCCTGGAACATTATGTTACAGTCTTTAATTACATGATCACATACCACTTTGTCCACAGGACACCTGCCGGGACCACGTTTTGGTGGAATGAATCAGGGTTATGCAGTGAAGGAAGCTATTGTCAGAAAGACCCCTGCCTCATTTGTTGTAGAAGTTGGAAGGTGTGTGCTGAATAAGGAGGCAAAGGATTGCAGGAAGAGAAAGGAGGGTTGAATGTTGCTCTGGAGAACTGGATTCTATCCTTGCCTCTGCCACAGAGTTCCTGTGTGCTGCTGGGCAAGTCTCTTAAATCGAACTTTTCACAGATGGTCACTAAATGTGTGTTCCTCATTATCTGGGTGCTCAACTTGAGACCCTGGGGCCTAATTTGCAGAAGTGTTAAGAACTCACAGCTGCAATTGTAGTCAATGCAAGCTGCGCTTGAACATATCAAGTGGTATATAATGCTAAGTACTTTGAAAAATCAGAGCCCAGGCATCTCAAATTGGTCACCCAAAATTAGTGGACACTTTTTATCTTAGACAGACTACGAGGATGAGGTAGAATCTTTTATTGGACCAACGCCTGTTGGTGAGAGAGACAAGACACAGAACTCTTCTTCGGGTCTGGGAAAGGTACTCCAAGAACTTGTCTCTCTCACCAACAGAAGTTGGTCCAATAAAAGAGTTAACCTCACCCACTCTTCAGGACTCTGCCAGTCCAAAGCTTGCCTTGCAGATAACAAACACTGAACCCCAGTTCCTGAGTACCACAGAGACATCTCCCTGCAGTGTCCAGCCCTCTCCTGGAACACTCACAGAAGTTAAGTTCATTGTTCCTTTCAAGACATAATACACTGCAGCTCATTAATTTAACTGGGGTTTGACAAACTTATTTCAATCTCAGCACTGAAATGGTTACAGTTAAAGTAAAGCAAGTTTATTAAACAAAGTCATAGGTTTAAGTGATACCAAGCATAAGGAGTAAAGGTAGAAGTGGTTACAAACAAAAATAACAATACGCTTCTACGACTAAAACTTGAATTTAGCAAGTTACAATCTTTGCCTAAGCAGGTGTCTCACCTATATTCAGTGCCCAGAGACTTCAATCACCTTGGGTGAAGGATCCAACATTCTGTGATTTCAAGAACTCTGGCCCTTTTACTCCCACAAATGATGGATACCAAAATGGCTTTCTGTTTCTGCTTATATCTCCCAAAGTTCATTGGCCCTGTTACAGGAGGCAGGAAAATTTCCTGCTGTTCTCTTCCTGTGGACTTCCCATCCCCCTGCTGATTTATATGTAATGGGGTTCCATTGTTTTGATTCCATAATGCTTAATTTACATTGGAGACAGGTAGATAGCTACCTTCCCTCCTGGGAAAAAACCTGTTTAACCCTGTGTTTGGTCAGAGATTTTAAAGAATAATATTGGTAAGTATCCATAATTCCTCAGATAGTGTTAATACAAACATTTCACAATGATATTAATCACCACTGTGCCGTTAGCTTTCAGAAAAGACCTTGCTTGATACACTTTTATAATACATTAATATAGTATACAACCAATTGATTCAATTGCTTATCATTTGAGGTTCAGACCCCATCTTTATAGCCCTTTGAAATGAATTATTTGAAAAGTAAACCCAGACCAAGCTTCTCTCTCCTCCTGCGGTATAAACGCCAGGCGGCCTTCCCAAAGCTCATTGACCCTGCTTCAAGAGGCAGGAAGGTTTCCTTGGTATACAGTCTCCATCCCCCATCGAGACTGTTAAGTATTCACTTTTCTCCGCTTGCTCTACTGATGGCTCTCTTTTTTACCTTGCTCATAAATGTGCTTTTCTTTGTCTTTGGTCACACCTAGCCCAAGGTACATCGGAGACACATTAAAGCAGGTGGAACCACATTTCTTTGTCTGGAACAGGCGTGGCTTAGGCACATATCTATAAAGGCCTTTGGGGGTTGACCATATATCCGTCACTCTGTGATTTTTGGGATCAACATGTATATCGTATTTTGTATGACACCTGTTAGATACAGATCACAACAACAGTGTGTTAGGTGTAGTGAGCCTGCAGGCCTGATAACAGCAGCTGACATAGGAGTGAATCCTCAATGGGCCTCTGTGTCATAGTATTCTGAAAATTAATTCATTAATGTGAAGCATTCAAATACTATAATGATGACCACCGTAGAAAAGTGGAGGAGGAAAATAATAATTTTGTATTTGGAGCAGGATTCGAATAGTTTGCAGTAAAAAAGGCATGGGGCCACACATTGAACAATTGTATTTATTTGTTTGTTTGTTTATTTTTTGCTTCCTCTGCAGCATGGGACATAAATCGCTTGCTAGGATAATCTGGATATATCTCACCAAATCAATTTTCTGTCATTGCAGGAGCCAGGGCAGAGTTGTACCTTTGTTCCTCCTATTATCTACCCATGGGTATGTCTACACTGCAAAAATAAATAAACAAACAAACAGCAGCAGCGGGTCTCAGAGCATGGGTCTACAGACTCAGGCTCGCAGGGATCACACTACATTGCTAAAAATAGTTGTGTAGACGTTCCTGCTCGGCCTGGAACTCAGGCTCTAAGGCCCATTCCACTCACCGGGTTTCAGAGCACAAGCTCCAGCCCAAGTGGGAACATCTGCACTACCATTTTTATAGGGTTACCATTCGTCCGGATTCCCCCAGACATGTCCGGCTTTTTGAGCTAAAAATAGTGTCCGGGGGGAATTTGTAAATGTCCGGACTTCCCCTTCCCCTCCCCCCATGCAGAGGGCGCGTGGCTAACAGGGCAGCCGGCCGGATGGTGCCACTTACATGGGGCTCCGACAGCCAGAGAGAGCCCCTCCTCCGCTTCCCCTGCAGCAGAGATCACTCCCTCCCTCCCTGCATTCGCAGATCGCCTCCGGCAGTCTGGAGCTCCTCCCCCGCTCCTCCTCCACTGCTGCCCAGCGTGCCGGGACGAACGGCTCAGGCCGTTCCTGAGCAAGTTCACAGAGATGTTAGGCGAAGGCCAACAACAAGGGGTCCAGGGGGTCGGAGAAGGGGCAGGGAGGTTTTGGAGGGGGCAGTCAAGAGACGGGGGGGGTCGGGAGTTCGGGGGAGGGTGGATAAGGTTTTGGGCAGTCAGGGTACAGGTAGGGGGTAGGATCCTGGGGGGCAGTTAGGAGCAGGGGTCCCAGGAGGGGTAGTCAGGGGACAAGGAGCGGGGGGGATTGGGCGTTCTGGGGGCGGGGCTGTCAGGGGGCAGGGGTGGGGAGAGGGATCGAAGCAGTCAGGGGACAGGGAGCAGAGGGGTTTAGATGGGTCAGGAGTTCTGGGGGGGGCTGTCAGGGGGTGGGGAGTGGTTGGATGGGGCGTGGGAGTCCCAGGGGTCTGTCTGGGGGTGGAGGTGTGGATAAGGGTTGGGGCAGTCAGGGTACAGGTAGGGGGTAGGGTCCTAGGGGGCCAGTTAGGATGGGGGGGAGGGTCTCAGGAGGGGGCAGTCAGGGGACAAGGAACAGGGAGGCTTAAGGCTCTCTTAATGGCTCTCCATGCGTCTCTGGACCCTCTCAGCTGTCGGGCTTGGACGGAAACATTGCCTGAGGGTAGTGAGAGAATGGGTTATCGGTGAGGTGGGGGTGGGCGTGAGCCCGGTCAATAGGGGCAACCCCTACCAAGATCTGAGCCTTTTCTCACACGCCCGTTAGAGCTCAACATTATGCTGTTTGGGACCCCTCTTTGAGGAAAGCCTCTGGATTGCAAGTCCAACCGCTACCTCCTCGTGGTGAGAGTCGGTAACTGGCTTGGATAGCCAGGCGGATTGCGGAGGACGAACCCACATCCCACATTCAGTGGGGTGTGGGACGGGGTTGGGCAGCCCCATATGGTGCCACATGGATGCCCCCCTGGTAAGGGTAGCCTCCCCCAGGTACGGGTTGACTCCCCCTGGTAAGGGTTAGATTCCCCCTGGTAAGGGTAGTCTCCCCCAGGCACGGGTTAGTTTCCCCCTGGAAAGGGTAAGTTTCCCCCAGGTACGGGTTAGTTTCCCCCTGGAAAGGGTTAGTTTCCCCCTGAGAAGGGTAAATCTTTTAGCTATGGAAAAAAGTAATTTATATTTTTATACCGGATTGGCGCTGGACCGGGTTAATAACGCCCCCGCTGTTGGCTTTGATGCCCCGGCTGACAGTGTTAAATATATTAGGGGTGTGATCAGGGTCGCTGGACCAATGGATAAAATGGTGTGGACTATAATGAAGTCTCATGAGCATGAGAGTGAGAATCAAGTCCTCCCAGTGGAGCATGGAGAGGAGGTAGAGGAGAATGTTTGTGATGATCATGGTGAGGAGATTTTATCTATCTTACTGATGGTTTTTACAAGGGACACTTTTAATGATTTAACTATGGAAAGTTTCAATCCAGATTTTAAGTATTTAAGTACATTTGATGATCCATATGTTAGCGAATCGGGATATCTTAATGCTCATTTAGTTAATGGGTCTAGTTTATTAAATAGTTTTAGACCAAGTACTGATTTTAATAGGGATCGTAATAAGGATCTTAACAGTACTGGTAGTAATATAAATATATTAGAAAGTAGTTCGTGGAAGGATGGGGTTTTTTATTTAGAGTATCCCGTTGATAGTTTTAATTGTCCAATATGTCCCCAGATATTACCAACATTTGGTAAATGGGCCAAACACATTAATGTGGTTCATAAAAGTAAAGCCATACGAGTTGTATGTAGTAAATGTGGGAAATCTTCTCAATATCATAATATAGCTTGCCACTACCCCAAGTGCATACCCAAGAAGGTGGATACCCCAATGAAGAGCCATACGTGCTCGGTCTGTGGGCTTGGTTTTCATACTAGATCTGGATTGAGCCAACACTGTAGACATAGACACCCTGCTGTGAGGAATGAGCAAAGAAAAGAAGATATGGCTGCTAAAAGTAAGATCAAAGAGGGATCGACTAGATCTCGTATATGGACCAAAGATGAGGTTGCGCAGCTTATACAGTTGGAAAGGAAATATATTGGGAAAAGGAATATAAATAAATGTATTGAGAGCGAGATGAGGACCAAAACGAATAAACAAATATCAGATAAAAGACGAGAATTAGCAAAGAAGAAGTTAGTGGTAACAGGAGATAGGGAGGAAGTGACTGAGGTAGAGGACATTAGAGTAAATATATTAGAAATTCCGCCCCCAAGAGAGAGGATTTTCCCACTAAAAGGACACCCAGAAGTGGATTTAGTGGAAAAAATATGTAAACGGGGAAAACAAAGTAGGGAGGGAAGAGAAATAATAAATAGTTTAGGGGAAATTGAAGGATTATTAAAGGAGGATTTAACAAAAGCTCTCGGTTGGGCAATGTTGGAAAAATTATGTTATTCATTAGTAGAGGGAAAGGACCCTAGAAATGAAAGTCAAATAGAGTTGAGGAATAAAGGAAAAGGGAAGATGAGAAAGGAGGGGAGAAGGAAGCAATTTAATGCAATTAGGAGATATGCTACAAAGAAAGCTAAGTATAAATTCTATCAACAATTATTTGATAAGGATAGAAGAAGATTGACTCGCATTATAATGGGAGAGCCAGATAAGGCTAAGTGTGCTATCCCTATGAAAGAAATTGAGGAATACTATGTCAATATTTTGGGAACAATTGGACATGGTAATATGATAGGGTGGCCATCATCCACAGAGAATGCGGATAATGATATATTAATGAGTCCGATCTCTGTGGATGAGATTAGAATAGCTTTAAGAGAAATAAGAAAAGATAGTGCTCCTGGCCCAGATAAAGTAAAAGTGAGCAATTTGTGGGATATTTTTAATTTAGACTCCTTAATACTTACAAAAATTTTTAATATATGGTTTCTAAATAGACAGGTACCAGATGAATTTAAGAAAAATAGAACGATTTTAATACCAAAGACACAAGATGAGGAGGAAATGAAGAAGTTAACATCTTGGAGACCATTGACAATTGGGTCAGTTTGGATTAGAATCTATACCAAAATATTAGCAAAAAGACTGGTGGAAACAGTTAAGATATGTAGTAGACAAAAAGGGTTTATATCCGCCCCTGGGTGTGAGGAAAATATTGCTATATTAGATAATTTGATTAAAGGGGCTAAACGAAATGGGAATGAAATTGCAATAGTGTTCGTAGATCTGGCTAAAGCATTTGATTCTGTGGGACACGGACATATAATAGCCGGGTTGAGAAGATTTGGTATAGATGAACATTTTATAGATATTATTAGGGACCTTTATGATAATTGCACAACTAGGGTATGGGTGGGTGATGAAGCTACTGAGTCTATTTTAATTAGGAGGGGGGTCAAGCAGGGTGACCCGTTGTCCCCAATTTTGTTTAATATTGCTATGGATCCCCTTTTAACTAGATTAGAAGTAGAAGGAAGTGGTTTTTATGTTAAGGGTAATGGTGTCACGTCATTGGCTTTTGCCGATGATGTGGCAATTTTAAGTAGCTCATATAAAGGAATGATTAAAAATTTGGGTATCTTAGAGGAGTTTTGTAAAAATACTAATCTCTCTGTTAATGTGAAGAAAACGAAAGGCTTTCATATTTTAACTAAACATAAAACCTATGTAGTTAATCCTAAGGATAATTGGCAGATAGGGTCAGAGGAGATTGAATATGTTCAACCAGGGGATTTTGAAAAATATTTAGGGGCTAGAATAGATCCCTGGATAGGTGTAGGGGGACCGGTACTTAAAGAAAAATTGAAAGATTGGAGTGAGAATTTAATTAAGGCCCCATTAAAACCGGCCCAAAAAATATTAATTTTACAGACATATATCTTACCGAAGCTATTTTATAATCTTCTTTTAATAGAACCCCCTTTTAATCTTTTAGACGATCTTGATGTGTTAGTTAGAAAAATAGTTAAAGAGATTTTACATTTACCTCAGTGTACCACAGATGGGATATTTTATTCTAGAGGTAGGGATGGTGGTTTAGCTCTCACTAAGTTTAGTGTGCAAATCCCAAATATGTTAATTCGTAAATGGAGGAGACATATTGTCTCGAGAGATGATTGGATGGACCTATCTTATCTATATGCAGGAGAAAATCTTGTGGATAAAATATTGTCATTTAGTGCAGTAACATCTCATCCCAAGAAATGGAGGGAAGAGGAATTTTTAAGATGGTCGGAACTGAGATGTCAGGGAATAGGGATAAAATATTTTTAAAATGATTTAATTAGTAATTCGATTTTTAGAAACTCTAGTAAAGTTAAATCGTCAGCGTATATCGCAGCATTGCAGCTTAGGGCAAATATTTATCCTACTAGGGAGACATTAGCAAGAGGAAGAGGAGGTGTGAATGCTCTTTGTAGATGGTGCGGTAAAGTGCGGGAGACTGTTCCCCATATCTCAGGACAATGTTATAAGACTAAGAATGCTAGGATAAAAAGGCATAATAGAGTAGTGTCTGCAGTTGTAGATAAGGTTGGTAAATTAGGGTGGAAGGCAATGATAGAGCCCCATTTGAGAAATAGTAAGGGTGAGTTAAGAAAGCCGGATATTATATTTATAAAAGGAGATACAGCAGTGGTGGTTGATGTTACAGTGCGATGGGAGGATAATGCCGGAAGTTTGGAACAAGCCCACAGTGAGAAGGTGGCTTATTATCTTGAGTTAGAGGAAGAAATTAAAAACTTAACGGGAGGTAAAAATATTCACTTCTTTGGTTTTGTGCTTGGGGCGCGTGGCAAGTGGAGTAAAGGTAATAATGATTTGTTACAATTATTGGGAATGGACAGAAGTAAAAATTTTAAGGAGAGTATATGTAGACTTGTTTTATATTCCACTATTGGTATGATGGCTATATTCAGTGACAGGTAAAGATCCCGGAGTTTCCATTCCGTGTATCTTGCCAAAACTAAATTTTAGCTATTTTGGTTTCCATGCTCTAAATTTTCAAATTTTTAATATTGTTTTGAACATTAACTTATTTAGTGTTATTTAATATCTGTCCTTCAATAGAATGGTTTTAATTATATAATAAATACTTATTAATGGATGAAATTCCAATTTAAATTATTAGTTTATTTTTTTTTTTTAACTACTGGATGTGGATGCGGACTGGCCGCGTATAATAACCAGGAAAGGGCAGGTAGTCACGCCTGTACATAAATAGGGGGTGGAGTCCTGGGGGGCAGTTAGGGGCAGGGGTCCCAGGAGGGGTCACTCAGGGGACAAGGAGCGGGGGGAGGGTTGGGGGTTCTGAGGGGGGCGGGAAGTGGGAGGGGCAGGGCGGGGCTAGGGCAGGACAGGGGCGGGGCTAGGGCGGGGCTCCTCCCGTCCTCTTTTTTGCTTGCTGAAATATGGTAACCCTAATTTTTAGCTCCATAGCACAAGCCCTGTGAGCCAAAGTCTGTAGACCCATGCTCTGAGACTTGCTGCCATGGACTGGGCTTTGGTTTTTTTGTTTTTTTGCAATGTAAACGTACACTGACACACAATAATCTAATCCAGGTTATTGGGCTCAATATAGGGGTAACTGGGGGGTTTAGTGGCCTGTGATGTATAGGAGATCAAACTTTCATCCCTTCTGACCTTAAACTCTATAACAAATATTGAATAGGTGCTCATTCACTGTACATCCTGTGCTCTAAATGAGACAGATCTTATGTTAAAAATATTATGTGATCATTCGCACGAGGAGACTTGGGCAACCTTAATTTTGGCATTTCCTAACTTTTGAGTGCTTCACTTTGCAACCTTAACATTCTTTTAACATATTTATTTTTGTGTATAATTTTACTATTAGAAGTCCCACTTTCAAGTCTAAGGGCATTTTTCTGCTATTGCTCATAAAGGGCTTGATCCAGAGCCCACAGAAGTAAGTGGGCATCTTCCCATTGACTTTTGTGGGCTTTGGATCCAGTCCAGAATGATTGAATATTTTAATACACTTCGCTATAGCAGTACTTGCCATGCTTAAGCTTGGATGTTTTTTTTCCTAACCTTATGCTCACAGAACTATTAGCAGAGTCATAGACTTGGCAGCTTTAATCCAAAGCAGACCTAATCAAATCTAATACAACTATTTTAGTCTGCAGTGATAGATCAGAGGCCAAATCCCGTTTGCTTTACTCCCCTGAGGTAGACGCACTAGAGTAACGAGACTTCAGTGGAACTATTAGTGAGAATAAGATGAGCAAGATTTGGACTTTCAGAAAATGATGCTAGCGTTAGCATTATTTATCATTGTTCAGATATGGTATTTCCACGCAAATCTTGAATCAACATAAATAAGTAAATCTAAGCAACAGATTTCATATATTCCCAAGTATGGGGGACATTTTTCTTTCTAGTTAGAATGCTCACAGATACTCACTCGTTTACATTTTTTAAACATCATTTATTTTACAATGAAGCACTTAATCGAAAAATATTTGAATGTGTTTGACAACAAATTATCATCATTAAAAATGACATTATGTGTATTGAGACCCACACCTGTGCCTTCCTCTACAACTGAAAGATTAAGCTTAACACAATGATAAATAAATTGGGAGGCTTGTTCTGCTGCTTTAATCCATATCACAATCCCACCCGAACTCTTAGCTAATCAAGACTCACTCATATAGCAAAACTATAAAGTGAATCTCAAACCTGTATAAACACCCCATTTAGAATCCTATTTTCAGAACTTGGGCACTTTGTTCTATCTAGAGCATATCCTATTCCATTTCATGTCTGGAAATATCCCTTCTTAAATATCTCAGAAGATAAAGTGACTAAACAATAATGAAATATTTTGCACTTGTAGAAGAATAAATTTTGGGGAAGAAAATCAATGTGCTTACAAAGTGATCTACAAGTGATTGTACATAGGGATCACTTTGCAACTAAAGGTATCAACTGTATAACAGCACACAGCAACATTTCAGGCAAAATATACCACTACAGACAACTTCTTGGGCAGAATGTAATACCTGAATTGGAATTTGGCAGAAAACCTATTCTTGCAAATGTTGCCATTGGAGTTTTAATGACCACAAATGATCATGGTTTTGGTTTTGTATCTCATGTGAAAGGCGACACCTCCAACAGAACAACACCCCTTATCACCATGTTTTATCTTGATTTATCAGTGACTCAATGAGAAGAATGCTAAAGCACTGATCACTAACACCATTTCTACAACATCAATTTATCCTTTAGAGGTTACCCCCTCTAACTAATAATTCATTCTGGCCATTATTAGCTTATAAAAGCTGTCGAGACCACAGCACAACGTTGTATGGCTGCAGAAAAGATTAAATTACCAATTATACACCTGTTCTAAAATCTCTTGGTGAATAGAGAAAACAATGGTGTTGATATTAGCCCAAATAACTGGGCTGTGTGCTGGGGAGGTCCTCAGAGACAAGGATGGAGGATTTCCTCCCCACAGGGCATGCATGGATACTTCCCTTCTATGGGAGAACTGGCCAATGGGCTAGTTGAGAAGAAGGCTGGTCTAGTGGAGTGTGCTCTATTTAAGAACCTGGGACACCTAGGTTTAAGTTCCTACTCTGCCACAGATTTCCCATGCGAACTTGGGCAAGTTACTTAGCCTTCCTGTACCTCAGTTCTCCATCAGTAAAATGATGATAAATAGTGCTCCCCTACTTCAGAGGGGTAATGGAAGGATAAATACATCAAAGGTTATGAGGTGCTCTGATACTACAGTAATGGGTGCTATATATCATACAGATAGTCAGATCTATCAGTCTCATTCCTCCTATACCCTGGGAAACCCCTTGTGCACTAGAGGATAGCTCCAGGCCATGGTTGAAGTGCACCCCCATTGCTAGGTCCAATGCCCTCCATTCTTGTTGGAGGACAGAATTTGGTTCTAATTTTCCTACTGTTTTGCCTGAGTAATGACTGCAGAATGTGGTCCTAAAGCCTTAAACCGTTGGCGCAGAATCTATTACTATTAATTGGGTGTACTTTTTCATAACCTTCTTCATATTTCCTTTTAATTCTAGACATATACTTCTCTCTGCCATAGCAGATTTCATGTTAAATTTAAGACCTGAAGAAAGTGCTGATGTATTGCAATGCTTCCTTGCCTTTTATTAAATTCTGAACCCTTGGTGGATTGCCCAACCCTCAGACCCGTCCTAGCTTTGTTTACAGCGTTTCTCTTCTTTTCCAAAGCTACATCAAAGGGGTTTGTCCCAAGGGACCGAGGCTTTTTGAAATGTTCAATAAGTGAAAACCTTGGGAATAATTTACTAATGTTAGTCATGTGTGTTATAACTGCATTTACTTAGAAGCATTGTTAAACTACGCATTCTTTTCTAGCCCCTCACTTTGTAACTTCTTGCAAACTCAGGGCCAAACACTACCCTCCTGTAGAAAAACCAAAGGCAGAGGAAACAGAATTCAAAAGGTGTGAGCATGCAGGTATCTGACACTTTCTCCAGCAGAAGAAAGGGCCAGGGTGGGGGCACTGAGCTTCCAAGCATGGGGAACTGATCTGTGGGGAACACTGGCTTCTATCCCACAACTCTCAGGACACCCACACGAAGTGCATGCAGCACCACACTACCTCAACTCCCCCTGTGCCAACACAGCTGGCATGATGGTTGTATTAGAACTACACACATCCCTCCATATCTGAGGAGGGTAGAAAACATCTATGTGATGTTAGAAGTGAAAGAGCTGAAGTTAACTGAGTGCAGCTGCCAGTAATAATTTGGATTTCCCCAGCACGCATGTTAGGTACAGTAGCTGCTTCCTACTTCATTTTCCATCAGGTAATTTGCCATCATTACCCCTCTATTCCCAAATTGTATATAGCTCCAACCACAGAGTGCACCCAGTGCTCAGGGGTTTATAGGGCTTGTAGGAGGAGGGAGTAGCATGCCTGATAGACTCCAACTTCCCCTTCAGCACACCTTGGGTAAAATGTATGGGATTAGTGTTCATGGGTTCCCTGATACTCCACACAGCAGAGGGGACCAGACTGCCCTCAGTTAGTTTTTTTTTTTTTTAAAGTCTATCTTAGTGTGTAGCCCTCATTTGCAAGGTATACCTCCTGTGACTCATTAACTTTACTGAATAATGGTCACTGCCCAACATCTGATTCTTATAAACTTCCTATGAAGTTTGAACAACTGGCTGCAATTTCACTCAAAATCAGGGATGCATCAGCACAGGAATGAACAGCTTCCCACATCTGTATGCAGCTGGATCAGTGAAGTACTACATAAAAGCAACAAGATTGTCTTTGTTAAGAGCTGTCTTGTGCTGTTCAGTGCTGATAGTGGTGATTTTATCCTTTTATTTAATCCAAACAATTTGTGAAAAATAGTGACTTCGGTTAATTTTTATGACCCAACATAGAACACACAAGTTAAAAATATTTAATTTATGGTCTGGCTTTAACCAAAGCTCCATTTTGTTAATTTCAGAATGCCTCTGAATGTGACTTTATGTATATTGCATGCCTAACCCTGGAAGTGGAGACTTTAAATAGCAGTTTGTTACGATGTCAGCGTTCTCGAGTCCTTATTCAAGAGGATATTCCTGGAAGCTTTATGCAGAAACAGGTCTGAAAAGTCAGGTGTAGATTCGAGCCTGTACTGTGGACAAATTGTTATGCTATACCATTATAAAAGGAACCACAATGCCCCTTAGGTAACTCTCCCACCACAGGGGCAGCATAGAGTCAACATAGGTAGCCCTACATTGCCTGCCTGCACAGCCTCTCGCCTAGGGCACAGGAGTGGAGCTGGAGGAGGCATTTTATAGACTATTTTAATTTACACCAGGACCTATGCTGGTCCCTGCAGTAGAAAAGAATAGTAATCTCTGGCTCTTCTCCAGTGCTGCATCATATGTGTTCGGGAATGCTAACCTGTATCATACTGTTCAGCCATTTGGTGGCACTGTGTGTAAAATACCTTATTTAGAGGCACCTCAGCCATACCTGGCAGCACATTAAAGAATCGAATGATGAACATATCTGGTTTGTCTAAGCAAGCTCCGTAGCCAGTCCATATCTGGTACAGAAGAACATGACAACCTAGGCTGTGCATCCTGAGGGAGACAGCACAGAATCCATCCCTCTGGGAGGTCAATAGAGCCCAAATGTGGTGTAGTTTGAGTCTAGACCTGAATTTTACAGCTCAGGTTCAATTCTAAGATTTAGTATGGCTGTTGATTTTATGCTATGTGTATTGTATGATGTGCCATAACCCATTATGCATCCCCTGCTGCATAACCTCAGATAAATACAATTTCTTATTCAGAAGTGGTTCATTTACTGAGGACTGCTATACCCAAAGATAGAGGCAGGTAACAAACATCGAGACAAATCCTGCAGGATGATGACAATGGATTTCATTTAGAAGTGGGAGACATTCCTGAAAAGGGATTACAGGATCTGGCCCACAATAAAATTTGTGGCAGCATAGCTCTCACAGCAAAGGTAACCTATTGAACTCTTCCCAATTCGCAATCAGGCTCCTTTCATTCTTCTGAATTACAGATAGAGATACGAGAGGGAGGGGGAAATCTACACCAATATTTTACATCAATTAATTCCAACAGAACCCCATAGTTTATGTATCATTAAACCTGGTGTATAATTATAGCAAAACATCTTGCACTATCTTTTAGCAATCATTTTCATTTCATTTCCCTTCATCCTTTATGACTAAAATTAACAATTTCATACTTTACTTACTAGTCTATATGGTTTAAAGACTTCTCCTAGGGCTTTAGCTAACATTAAAGTCACATTAGATACCATCCATGTTAGTATACTATGCCTTCAGTACTAATATAGGAGCATATTATGAGCAGTTATTCACATGCATTGACATCAGTGGGACCATTTGTGAGAATAACTGCTTGCCAATGTGTATAAGGAGTTCACAGTCTAACCCATGATGTTTTTGTGGAATATAACATCTAGTTCCTATAGCACTTTCAATTTCAAAGGACTTTTCAGATGTTGGATCTGTTACTGCACCAGGTAAAAATCAATGGAAGAACAATAAGGTCCATTGTTGAATGAATCATAAAAACAACCCTGTGAATAAGCATAAGTATGGATAGTAGAATCCTACTTCTGTGAACCCAGATCTTACGAATGACCAGTTACATGAACCATTTTTCTGACACCAAACAAACATGTTTTCAATCCTTCAGCCAACATTCAAGGGCCTGTATAGGTTTGAAAAGACCAAAAGATGTGGCTGCAAAAAAAAAAAAGCTGTTCTTTCAAAGAATAATCAGGTACATTTTATACATATTATGTACATTACCATGGAACAATTAACATTAATTTACACACCATATTGAATGTAATTTTGAGATGTTCAGTTTCATGAACTCCTCAGTCCCTAATTAGTTCCTAAAACAAGGGTTCTATCGTATTGCTGGAAGTGTACATAAATACTATCTCCCTTTTGTTGATGGGGAAAAACAGGCAGAGACTAAGGGCCAGTCTCACATGGGTGTTGGGAGTAGGATGGGCAGTAACGTCACACTGTGTCCTGTGGTTACTCTGAGCCGCAGAGAAGCCCATTGGCAGTTGTAGGGAGGGTGCAATAAATTACAGCAATCCTTGGGTCTAACTTATGCCAAGAGCCACACCAGCTCTTGGTGCAGGAAGAATTCAAGCAGCAGAGATCTACACTGCCCACACCTTCGGAGCTGTGCCATCTGTGACATGGTACAGAATCTGGATCTAAGTGACTTCTCTCTCTGATGTCAGTCACTGTAGCATCTAAATGCCAGACTAGCTCAAGGCCAGACAGAATCAGCATCAGAACAGAGTTTAAATCTCAGGTATTCCTGATATAGAGCATGGAAATGACTTTTTTCTGCAAGGTATGTAAATAAAAATGAAGCCCAGACCCTAGTAGCAATAGGGCTTTTGATTAGTATGATAGACACAAATATCATATCATTACAGCCAATAAGAAGTTATCAACTCTGCCCATATCTGTACAGGCATTTAATAATGCACAATAGCAGAGTTGGTGTCAAGCAGGGGATTGCTATTTTGGGATTGCAGTGACAGGCTGCTTGACTTCCACACTCTTGGAGTTGATAATGAGGAATGAGCGAGACAGTGACGATATAAAGAACGGACATGAATTACCCAAATCCTGACATTTTTCAGATGTTTGTAAAAAGTTGGTATTTTTTTTTAATTAGGTTTAATTTTCAGGCTTTCTATTCCCAGCCAAAGGTCCAAGACAAAGTGTAAAAATAAATATCACAAGAAAGGCTGATTCTAGTCAAGACAAATTCTGCAATCAGGAATATCTTAAAATAAGGAGTTTGAGAGTCTAATTCTGCAGCCCCAAAAGTTTCAGATAGTCCAATCAGCTTGCAGCAGAGGCTTCAGAGCATAAGACACAACTCTAGACTTGCTATATTGTGGCTGACTATTGGATTTACCAGCGAGTTTCACTGACATGTTGCTCATCTGTTCAAGCTCTTTTTTCAAAAATGTCTAGTATTTGAGAGACAGGTCACACCAATATGTCCTTTATTCTGGCACTTTCAAGGTGCTTTCACGGTTGCTTTGACCTCAGTTCAATTCAACATGAGCTTCAAGCCAAGATCTACCGAATTACGGTGGATGGTTTGCGTCAATGACATACAAAGGTAAAACAACGGATTGTCCATCCAGTTGAACTTTCACCCGGAGTATCCCTTTTGGGACCAACTTTTCTCTGGTATAAGGCTTCAAAACTGTGGAGGTTTCTTTGAGAGGAACTTGTGACAAAGTCTGGTGACAGGTAGATGCAGAAGTCAGTGAAACAGCAGCTCCAGTATCAAGCTCCATTCTTGTAGGAATTCCTTCAATCAAGGATGTGACCCAGATGCTATCTCTGACTCCTGCTTCTAACAACGTGTGTGGTGCTAGAGCCTGGTCAATGTCACTATCGCTCTTGTATTTTTCCACATTATGAATGCCTGACTTCCACCTTTTTAGGGTCAGCCTTCATAGGTGTCTTCTTGGAGAGTTACTCTATGTTGCTTGTTGCTAAACTGTGAGACAGGTCACACCAATATGTCCTTTATTCTGGCACTTTCTGCTATTAACCTGGCATGCCCAGCAATCCTTTTCAGCATGCATAGTTTGTATACAACAACCACATGGAAATTCCTTAGCTTCCCATGGTCCTCTGTCTTGCCAATATAAAAGGTGAACTTCTAAAGTCACACTAAGATCCAGAGAATCCTTCTGTGTGGTTTCCATTGCAACTGCTACCTCAGACTTCCTGAATGCAAGCACTGATCCAATCAGTAACTTTTTCTGGAACTGGTCATTGTGTAATCCAGAGACAAACTGGTCGTGCAGGGCATCACTTAATGCTTGTCTGGACAGACTCCACTTCCTTGACATTGCTGCTGTAACAGATATTGTTTTACTGTCAGATGATTTAGGAGAAGAGTGTTCCTGCATTGCTTCAGTAATTGCGGCATACATGGCAGTTCCAGGCACAGTAGGAGACATAGGACATGCAGTAGTCTGTATGGCTTTGGACCCATCATTGTCAGCAAAGTCAAATCATGTCCATCTGGAATGATGTTACAGGTTACAAATTGCTCAAAATATTTAAGGTACATCACCCATTATTCACTGCTTTTGTCAAACTCAACAACATTAAAACCCTGGGACCAACACATATGTTGCAAAGATAATGTGGGTGAAGTAATATCTTTTATTGGACCAACTTCTGTTGGAGAGAGAGAGAGAGAGAAAAGCTTTTGAGCTTACACAGAGCTCTTCCTCAGGTCCTGAACATGACCTTCCATCCAAATGCTGAAACTTTTCAAATGCTTAAAAACGGTTAGTAATTTTTGTAGCGGTGTTCTTCATGTCCTGAAGAAGAACTCTGTGTAGCTCAAAAGCTTGCCTCTCTCACCAACAAAAGTTGGTCCAATAAAATATATTACCTCACCCACCATGTCTCAGTAGGACTATTCAGCTGTTTCAAATTATGCATGTTAAGTACTTCGCTGGCTCAAGAACAAATCTCCAAACTTTGAGGTTCCCTAATGTCACTGTGACCCCTTCATGGCATGACTGTAGGACATGGTTGTTTACCCTGTCCAGAGAAAAGAAAAATGTGGAATTTTTGCTGCTCTAACACCCATTTTGTAACATAGGATTTTATAGGGACCGTCCCGATTTTGGTTTCCCCCCCCCCTTATATAGGCTCCTATTACCCTCCACCCCCTGTCCCAATTTTTCACATTTGCTGTCTGGTCACCCTACTGTAACAAAACAGCAAGCAGGATACTCCTGGGGGGATTCTGTGCCACTGCGCATGTTCAGAATGTATGTCCCCCACAGATTTCTTTGCTTCCCCACAGAAAAATGACTTTCTGGTGGGGAAGCAAAGGGATGCCACAAGAGCAGTCATGCAACTGTCCCCAGAAGTTTTGGGTGCCAAAGGCAGCTGGCAGAGAGGTAAATCACTGTGGGGCAAGGCTGCGGAAGACCCGGCTGGTGGCTCCTACCCTGTGCCAGGCTCAGCTGCTAGTCCTGGCTGGGGAGGACAGGACTTCCTCTTCCCCTGCACAGCATCCAGGGCTATGTCAGACCCACCCCTAGATTTCCCCCCCGGCGGCAAGAAGCCCGCCAAACCCCCCCCCCCCCACGCACCCTGTACCCATCACTCCTCAGCTGCAGTGAGAGAGATCGCTGTGCAGGGAGCTGCTCCCCCATCCACCCAACCCTCAAGCATCCAGACCCCCTCATACCCAGACTCTCCCCAATGAGCCATCCACACATGGAACTCCACCCTACCAAGCTCCAACCGGCTGCACCTGGATCCCCACCTCACTGAGCCCCACTCCCCCAGAATCTGGATCCCCACTGAGCTCCCCATACCCCCACCCCCCCCCCGCGCCCCCCCCCCCCCCCCCCCACACACACACACACACCCTCCCTGCTGAGCCCCAACCACCATCACCTGGACCCTCCTGCAGAGTCCCATTACTGTTGCACCCAGAAACCCCCCCTCCCCCAAACAAACCCCTGTGCATCTAGAGTTGCCTGCACCCAGGTTGCCTGACACAGAACCCTCTCAACCCACACCTGGATCCCCCCAGGCTTGGATCCTGCCTTGCTGAGCCTGCCTGCGCACATCTGGCATGGAGGGGTAGGGCCCTGGGGTGTTTCTGGAGCAGGCCCCATCATTGCACTGTGTCAGGGTTGGGTGCAGCCTCACTGCTGAGTCCCTGTCCCAGGGGGGAGCTGCACAGTGATCACCCACCTCTGTGCAGCCAGTGGCCTGTGCTCCCCAATGCCATGCTGGAGCCTCCATGTTTATTTTACAAATAAAATGTGCAGACTTAAAATATTGTGCACGGAATTTTTAATTGTTTGGCGCAGAATGCCCTGAGGAGTAGCAGGAGCTATCCAGGTGACACTACATAATCCACAAAACAATTGTGACTCAGCACCTTCAGATCAGAATCGCTGCTGAAGAAAGTAGAGAAACCCCCTCCTTTATTCAGGACACTGGCCTCAGCAATAGGACACATAGGCCCAGACCCTCACAAGTGATTTCAATGGGAGTTAGGTCCCTAAATATCTTTGAGGTTTTGTGCCATAGTAACAATAGTTCAACCTTTATCGCTTTCACCTTTGGATCTAACAGTTTAACTCAAAGCTGTATGTGTATAACCATAGGCACCAACTCTGTGGGTGCTCCAGCCCTGGAGCACCGACAAGGGAAAAAATGGTGGGTGCTTAGCACCCTCCTACCATGGATCAGCTGTTCCGCGGCACGCAGGAGGTGCTGGGAGGGAGGGGGAGGAGTGGGGATGGGGCATGTTCAGGGGAGTGGGTGGAACAGGGTGGGAAGAAGTGGGGCGGGGGCAGGAAAAGGCAGGGTAGGAGTGGGGGCTTGGAGGAATGGGTAGAGTCAAGGCACAGCCTGGGGCAGAGCAGCACCCCCTGGCACATTAGAAAGTTGGTGCCTCTGTTATAACCCCTTTTAGTCTATGGGCTTGACATAAATATAGCACTTATTATACATTTCTCTGTTTTCTCCAAACAGTTCCACACTAAGGGTCCAATTCTATAGTACTTATTCAGCCAAATCCCTCTCGAGTAAGAGTTAACAACTGAAGATGTGGACCTGCACAGCTCATAGTACTTCTTCTGCAGCATCTTATCTTAACTTCTGTTTATCGCCTCTTCACTTAGCACTATCAGCTGGTAATCATGAACAAACAGCTCAGCTGCTGAAATTCTTCCTAAGGTTTCGGTCAATTGCTTTGGATCCATGATGTCCAGTAAACCTTAATTTTTGAAACCCTTACCCTGTTTATACCCCAATACAAATGGCTCATGTTCAAATATGTTAAATAGTTTGGGGATTAACTGTACAAGTAAGCAGAAGTCATTTCCTCCGTTTTCAAGTTGGAATAGAAGCTTGTTTTATAAACTGTTCACACCATACTGATTTATACCTGCCTCTGGAAATTTCCATTACTTGCATCTGAAGAAGTGAGGTTCTTACCCACGAAAGCTTATGCTCCCAATACTTCTCTAAGTCTTAAAGGTGCCACAGGACCCTCTGTTGCTTTTTACAGATTCAGACTAACACGGCTACCCCTCTGATACTTGCAGAGTAGTAATTCCCCCTCCCCCCACATGCTTTTTAAAGCCTTGATTCAGCAAGGTATTTAAACACATGCATCACTTTAAGAACATGAGCAGTCCTGTTGAGGCCAAAAGCTGAAAGTTACACAAATGTTTGAGTATGTAAGAGCCTAATTTCTCAACATCCATTCAGTTTTTGCAACCTAGGACACTAGAAGAGCAGCAAACACTAGAGAAATATCCATTTATTTTAAGCAGACCCATGGAACAACTAATGGCCTGACTTTAGATCATTGTTAAGTATTGTCTAGATTAACACACACCCCTGCCCACTGTCCCCTTCACACAGGAACTTGCATTCCTGTTTTTAAAAGAGGAAGAAAAAAGAAAAACCTTAGGGTCCTGTTTGAAGGCCAAACAGTGCCCAAAGGCACAAAGTGGTAAGCAGACTTCTGTGGGACCCTGCTCCAGTCACAGTATCTCTTTTCATTAGAGCAGAGCTGCTTTCGCAGACAGCATAGCAAGACCTAAAGGAGGTCCTGCCTTTCAAATTAGGAACACAGACAGCGCTACTGTTTAACACAGAAATACCATTCATTAAATAAACACTGCATTTAAATAGCAAAAATATGAAGCCATTGCAAAGGTGAACATATTTTCTTTTGCCATAACTTTGTCTTTCATGTTACCTCTTAATGAAAGACTTTCATACTAGAGCAAAGGTAAAAAAGGGAACATTTATACAAAAGGTAGTTTACTGGGTCAGTAATATATTATGTTCTCTGCATTATTATTGCAAGCTATTTCCTTTTGAATAAGCACTTCTCATTGCCTTATGTTCCATCTTATAGTGAAGTAAACACCCTGTGTTTGTAGCATCAGCTTGCTGCCCCAGCAATGAATGTCATGTCTCAGATTCAACATTTTGGGCTAAATTCTACCCTCCGTTACACTGGACTAGTACTTGAATAAGGCAGCCCAAGCATAAAAGAGGACAGAATTTGGCTTTATGACTTTACAGCAAGATGATTTTTGGCCTAATTGATTCTGATCCTACAGCAGTGTGACTCCATTGACTTCACTTGGGTTGCTCCTGATTTACACCAATGTAACAGATCACAGTCAGACCGAAAGTGTGCTGGGAAGGACTAAACTGTTGTTCAAAACACAAGTTTAGTAACTAGCAAATACTGCAAGAAAAAAGTTATTGAAAAAAATAGTGAAAAGGAAATGGATTCATATTTGTCTGATATATGGGAACATTTGTTCCAGAACAAAAATCCTCTTTAAGAGAAAAATAACATATGCTAGAGCTTTAAAGGGAATCTAAGTACGGGAATAATTGAAAAGATTGATTTAATTTCTCCCCACCCTAGTTTAATGGGCTCTTCCCCAACTGGGGTTTGTAGGGGATTGGTCTTTAAACTATTTATTCTTAGTGGTAGTAAGGAAACGCTTTGGGAATTGATTTATTGCAGGATTTTCCATTGTATTCTACTGGACATTCTCAACTGCCTTTTTATATATGTCTTCTAGCCAGCCTGAATACTTTAGATTTGTTTTACATTTCATAAGTCTCCTTTAAATGTTAGTTTTAAGAGAGCTAGAGCCTACACAAAAAACGTGTATACCAATATTTTATTGTAACATATAGTTCATCTTTTCAGATTTGGTTATTCAGGACTGTAAACTTGCTTGTGTACTAATATGGTTTAGAACTATGGCATGTTGTCCAAGCAGTGTAGGTTTAGTCTGAATTTGCAAATTGACAACCTTCTATAATTAATTGCACTGTTAGATGACTGACCAGATCTGGGGTTTGGTTTTGGGTCATAAAGGAGTAAATCCCTCATCAATTAAGTTCTTTTTGAACTCACCTAATTCCAAGACATTAACTCTGAAAAGCCTCAGGAGCTGAAATGGAGAAAGGAAATTGCTCTTTTTAAACAGAGGATGATCTTGCAAGTGTGGCACTGTGATCCATTGACAAAGAAGATTACTATTAAGATATTACCTCACCCACCTTGTCTTGCTAATATCCTGGGTTTGACAAAGCTACAACAACACTGCATACAAAAAAAGATTTGTCACTAGCCTTAGAACCTGACAAAACTCAAGAAAATTCTGCTCACAAGTCCAAATTCTACTCTCGATTATATTAGTGAAGCCCTCTAGAAGCCACAAATGCAGAGGTGTAGCTGAAGGCAGAGTTTTGTCCATAGTGCTATATCTTCCTGCTATAAAAAAAAAAAGAATTGGACATAATCTGATTACATAAACTGGTGTAACTCCATTGATTTTAATGGATTTGTTCCTGGTACATATTGATGTAACTGAGAACAGGTCAGGCACATGGGGCTAGGTCTAAGGACAACACAGCTTGAGGGTTATCCTTACTTACACTAGTCACTACCAACTAGAGCTGGTTAAAAACAGGAGTGGAATATTGCTGGGATTTTTAATAATCATTTTTAACTTTGAAAAATGTCAACCAGCCCTCCTTAAAGCCCCAAGTGACCAAAATAGCAGCTGGAGACTGGCACAGCCTAGAAGTGTCCCAATCACACCCCTTTCCATCTAGAACCAGATGTGTCAGCTCTACAGCCAGAATCTGCTGTTTGTGCAGTGCAAAGCACATGCGCTGGTCCATACAGTACATTTTCTGTCAAAGCTGTACTCTGAATTTATGAAACTCTGGTGAATTCCTCCACCCCACCCCAACCCCCTGTTCTGTTCTGTTTCAAATCAGGCTGAGAATTCATCTGAACATAAAGACATTTAATATATTTTTAAGCTAAATGACCACAGAATTTTATAGCCTGATATATGGGGAAAGGCATTCCAAAATGTACAACATATGCAAGTGTGACTGTTCCCACAGGCGCAGACTTATTTTTCCCAGTGGGTGCTCCTCCCCTTCCCTCGAGGACCTGCCCTCACTCTGCCTCTTCCCGCCCCACTCCACCCCCTCCCCTGAGGGCCCCTGCCCACCACTTGCTGCTCGCTGCCCTCCCCCAAGCCCTTTTGCCAGGTGCCAAACAGCTGATCAGTGGCCCTGCCAAACAGCTGTTTGGCAGCTGGCTGGAGGTGCTCCATGGAGGGCAGAGAGCAGCGGGTGGAGGGGCTTTGTGAGGGGTTGGAATGGGGACAGGTGGGTGTGGAGCACCCTCTATTTTTTTCCCTATGGGTGCTTGAGTCCTGGAGCACCCATGGAGTCGGCGCCTATGATTGCTCCAATTGGGGTGTACAAGGATGGGCGTGGGGAGGGGGAGAGAGGAAGAAGAAAAGACGCATTTATATGCCACATCCCTATTTATCACTGCTGCAGTTGGAAAAGGGCAGGGGGGAGAGAATTAGAAAAAAAACTGAGGCATAAAAATGCATGTTAGGGGTTTTACACAGCTACCCATCACTATAGTCTCTGTGCAACTTACACAACTTGCCCTGCCCCCGCACTCTCCGATTTAAGCACTGTGCACGACACATCTTACATAAGGCTTTTATCTTCTGCAATACAGAAATAGTGTTCTTAACCTAGCTCAAACACCACTACAAATACTGTGGTCAGTCATGCCCCCCATACTTACAGTTGCAGTTAGAAGAGCTTCTGCACTGCCTGGATTGGGGTAGCTAAAAGCATTATGCCTGCAGGACCTAGAACAAGGCATGTCATCTCCAAGGTTAGAGAGTGGAACATACGCAGCAAGGGCCTGGAGTGAGTATCTAAAAAAGTTAAAGCATGTCCCCCACCCCCCCCCTTGCAGACCGGTTCTCTACAGGCAGTCACAAGAAGTGTGACTTCTGCACCACCAAACCCAAGAGTTTAAAAGTTGAGTCAGGGCCCCTGCCCCCATCCCCCTCAAAAAAAAAAAAAAATCAAGGGATTAGCCCTACAATCGTGAGATTTTTTTTATTTATTTGCATTATGTTTTTTGCCCCGTCTTCCCATTTTTGAACTCCCCCAGTGTGGATGTGAGAATTACGCTGCTGCCAACTCTCGCAAATACATAGCGAGTAATGTGATTTTGAACCCTGTTGCAGGAGCTCCTGATAGAAGACAACTGAGATCAAATTACAGATTTGTATACAAGTCCTGCCTGATGGTGCAGAGAGCTTACAGCTTCTTCTCAAACTCAAAAATTCCAATTAATTATTGTGTGCACACCTCCACACAAACCCACCTTCAGGAATCTCAGAAGGGAGCCAAAGAAGAAGAGGAAAGTACAGGCAATTTTCTCTGAGATATTTCTTGTCCCATGGGCAAGAGAAGACAGACTACAAAAGCTATTGGAGGCAAACAGCTGGCTAGGTAAGGGGTGTAAAATAAAGGGCTTAGGTTTTGTTCAGGGGTTCTCAAACTGGTTATTACATGGGGAGTCACGAGCTCTCAGCCTCCACCCCAAACCCCGCTTTGCCTCCAGCATTTATAATGGGGTTAAATATATTTAAAAGTGTTTTAATTTATAAGGGGGGGGGTCGCACTCAGAGGCTTGCTATGTGAAAGGGGTCACCAGTACAAAAGTTTGAGAACCGCTGGTTTTGTTGAACATTGGGCTACCTTCTATATAGAGAGGAGGTCAAACGACTTGGACCTCTCTCTCAGTAGGAGGGGACCCAATCTTTTGGGTAGCCAAGGGGCAGTTCATAGCCCCAGCACCTCTGATTTGCTGCATCAGTTATGAATGTAAAAAAATTGTTTGAGCCCCGGCACCTCTTTCATTGCAAATTATGAACTGGCTAAGAGGATATGCCCAGTACTATGCTCAAACATATAAAACTCAGACTCAAGGTAGCATAAATGTAAAGTCATCAAGGGATGTAAAGAGACGACATTCTTCAGTTGTCTACATACCACAGCTAGAAGACTGGGAAATAAACAAAAGTAACTAGAAATACTCATTTACAAAAAGAAGTTTGATATGAATGGTATTACTGAAACCTGATAGGATGATTCACATGACTGGAATGTGAAAAATCACTGGATATATCATATTAAGGAAAGAGTAGGTGGAAGGGGAGGATGGGTAGCACTATATTAGAGATACCAGTACCTTTTTTTAGGTATTACTGACAATTCAGAAGGACACCATATGGAAAGTTCAGCGATCAACATATTAACTGATAAGTCTGGGGCAATGATGAGGATCTGCTATAGACCACCAAATCAGAGGAGGGGACAAGATAAGTAGCTTCTTAAACATATCTATACAGTGTAGAAAGAAAAGATTATATCATGGGAGATTCCAATCTGAGGGACATGTGTTGGGGATCTTTGAGTTTCAAAAAAAATTAAAGATACCTTTCTAAACACATAAAATATTGCAACCAGCTCAGGGTATTCTATATTATAATTAATTCTGATGTATAAAGATGAATTGATCACTGAACTAAAAATTGATGGTTGCCTAAGTGCAAGCGTTCACAATCTAATTTGATTTGTTATATGCAAACAGAAGATAATCCCAACTAATAGTTAAAAATTAAAGAACTATATATAAGAAAAGGAAAAATAAAGAAGCTGATAGTAATTAGTACAAGTCAACAGTTATGAGATGCGGATAATTGATAAGGATATCTAAAGATTTCAAGGAAATTAGTATGTCCAATAGTGTTAAGGACAATGAGAAGAAATTCTTCAAATATATCTGGAAAAAAAATGAAATTCTAGTAGTGGTATAGGTTTGATACTAGATGCAGATGGCAAACTGTCAGTCATGATGCAGACATGTTCAGTACATATTTCTATTCTGTATTCAAAAAGCAGCAAGATGTAGTCACAACTAAAAGTAATAATGAAATACTTTCCATTCCATCAGTAACAAGGGAGGGCGTTAACCAGCAGCTATTGAAGTTAAACATTTTTAAATCTACAAGCTCAGATAACTTTCACCCAAGAGTATTAGAAGAATTAACCAAAGAACTCTGGACCACTAATGTTGACAAATTTTGGAACACTGGGTAAGTTTCAGAGGATTGGGGAAAAGCTAATGTTATACCAATATCTAAAAAGAGTAAACAGCATGACCCAGGAAACTGTGAACTAGTTAGCCTCATATCAATCCTGGGCATGGAAAGGCTAATAAAGTAAAGATTTTCATAGCATAATTAGTGACAATCAACATAATTTTATGAAAAATGGATCTTGAAGAAATTGGGGCGGGGAGATCACCAGTCTGGTTGTGGATGGTAACTGTTGACATAATATTTTGACGTTTCTGTAAGGCATTTGACTTATCATACATGACCGTGATGAGGTGTGAACTGCCCCTCTGCTCCTGGAGAGTTTTTGCCTGGGCTTGTTTTAAGCCACGAGGACACATTTTCATGCTCATAACTATATACACATGAAATTACAGCCTATAACAACAATGCTCAGTTCATCATGAGCCTTCTAAAGGTGCCCAACATGAAAAACTTTGCATTGGATACCACACAGTCCTAATATAAGGGTGAACATGGGGGTGCAGGGTGTTCCCCTGAGGTACAGAGCATCAGTGTCCCCAAACCTTATATCTGCCTATCCCATCAACTCCCCAGAAATGTAGGTATGCACAAAGTCACGGTTTTCTGCATGAAAGCAGATTTCTGCATGTGCCAGCATAGCTCAGTTTATATTAGATTATATTCTTTAGGCAAAATTCTGCTCTCAGATTAATAAAGCCAACCTTCAGTGACTTCAGTGGGAGTATTTGAGGGCAGAGCAGGACCTTTGATTTTCCATGGATCAATGTTTGTGAAACTGGCTGTTCTAGGATTGCCAGATCTACAATAGTATCAAACACACTCAGTACTTCTACACACACACTATATATATATTTTCTGATCTCACCTACATACAGCAAAGGGGTTCCACTCACCACAGGTGCACCTCCTTGCCACTAGGTATGGGAATTAGAGTGAGAGCTAGCTGGCTCCCCCTGCTCTCAGTTGCTTGCACCGTGTCCCCTCTTGCTCTCTCTATATACTCTATAATACTCACAGTATATTGTGACTCAGCCCTACAACCAGGTCACTATACCGCCTCCTCTCCGAGTAACAAAAGTCCCATTGGACAAGCTGTTTGGATGCTGACAGTTTTCCAGGTCCTGTGCCATTTCCCCAGTGGCTGGCAGGGGAACTCAGGGCCTCCCTGCCTACTGGGTTCCAGGCCAGGATCCCTGTAACCAGCAGCCAGGATCCACACAGTCCAACTCCTTATTGTTGTTTCCCTGAGTTTCTTCCTACCCTGCCTTCTGAGGCTTTCTTCCCTGCAGCTTCTCTGGGGGGTGGTGGTGGTGGTGGCAGCAGCGGCGGCGGCGGCTGCTGCTGCTCCTCCTCCTTCTTCTTCTTCTTCTTCTTCTTTCAGGACCAGACCCTCAAGGCTTATTCACCCCTGAATTTCCTTCTTACCACCTCTCTATTCCTAGAGAGTGAGTGCAGACTGCCTCCCTTCAGCCTCTTCCTGAGCTCACTTCCTGCCTTTTGTACCACTATTCAGCTTCTCCCCCAGCTGGGCTTTGTCTGCAATTAGCATTTATCAATCCCAAGCATCCCTCCAGGTGCATCTATAAGGTTAATTGGCCAGTTTGGCCCACATTAACCCTCTCAGGTCTTGTGTGGGTTAGACATACCATCACACTTACACCCATGCACGTTGTATTTACTGTGTTCCTGTTAAGACAGACCATCTATGTGCTGATGGGTGCACTGGGCACAGTAGTGAACAGACTGTTTTTACTGTTGGGGCTATTAAACCAGTAATCTCTATCCACTGGGGCACCACTCTAGTGGAGACTGGCACAGTTGGGGACCCAATTGAATCAAGTAAAATCCTGCAAAGTAGGATGCAACTGCTTAACTTTATTCACCGTGACTAATCACAGAAACTTCTTTGAAAAGTAATGTTTGCTTTGGAGGGCTCTGCTGAGCCTCTTCATCTTCCCTTCTGATTGCTAAATACCCAGAAACCCTTCATATAACTAACACTATGAAAAAATGACATTTTTTTCTTTTCTTCTCTTCCCATCCCCCTTGTAGAAAAGGCCCTTAACCATTTTTGCTGCTCTTCACTGAATTCCTTCCAATTTGTCTACATTTTTCTGGTTTCCAAAACAATGACCCTATTCTAGGAAGCAGTGGAACAGGAATCACCACTGGAAGGTTTACATTTTCCTAAGAAGGAGATTCCCAACCTTCTTAGTAATATGTCTGCAATATCCTTGTCAAAGAGGGCTCCTGGCCCTGAAATCTGAATGGCTTAGAAAAGAAAATGCCTTTACTTAATCATGAATCTCTGTCTCTCTCCCCACCTCTCTGTCTCTATCATCTGTGTTTTAGCTACAGTTTATATCTCATGAGGTGCGGGTTGATGAGACATTAAAGTAGATTGACTTAGATTTGACTAGCGCTAACTAATACTGACATGCTTCCCATTGATTAGATTTCAAGAGACATTGTTGCCACTAGTCAAAAGAAAAGAAACTTTGTGAGACATGTTTGTGGGCTAGCAAAGTCCTGGCAAGATTAGTAACATAAAAAGAAGAAAGGAAACACAAGCCCAGCTGACATAGGCAAAGGGAAATATTGGTCTAACTAGGGAGGAAAATGTGCTGATAGATTTTACTGAAGACATGCATTCTGTGACTTTAGTAAACTATATTTAAAAGCATTGGCTAAAGTATCTTCCCTTGATTAAATTAAACTACATATATAATAAAATCATATTATACTAAGAGAGAAGCTCAAAACGGACTGAATAGCAAAGCCAGCCCTCAAAAGTTTCCTTTCCCAATTAGTTTAAACTGACTGCATAATTCAGAGTGAATAGACTGAGTTCTATTTCACTGACTCCAGCATTTTGACTTTCAGGAGTTTCTATTATATTGTTTAATTTTATAAATTAGTGCAAAGATGCATTTTATTTATCTTACAAATCATAAGACTTTCACTATATTTTCACATGCTAACTATGTCAGAGAGTTGGGTAGTGACTGAGAAAATGGCACCTACAAAAGTGACAAGGGGTCCTTTTAAGCACCCAGTACTTTAGCTGAAAAGCTTCTCTCATTTTCTCCCAAGTTGTGACTTCCCCAGCTTACCTAACTGTTGACATCTCAGAGTGGCAATTAAAGTTAACTAGGCTCTGTGCAGCTTTTTCAAGTATACAATGTGCCTTTCAGAGTGGTGACCGTAAAATCACAACGGTCTGCAAGCAGTCCTTTCTAACCAGTGCAGGGAGCCCTATATAGAGTCTTGGTGCTAAATGGAGCTGTCAAAGTTATAACAAATTACTGTTATGACACATTTCAGAAAATAAAACAGAACAAAGTTAGTGTCTAGTTATATATTGTTTGGATTAGATATCCTGTGACTTACTTGATATTTGAGCTTGGCAAATATTAAAAGAAAAAATTCCCACAAATATTCACTCAAATTTTGTAATTTCTGATTTTCAGAAATGCTGGGCACTTGCAACTGCCCTTTCCTTCTGTGGACTTCTGGATTTTCAACATCTGTGAAAAGCAGGGCTTTTGCTTTGTCTGCTAATGACTCATTTGTGTTTACTTTCCATTAATTTCCATGTGACTGAGTTTTACAAATCAAAAGTTTTGCAGGAAGCGGATTTCAAAGGCACGTATGCAAGTGTTCATGGAAACTGAATTTACAGCAGAAGCCTGGTGTCTTGGTCAAATCAGAAAACAGAAACAATACCATGTGATTTATCTAACCAAGCACAACTAAAACACAGTTTGAATAATGAATGTTGAATACCTGTTGAATAGCAGCAGAGAACTGCTCATGGTCAAACCACAGAGTTAAAAAATACTAAATAAATGTGTTGAATACTTTTGAATAATATAATGAATAAATATGAGGAAATTTGTATTTTTCTGGATATGTTCTGAGCAGAAAAGAGGCCAAATTCATCAGGTAAATTACTTATTGAAAATTATTCACTCACTCCTGCTTAGCACAGAAGCTCTGTAAAATATACTGTGTCCAATAGAGAAGTAATCTAGTAGAGAATATTGTGTCTAGTAGGCTATAAAAGAATGTTAGGAACCAGGATGTAGGCAGTCTTCCCTAGTGGTCAGAGAAAGAACAGGTCTAGTGGGCAGAGCAGGCATCCAGGTTGGGGGAACAGAAGTGGGGGGTCAGAATCAGAGTCAGCTGCCAAAAGTTGAGCCAGAGTTCTTTTTTGAACGCTGTTGCAGTCTTGGCCTTCACACCATCCTCTGGCAAAGAGTTCCACAGGTTGACTGTGCGTTGTGTGAAGAAATACTTCCTTTTATTTGTTTTAAACCTGCTGCCTATTAATTTCATTTGGTGACCCCTAGTTCGTGTGTTATGAGAAGGAGTAAATAATACTTCCTTATTTACTTTCTCCACACCAGTCATGATTTTATAGACCTCTATCATATCCCCTCTTAGCCGTCTCTTTTCCAAGCTGAAAAGTCCCAGTCTTATTAATCTCTCCTCATACGGAAGCCATTCCATACCCTTAACCATTTTTGTTGCCCTTTTCTGACCCTCTTCCAATTCCAATTTATCTTTTTTGAGATGTGGTGAGCACATCTGCACGCAGTGTTCAAGATATGGGCATACCACGTGACTTATTTGACCAGTCAACATTAGATAAGAACTAATCAACACAGCTCAAGTTGTGATTACTCAGAGAACTCTTCATTCTCAAAAAATAAAAATTCTTCTAAATTTGTCAAGTGATTTCAAATAACTAATATTCTATGAACAGAAAGAGATGCTAAATTTGTTGCATAAATCATCTCCTATAAATTATTACTTCAGATGTAGAGACCTCATTCCCTGTGGTTTAATCTGGCAGTCAAGAGCAGCTGGGAAACTCAGGCTAACAGTGTCTACATTTGTACATCTGGGGCTTCTTGGAAGGATATTCTGAACAGAGGGCCCTTACTCTGGACCTCATTCACCACTTTTGATCCACAGTGCCCAAGTTTTTTTACCTAAAGGGCTTCTACAAATCTTATCTCTTTATCCAGGCATTTTCGAAGAGGGTTGTTTGTGCATATGGGTATCATTGACTGGGAAGTTATTTTGTTTCTTTTAATTAACAATGGTTTGGATGATGTTTAGTGTTGGTGTTTTTATTGTTACCTAGAGGCTACTTTCTAGACACATTATATAACCGATACAAAGCCCACTGAAGTCAAAGGGAGTCTTAAATAGACATTGGATCAGGCCCTATATAAATGGAAATAATAAATCTATGAAGAAAGCCAAAACCAAACCAAATTTGCAAAATCAAATTCTGGAAGTGAATGCAAGGACATCTATAATTCTGAATCTACATTCAGGATAGCTCTTGAGATGAAATAACACAAATTAAGCTAAAGATAAATACCTCACAGAAATTAAATGTTTAAATTATGTTAGCAATGTGTTCTTCCTTTTGTAATACTGCTGCATAGTCACATAATCATAGTGGAGAGGAAAGTCTGTAATCGTAATAGCATCCTTGCATTTGATAGGAGTAATAGATGGGGAAAAATAGAAAACATTTCAGGCAGCAAATATGTCATCGATGTCACCATATGCGACTAGGGCCTAGTAGTTTACATTCTTTGTACAATCATTACTCAGTGAGTGCCTCAATCAGACTACTCACATTTTAATTTCAATTTGATTTAATTGCAAGAATTGTAATTTGAAAAGGAATTATCGGTATGGAATCCAATAGTATTTTATCTTAATTGCAGCTTATTTTATTCCTCATGTCATCTATTCTCCTTTTCCAAGGATGATGAATAATTGATTACATGATCTGCCACAATTATCTGATGAATAATCAATGGTATTCAATCAATTTGTTTAGTGATTGTACTTTGTAATTTACATTTAAGTAAAAAGATTAAGATCTCCTGCACGGTTAAATACTGAATTATGTTTAAATAATGTTAAGACTGTAATACAAAGCAACAAAAACTAATCAAGGCAACGTTATGACTCATAGTCGTGACATTATGAAGATGGAAAAGGACAAATAGCGTGTATTTGGAATAGAGTAATATTCTTAACTTCTAAACAGGCTGGCTTCTTAAAATTAATATTTGGAGATTAATTGTAAGCAAATGTAATTTAATAACAGAGGAAGAAAAGATTTGATGGAAAACTATAAATATTGTTTTGGTTAAATACCTATTTTTACATTTTTTATGGTATCTGGAGGCCAATGCAATGTATAAGATGGGAAAAGGAAGACTTCTAGTTGAGACAAGTTTAACATAATTTCTACTGGTTTAGCCAGAGGTAGTCTAACTTCTTTCTGATAACTTAATAATGTTGCTCACAAGATCCTTATCTTCACTAGCTAACATCCTAGCTGCAATTCACTACTGGTGAAATTCCACAAGTGGAAATAGTTAGTGTAAAGAAGGCACAGGCCTTTTTATCACTGTATTGTCTAATAACATACCTGTAGGTGATTTAAGTGAGAAGTGATGCTTTCTTATCTTTCAGACACAGGACATGACATGATACTGAACAGAGAGAAAATATCTGCTCTTACCTTCCTCCCCCGCCCCATTTCAACTTGAAGTGATACAAAGGGAGGCAGAGAAGAGCTTATATCCCATCTATCATTAACTTGAAAAAAATTACATGTTGAGATTCACCTATAACACTGGGACACTGTCAGGTTACAGATCACGGTCGAAATGTTATTCTCATTTACACTGCTGTAAGTCTAAAGTAACTCAAGTTAACTTTACTGGTATAAATCAACATTAGCTGAGAGCAGATTGTGGCCCCATATAATTCTGAAAAATAAATTCCCTTGCTTGTGTTACTGATCTGAAATGGTTAAAACTGAAAGGATTTGTAATCTTAAACATTTCAGATATTTTTTGCATTTTACTCATCTTCAAAATTGACTGGTAAGTTTCACTTTTTGCTTATATTTAGTTTTATGTTATGGCTGTCTATCCCAGAGGCTGGGTTGCGAACACTGGGCCAGTTCATGCCTCCTCCATTTGCACATAAAAGGGATCCTCTGCACATGGATGTCCTTTCTTCTTTATGAAAATGTATCTTTCAACATGTGACAGCACACTGGAATGCGAGACATTCATGGTCACTTGAGGAGCAGGATGCCACGTAGCTAGTCTTACAAAACAGATAGCAATGGTATTCTGATGATGCTTCTAGAACCAGGGGAAATTCTGGGAGTTTAGCCTCTACTCCCAGAATACCTGTAGGTTTGCACAAGACTCTGAGCAAAATTCACCAAAAGTTGGAACTCTTACTGGAACTCTAGGATGTGTTCCCAAAGTTGCTCTTGAAGTCACTGCAGCTAACCCAACTGAGTAGAGTACCTAGGGCAAAACAGCAAGTCCAATAAACATGATTGATACTTGTCTGTGAAGATAAACAATGCAATTTAGTCTTCATCTGAGCCAAGTTGTCCATGTCGATGAGACCCAGAGGAAATGGCTGGGCTAAGCCACCAAGAGAACTGATGGCTGAGCCTGTTGTTGGAAATGGACAAAAGAAATAAGTTTGTTTCATGAGAAATAGAATTTAAAGATTTGTGCCTAACTTGGCTCAGGCAACCCACACAAGGTGATTAAAGTTATTTTCTAAAATGGCTCAGAAGCACACAACACAAAAATAGAAATCCATGCCACTATTGCTAGAATCTCAAGTGCTCTACAAATATTAACCAAGCCCCCTCACAACCCATGTGCCATAGGAAAGTTTATTCTCTTTATACAAATGAGTCACAGACAGATTAAGTGACTTTCCCACAGCAAATCAGTGGCAGAAACAGGAAAAGAAAACATAGCCTCAGTGCTCTGGCCATTACATAGTGCTTCCACTCCTAAACAAGAAACACACACACACAAAGAGAATTCAAAGCTAATGTCCCAGGGTGCAAGATGAGAACTGAAATTACAAAAACTAATTCTAGAACACTCACAAATCTGGGATACACACAAAAAAGTTACATTATTGGAGGTTTCTGGTAATTGGTTTTGGTTTTCATATAAACTTCCTGTTACTTCTTCTTGGAGATCATAACGCAAAACTATTGGATTTTAATACATACTTAATGAATACATAAATCTACTTCCATAGTGGGCAGTAGGCAGGTTATTATATAAACCGTTACTCCAGTGGGACCACTCACAGGAGTACAGGTTTGCTCATAAGCAGCAAACATATTGTGACCATTTCAACTCTACAGCTTATAAGAACAAACACAACAAAAACAAAACAAAAAACCCCACACCCCTAGGCAGTCATTTAAATGCCCAGGCTTCCACAACCTATAGTTAGAGGGAAGCTGGAACACAAAGATGTATCTTGAAACTGCATCTGCCTCAGCTAACTGAAATCATTTTCCAATTACAAATATTTTTTAAGTTTAATTTACTTTCCTACCACCATCTGAAACAGGAACGGAAAGCGTATCGAAAATAGCCCCAAGCAGTCAGAATAATCCATCCAGTGACGTCAGTGACATTTAAGAAGGTTTGGAGTGTTCTGTATTTGCACACATCAAGGAACTTGGTTTTGTGTTTTCTGCACTTGAACATCCTTATTTTTGCAAAAAAAATTTTTGTAGTCATAGTGTACAGTGACGGGGAGGATGTTATAGAAGAAGAGGGTGTGGTGGTGACTTCACGGCCTGCTGCACCCCTTCCTATGGAGACCCTGAGAGCTCTTGTGCATGGACTATTCAGTTGGGGCTCCCGGCTCAGATTCTGTGGTGACGGGCACTGATGTAAGAGCTTAGATGGATAAACAGGATAGGGTTTTGGGGAAGCATCTCCAAGGAGCAGTCATTCTTTGCAGCATGCGCTGCTGATAGCCCAGCAGATTTCAATGGTGCTCTATCCAGTGTTCACTCCCCAATGAGGCTTCTACCCTCTGTAGATAAAAATAATCAGTGGCAGCAGGGTAGGGAGCCAATGGCAACATGATACCATTACAAGGGGAGTGGCATGTGAAAAAGTGGGTCCACAATAACAGAAGGTAAGGTTGGTTCTTTTCAAGATCCATGAGGTCAGGTCCTAACCAGCCTGAGGACTGTTCCATCTGAATTGGTGTGGGCCCCCCCAGAACATGTGAATCTCTCAAGAGCAATATGGGTCCTGAACAATCTGTGGGCTGCTCTTTGCATCCATGACTCCCTACCCTTCCCCTGGTTCTCAGTATTTCCAACCACAAAAGTTAAAAAATCATGAATTTCTCTCCCCCTCATCTCTCAGAAGCAGCATAAACCCACAAGCTCCAGCACCACAGCACAGACTTCTTCCACTTTAGCTACAGATACAACTGGTAGGTATGAAGCATGTTGGTATCCTCTGTGTAGATGTGCCATAAAGGGTGACACAACACACACTTATTTGTAAGAGTGCAGTGGGATCTTGGACATCAGGATTCCTGTTTTCTATGGTTGGCTCTGGTAACCAAGTGTGGTGCAGTGGGTACAGACAACGTAGCCAACGGTTGCAAAGCCCCTGTTTGTGTCATCTGTGGTAACTGAACTCAGGCTCTTTGGATGTAAGAACAAAAGATGTTGCCATTTGAGCTAAAGAACTATTTTTCATAGCATGTTAGCAGTAACAGTCATAAAACCCTACATATGGTTTACCCAGTGGAAGGTGACCAAAAGTCATACTGGGTATGTCTACACAGCTGCTTTACCAGAGTACCTAATAGAAGGGGCATGCCAAATGATAAGCTTGAGCAACCTACACTAACACAGTGAGTAAGTCTACCCAGCAAAAGCTGTGTGTGGGCTAACCTACTGAGCTAGCTTGAATTCAACTAGGGCAGGTAACAGTAGCAGTGAAGACAGCAGAGTGGACTTCGGTGAGTAGGTAGTACAAGCCTGGCAAAGACCCATGTAGCTGGATTCTAGCTTATTTGGGTAGGCTAGCACAGCTTTTGCTGGGTAGACTTACTGTGTTAGTGTAGGTTACACAAGCACATAATTTGGCATGCCCCTTCTATAAGGTACTCTGGGAAAGCAGCTGAGCACGGGCTATGTTATGTTACAGATACGGGTTCTAGTCTCTTCGATGTCTGAATTGACCTTGTGTAAGGTCTCACTAATCATCTCTGTAAAGTGGGTGAATGACAGTCATCTTCCTTAAGATATGAGGCCTTGGTAAATAAGGATAATAAAACATATGAACAGCAGTTAGTGAAAGAGCAAGAACTAGAAATTATGGTGTCCTGGCTTGCAGCTCAATGTATTTTCTCATAAGCTTAAGGGGATGGGGGGGGAGGCGGGGGGCAAAGGGAGTGTCTCTCTCTTTCTCTCTCCATTTCAAAAATCATATGTAGCCAGGAGCATGTCATGTTTTTTGCAAGAGCTCCTGCAGCAGGGGCCAGAAATCACATTCCTCATGATAAATTTATGGCAGTTGGCAACACTGTTGAGTGTAATTATATATTTACTTCCAGTATATTTTTCACACACTCGATGCTCCTATGAAGATAACAGAGTTCCATACAGAGCATGGTCTCTGGTAACCAAAGGCGACGAAGTAGGAATCTAGCTGCACAGAAGCCTGTTTGTAATTTATAATTGTTTTCCTTCATAAATGTTTAAGATGTATACTGGTATCATTATATATCTAATGCAAGGGACTCCCTTATATGCAGCTACGTCTTATACCTCCCTCTAAAAGGCAGGCGGGATCACATGAAAAAATTATCAAGCCTTAGGCTGCATCAGAGGTGCAACAATATGAAAAACATCAGAAGGACCAGTACTGAGAATGCAGGAGACTAGCAGCCATGCTGAGAGATACATTAAGGGATAGATTGATACTGCAAAACAAAAAAAACCACAACCTATGCCAGCCAGTCAGAGTCAATAGACCCGATCTCCAGCCCAAGAGGGAACATCTACACTGCTATTTTCAACCCGGCAACACGAGCCCCCCTAGCCCGAGTCATTTGACCTCGGCTCTAACACTCACTGCGGTGGGGTTTGGGGGGAAAGGGGTTGGGGTTTTTTGTTTTCTTTTTGCAGTGTAGATGTACTCTAAGACAGTGTTTCACAATGACCGGTATGTGGACCTGCGCCGGTCCACGAGATCTCTCTGAAACAGTTTAAGAAGGCAGCAAGCCAGTCCCCGGTATCAAAAAGATTGAGAAAAACTGCTCTAAGAGAGTACTAAAAAGTTGGGGGGACATATCCCACCCCCTCCAACAGTGTTTGCACTCCTGGGCTGCATTTTTTCCCCTTACCAATGGTTGTAGGGATGTAATAATGTGTGCCCCTGATTCCCCCCCCCCCGCCCCGCACATGTATCTGGGTGCCGGGAGAGGCTTCTCTGGATCTCATGGAGACAATCTACCGCAATCTCTTTAACAAGACTAGAATACGTTTCCTGATGTGGCTAAAACATGGTTTGTTTCTGTCTACACAGGGAAAACCAAACCCTGTAATAACACTAAGGGTATGTCTACACTACGAGGGTAATTCGATTTTACTTAAATCGAATATGTGGAATCGATATTGCAAAGTCGAACGTGTGTGTCCACACTAAGGACACACTAAGGACAGTAATTCGACTTTGTGAGTCCACACTAACGGGGCGAGCGTCGATATTGGAAGCGGTGCACTGTGGGCAGCTATCCCACAGTTCCCGCAGTCCCCGCTGCCCATCGGAATTCTGGGTCGAGCCGCCAATGCCTTCTGGGTAAAAAAAATTTGTCGTCATCCGTCCGTCACTAACGCCCTCCCTCCCTCCATGAAAGCGCCGGCGGGAAATCAGTTCGCGCACTTTTCTGGTCAGTGACAGCGCGGACGCCACAGCACTGCGATCATGGATCACGCTGCGACCATCGCTGCACTTGTGGCCGTTCTCAACACCTCGCAGCTTATCATACACCTTTCCCTGAGGCAGATGCAGAGAAATCGGGCGAGGAGGCTACGGCACCGCCGTGAGAGCCTGAAGTCGGAGAGTGGCACAGAGCTGTCAGAAACCACGAGCCCCAGCGCCCAGGACATCACGTTGGCAATGGGGCATGTGGATTTTGTTGAACGGCGATTCTGGGCCCGGGAAACAAGCACGGACTGGTGGGACCGTATAGTGCTTCAGGTCTGGGATGAATCCCAGTGGCTGCGAAACTTTCGCATGCGGAAGGGGACTTTCCTCGAACTTTGTGAGTTGCTGTCCCCTGCCCTGAAGCGCAAGGACACCCGCATGCGAGCAGCCCTCACTGTCCAGAAGCGAGTGGCCATAGCCCTCTGGAAGCTTGCAACGCCGGACAGCTACCGGTCAGTCGCGAACCACTTTGGTGTGGGCAAATCTACCGTGGGGGTTGTTGTCATGCAAGTAGCCAAGGCAATCGTCAAGGTACTGCTCCTAAAGGTAGTGACCCTGGGAAACGCGCAGGTCATCATAGATGGCTTTGCCGCGATGGGATTCCCAAACTGCGGTGGGGCTATCGATGGGACTCACATCCCTATCCTGGGACCGGACCACCAGGCCAGCCAGTACATCAATAGAAAGGGCTACTTTTCAATGGTGCTGCAAGCACTGGTGGACCATCGGGGACGGTTTACAAACATCTACGTCGGATGGCCGGGCAAGGTTCATGACGCTCGCGTGTTCAGGAACTCTGGTCTGTTTAGACGGCTGCAGGAAGGTATTTACTTCCCAGACCACAAAATAACTCTTGGGGATGTGGAGATGCCTACAGTCATCCTCGGGGACCCAGCCTACCCGCTAATGCCCTGGCTCATGAAGCCCTATACTGGCGCCCTGGACACAGAAAAAGAACTCTTCAACTACCGGCTGAGCAAGTGCAGAATGGTGGTGGAGTGTGCTTTTGGCCGTCTCAAAGGGAGATGGAGAAGCTTACTCACTCGCTGTGATCTCAGTGAAACCAATATCCCCATCGTTATTGCAGCTTGCTGTGTGCTCCACAATCTGTGTGAGAGCAAGGGGGAGACCTTTATGGCGGGGTGGGAGCTAGAGGCAAATAGCCTGGCTGCTGATTACGTCCAGCCAGACAGCCGGGCCATTAGAAGATCCCAGCGGGACGCCCTGTGCATCCGGGAGGCTTTGAAAGCTAGGTTCCTGAGTGAGCAGGGCAACCAGTGACTTTTCAGTTTGTGGACAGAAAAGCTGAACCTGCCCCCGTTTCTTTACCCAGTCCATTTTGACTATCCTCTCCAGTTACATACCCCCTTCACCCCCTTCCCCTTCCCAAAAAATAAAATCATTTCGATTTTGTTAATGAACACCGTTGTCTGTGTTGCTGTTTTCGCGGGAATATTTTAAACCGGGGACGCAGACTGTGGCGGGGGGCGGGTTCAGTGTTCTGATGCAAATGATGCTTCTAAACTCCCGGAATGCCAGGCTCCGCACTGGTGGACTGGTTATTTCAATGGAGAACATGAAAAACACCTCCCAGACTGACCAGGGTAACCAGTGACTGCACTGTGTATGTGTCCTGATGCTGGACCTGACACCGCCTCTGTACCCTGCTAAAGGTCACTGTCCTGTCCAATTACCAAGCCCCTTCCCCCCCTCCAGACAGACTCTCCCTCAAAAGAACCTGACTGAAACAGTAATGAACAGAAACAAACATTTTATTGCGAACCAGACATGAAACGTGGGGGGTGAAACTTGGACGGGGGCTTGTGTGAGGTGGGTAGGAAAGGACTTATGAAATTTTGGGGAATGTCAGCCTTCTACTGCTAGAGCAGTCTGCAGGGGTTGACTGAAAGTTTTAACGGCCCTTGCCGCCCCTCCTTCTTTGGACTTTGGGTGAGGGTGGTGTGGGACTTGGTGGCGGGTGAGGGCGGTTACAGATAGACTGCAGCGGGGCTCTGTCCTCCTGCCTCCGGTCTTGCAGAACATCCACAAGGCGCCGGAGCGTGTCCGTTTGCTCCCTCATTAGTCCAAGCAGCTTTTCAGTAGCCTGTTGGTCCTCCTGACGCCACCTCTCCTCCCGTTCCATGACTGCCCGGTGCATTTGTGACAAGTTCTCCCTCCACTGTGTCTGCTGGGCTGCCTGGGCTCGGGAGCAGCCCATTAGTTCTGAGAACATGTCTTCACGCGTCTTCTTCTTCCTCCGCCTAATCTGCGCTAGCCTCTGGGAGTGTGCTGACAGGCTGGGTTGGGAGACAGTCGCAGATGTGTCTGTGTGAATTTTAAAAAGGGAGTGAATTCCTGAGACAGATAAATGAAATTGTATACAAAGAACCTAGTCTTTCTCTGTGAACAAGACCATGCACTGAACCTCTCACATGCGCACTCAGGACAAGGTCGAATTTTCGGCCGTCGCCTTCAGTGCCTGTGGACTTGCGGAGGTCTTGGAGTGTTCAGAGAACTGTGGCTGGAGACCTGAACTTCTGGAGCGGGCAATAATGGTAAGCCGCAGACTTGTGGCTGCTTAAAACTCCAGCAGTAGCACTGGCCTCCTTTCACATTGAAAGCAATGCCAGTCTCTGCTGCCAGCAATCAGGGCAGCATCAACTCTGCCCCTGTCCCACCCCCTCGCGGCTGTCCCAGGGAAAGATCCCTGTATGCTGCCCCTCTCCCTCCACCGCGTGGCTGTAAAGCAGTCCCAATACTAACATTCCCCTCCCTAATTCAAAGCAGGGCGTCATGAGCGACATCACCCTCCTGAGGATCCCGGACACCCAGAGAGAACGCATGCTGCGGGAAAGCATGCAGAAACCGGGGCCGTATGCCGCCATGCTATGTCGTGCGATGATCCCGGAGTACTTGATTGTGGCGTGGAGGGGACATGTCTGCTACCACGGAGGGCCCACTAAGATCGCCCTACCCCGGAACCTGATCAACAGGCTTGAGCTCTACCTCCACGAGACCTACGAGGAGTTCTCCTACGAGGATTTCTCGTCGATCCCCGGCCACATTGACCGGATTTTCGCGTAGGTGCACTGGGACTTTGGAGTGGAGCGTCTTGGGCCTGGGAATCATGTAGTAACGGACATTGTGAAATTTTTTTAAAATACTTGGGACTAAATTGAGAAGAGCCTAAGACAGAGAAATCATGAAAACCCATTTGTTACCTTTGTAAATATTCCTGTTTTGTACCTGATTATTTTTTTACTAGTTTACAGCACTTTTATAAATATACATTGTTAATAGTATAAATATTACCGTTCTGTTTTAAATAAATGTTTACATGTTTACAGCACTTACTGCTTGATCCTTCCCCTGATTCTGTGTCCGGGGTAAGGGATGGGGACGGTTGGTACGGGATCTCGGTAAGGGTGATGAAGAGCTCCTGGCTGTCGGGGAAATCAGCGGTGCCAGCGCTGTCGACTGCCTCGTCCTCTTCATCTTCCCCGTCCGCTAACATGTCTGACGAGGAACCGGCCGCGGACAATATCCCATCCTCGGAGTCCACGGTCAGGGGTGGGGTAGTGGTGGCGGCCGCTCCCAGGATGGAATGCAGTGCCTCGTAGAAACGGGATGTGTGGGGCTGGGATCCGGAGCGTCCGTTAGCCTCTTTGGTTTTTTGGTAGCCTTGTCTCAGCTCCTTGATTTTCACGCGGCACTGCGTTGCATCCCGGCTGTAGCCTCTCTCTGCCATGGCTTTGGAGATCTTCTCGTAGATCTTAGCATTCCTTCTTTTGGAGCGCAGCTCTGAAAGCACGGACTCATCGCCCCACACTGCGATGAGATCCAAGACTTCCCGATCAGTCCATGCTGGGGCCCTCTTTCTATTGGATTGCACGGCCATCTCTGCTGGAGAGCTCTGCATAGTTGCCACTGCTGCTGAGCTCCCCTCGATGTCCAAAGAGGAACTGAGATTCAAACTGCCCAGACAGGAAAATGAAAATGAATTCAAATTTTCCCGGGGGTGTGGCTGGTCAGAGCATCCGAGCTCGGACTGCTGTCCAGAGCGTCAACAGAGTGGTGCACTGTGGGATAGCTCCCGGAGCTATTACCGTCGATTTCCATCCACACCTAGCCTAATTCGATATGGCCATGTCGAATTTAGCGCTAATCCTCTCGTTGGGGAGGATTACAGAAATCGATTTAAAGAGAGCTTTATGTCGAACTAAATGGCTTCCTGGTGTGGACGGGTGCAGGGTTAATTCGATATAACGGCGCTAAAGTCGACATAAAAGCCTAGTGTAGACCAGGCCTAAAGTAACATGATAGATTTTGCATTACAGGGCCTCAGAATGGGTAAACCCATTTGCAAGCTACCCAGACTACTGGCGGGGTTAAATAGAAGCTAAAGGTTTATAGCTTAATGAGAGGCATTTGTAACTGAGTGTAATATAAACAGATATACGACTTAAAAGGGTGCATTAGTCATAAAATCTTTAAGAGCGAGATAGCCCAACAGTTCATCCCAGATTCAGATCTGTTAATATATGACTGTAAATACCATAAACAAGGGTTGCCATTTAAAAGCAAGCAACCTTATTTCCTATATAATCAGAGCTCAAAGTGGGAAGAAATAGGTGAAGGAAGCCATGTAATGCTGCAGCACAGGTCTGAATGTGCCTAGATATTACAGAGATAAGCATTACAGAAATGCTTGAATAGATGGCATGAAGGAACATAACACAAGGCAGGTATAGTAAAATGGGAACAAACAGTACTGACCAGTCCTCATCAACTGTTCCTTCCTTCTTTTACAAAGTATTTCCATTAAACTTCTATTTAATTTCTTCATCCTTCACATGGTTTTGGGGTTTGTTTTGTTTTCCGTTTTGGGAGAAGTGCTGATGTTCATTCTGCTGAAACAAGTGCTGGTGACCAGCTCCTGTGAGTTTCTAGGAGTGGGTGAGTGGGGGCAGAGACAGACCTCTTCATTTTCTTTTTGGATACACATGTAATTTGCAGGTGTTTATATTCAGAATTAGAGAAACCTTAAAAGGATCTGTTCACTTGAGCAATATGATGTTGATCCTATCTCCAAACAGCAGAGCAAAATATGGATATTTACACTTCGTATTAAACTTTATAATTTCTTTTACAAGGTTTAACACCATTGATAATAAGATCCAGACTAACACGGCTACACCTCTGATAGTCTAAGATAGCTTTCCCATGAGATTTTACCTTTTTGTTTTTTCAGATATGATAAACTTATTTTGACCAGATTGACTTCCAGATGATTATACACACTCCCTAACACTGGAAAAGCAAATGTAGCTGAAATCAGGAAAGAAATTTTGTCATTTTTTAACTTCAAATTGTTCTCCTTTTTGGAAAGTCAATAAAGAGACAGAGCCAGACATGTAAGAATCAAAATTTAAGTTTTATATTAAAATAAAACCATTTGTTCATCCCATTTGTATTTATAAAATCAAATATTAATAGAAATTCATTTAGATTGTTGTTTTTTAATTTAGTAAATTTCAGTTTGGATTTAACTATTTCCCTGTAGTGTGAGTGTAGGATAACCTTAAACTGAAACTGACTATAAACAAATGTATAACTGAGGCTGCTATTTTTATTGCCCAAACTGTGTGAAGTGAAAGTAAATACATAAACAAAACAGCATGAATGCTGAAAATTAAATGAGATTTTAAAATATCTGAAGTGTTATTAGTAACATAAGTAAATTTGTTTTTAAAATTTATGCTTATTTACTTATCTGCCAGTTTAAAATCTACTGCATATTTTTTTTAAAAAGCTGATATTTAGTTATCTATTGGAGATGTCATACATTCTGTACTTCGATTTTGTCTGTAATTTCCAGCATGAAATAGAGATAGCTTTGAAGTTGATGGCAGTTAACATGGAATTTTAAAGCATTCCAAACATCCTCTTCACACAGAAAAGGGAATGAAAAATGACTGTACCACACACTCTCCTGCCGCTGTCTACTACTATAAGTAATGTTCTAAGTGATAGATAGTGATGTATTTGTGGCCGAATACGAACGAACACACACACACACACACCAAGCAAATTTCATCGCGCTCGCACATCTCTGCATAGATCAGTGGGAAAAGTTTTAATTAACTTTTTCTCTCGCTAAGTGGATGCTGGAGGCACAGAGAAGAGTAATTGGCTGCAGAACCCTGTTTGATCAAGGGAAATTGGGAATGTGAGTCTTTCCTTCCTTTTCCTGGCTTTAAATCCATCAGCATCATTTGTTAAAAAAAACAACAACAAAAAAACCGGGGAGTGGGGATGATTTGCACTTCAGATCTTTCGCTGTGCCTCAGTGAACTTCAAATGCCAGCTAACATTCCTCTTGCTCAACTTAATCATCAATTTATTTAATCTGATTACACCCAAAAAAACCATGCCCCTTTATAGCACACTAACATCACACACACGGATCACGAAAAGCACATTCTGCTCCTCCCCGCCCCCCTCACTGCAAATCTGCCCTGCCTGGGACCTGCGTGGACTTCCGAAGCCTTGTCAGTACCAGGGAATGGTCTGTCCTTCCCGGTCAGCAAATCCAGCCCTCCGGGTTTTCTGAGCCGCCGGCACCCCCAGCCCTGCGGCGATTGGAGAATGCGGCCGGCTGCAGCCAATGGGCTCTGTGGAATGCTCATGTCACCGTACCGGGCTGGCAGCGCCTGAGCCCCATCAGGGAATAAGGAGAGAACCGGCAGCGCAGCTTGGTCACTTCCATGCTGAGGCTCCTTGAGCTGACGGCTGCCTGACAAGCTCCCGCTCCCTCCCTGCTCTCTGCGGGAAATGCGTCTCTCCAGCCTGCACTGACTTCCCTGAGGTGCCCAGGCAGAAAGGAGCAGCCAAGCCAGGCTCCCTCCAGGGGATACTTGCCTCCCTTGCTCTAAATGTGACTGATCCTTTCCCCCCGCCCAGGAATACCTCGCGGTGTTTCCCAAGTCCTTCTCCTGGAGGGTAAGTGGCAGCTCTGCGTTGCTCTCTCCCGCAGGGGCGATAAGTGTGGTTTTGTCTGTATGGAGCGGGACTGTTTGCATTAGATTCCCACTTTGCAGTCTTGGGGGTGAGGGGAATGCTGTGTGGAATGTCAGCCCCCCAGGGTCTTGTCACCTACAAATGTCTCGAGAGACTTAATTAGTTTAACAGGACCAGAAAGGTCAGAGCAGAAGCGAGCCGACTAACTTAGGCAGAAAGCAACTAGTGTCTGCCCCAGCCTAATATCTTTAGAAGCCTGCCTCCTCAGTTTGTTTCATTAAAATATTGTCTTCAAAGTGGTGAGCTTTTAGCTTTCAGTGTTTTTTATTTTCTATAAACAATAATGAAGTAAAAGCCCAAATCTGTTACTTATTAACATACCTGGGACTCAGGATGCAGCGCAAAGTTGTTAAATTTTGCCTGCAGACGCAGAAAAACCAAACAGATCTTGGTTATTGGATTGCCTAACCTGGCACTGTTGTGTATGGGAGGAGGCTCTGGAAGATTGTCCACAAACTTGTTTGAAGAGTTTTGATTATCATTGTCTTGAATGAAGGGGAAAATATTTTGGGGGCTGACACCATACTGAGTTATAATTTGCCCAAGTGGAATCTGAACTAGCACTCCAAATACATGTATTATTAGCTTGAATGTATGTGTGTACCCTGCATGTAGAACAACAAACAAACAACAAACAAAGCAACAAGCTGTGAGGTGATAAAAGGGAACAGAAGATTAGGATTTTATCTGAAGTTATTTATATCAAAGTTTCTCTGTGATTTATGTTTTACTTATTCACTTAGTTCTACACACACAGACATGGTTGTGCTTACATTTTATCTTCACACATGTATATGTTTTGGTATACAGAGACAGTATAGAAATGTGTATTACCATGGCTGTAGTGTGTGTGTGTGTGATATGTGTAATTTTAAATATGTTAGTGTATTTTGTACAATTGTTGCATGGAGAGCGTCGTCTCTCTTTATAGCACCCAAGACTATAGATGGATGTGAGTTTCAGAGTGTTTGCCTGACTCAGGCTCCAGATGTGTGTGCTCAGCTGTTGCCTGTCACTTGGGTGACAACTGGTCTTTTTCCACTAAGCCTTTGCTTTCTCCATTATCCTCAACTAAGTGTCAATGTTTCAGTTCCCTTCTATTATCATGAGTGTATTCCAGTCCCATGGGAGGGGGCAACCTTGTTTGGCTATCCTCAGCATGCAATATGTCTGTTTTCAGACTCTCTTCCATAGGAAAAAACAATCTTGTGACAACTAGAGAGAGACATCTAAAATGCAGCCCTAACTTAAGCTAAATATTCTGCCTCAAGAGAGCTCTGAATGGGTGATGAATATTTGTCAAGCCTTTTTTCTCAAACAATATTTATTCCCACCAGGAGATTTTAAACATAAACAGCAACCATTTATCTTGCTGTCTGGTTGGGTTCATTTCAGTGTGGTTTCAGCTTAAGGTGGCTGGGTCTGGTCTTGGACAGGAATCTGTCATTGTACCCCAGCTGGGGACTGAAGAAAGGAAAATAAAGCACTCTGCTAGTACCAGTGTCTCTAAATGCCATCAACTGGAGACTCGGGAAACTCAGTGGGGGATATTTTACAAGCTCTCCAAGAATGTTTAGACAGAGGATTTAAAGGTTAACAATGCATATTCCCTACATGTTAAAACTAAAAGGTGTCAAAAATAAATGGCTAACATTACTCCCAGTTAAATTTTCCATGCCTTGTCATGTAGCTGAAAACTATGACTTTTAATTAACAACTTTTCTTGCCTATTGAAAATTCAGAATGTCTGTCAGTTCTAACAGCAAAAGCCAAGATGAGCTAAAAGAGTTTATCATGTTTTGTAATCAGAGATCTATGGAGCCATTGTTGTATAATAAAGGGTGCTGTACTGAGTCAGCCTGGTCACCCGCATAAAAATTGTAACATCAGCTGGGGGGGGGGTGCGGGAAGGGAGAGAGAAAGCCCTTACAGGGTTAATAGCTGAACTATTAAGATTGGAGTCAGATGTGGGTAAAAGCAACAAGGGAGTCTGTTTTTTTCCTAATATCCTGTAGTCTGATAACTCTGAAAAAGGTAATTGTTTAAAAAAAATCTGTTTTGATTTAGAATTTTTTTAAAAAAGCAAGATGAAGTCTGCATAAACAAGAGAAGATTCTAATGTTTCGAAAGGCTAGGAAATGGCTAGAAAATTCCAATTGACTTAAAAGTAAAACACTGAACTGTGCATGGATTTTTCATGCACAAATACAGAATTTTATTGATTCCCCTCTTCTAAATAATCCATTCTCCATCTTAGTGGCATAAAGGATATCGTTCAATGTTTGAGAAAGAACAGTCTGTGTGCTGGAAAGGTTATCTTTTCTAGTAGACTAGTTAATTATAACTTTTATTAAAAGTGATTTAGAGTATTTGCCTTCTAGATAACAAAGTTTTGAAAAAAGAAAATGTAAATGGTTTGAAGAGTATAGGTGGTGGTTGCTGTTATACTCTAAAATTTTCATAATTTATATGTAAAAAAGATGCCTGAGGAATTACTTGGCACACTAATGACCTAACTTCCCATAATCTCAAGAGTTTGGTCTGTCTTCCCCTATGTTTTTAGAAAGAGATTAAATGAGTTTGGCATTGTTCATTTAATTGGCATATGAAAATCAGATGGGTTTTACTCTGTAACTATTTTCCACTGAAACACTGCATAGGATAAACTTGTATGGAGTTCATTCCTATTGTATCTTTGCCGATTGGCTTGACCCTTTCCTAATGCCTTGGATGAAGATACAAAGATTTAAAGTATTTTCCCAATAGCATGGAATTTACATAATATGGTGATTGTGAATGCTGTACAACCCCCCTAATACAGAACAGATAATTAGACCAACTTCAAGTAAATACAAGAATTCACTAGACACGGTATCCAGGCAACCAGAGCCATGATATATGTACGACTGAGTTAATTTTTTGCAACTCTTCAAAAATATTTTTTCATACATTTTAATCACTGGGTGTTGACTTGGACTTTTACCTTATGTGGCCTACAGGTAAAGACAGGGCCGGCGCAACCCATTAGGCGACCTAGGCGGTCGTCTAGGGCACTACAATTTGGGGGGCGGTGACCGCGGTGGTATTTCGGCGGCGGGACCTTCCGCTGCCTCTGTGGGGGGCGGCATTTCGGGGCGGGACCTTCCGCCGCCTAGGGTGGCAGAAAAGCTGGCGGCGCTCCTGGGTAAAGACATCAATGCCTCTGCCTAGAGGCTCATGAAAGAACATTCTCCAAAGCCATTGCTCCTTTATATTTCAATAATAAAGGGATCACTTCATAAATATTTCAGAGAATCATTCTGTGGTCAAGTGTTGCCTAAGGTGAAGGAGAATAGCAACACAGTATCTTTCCCTTGTTTGAGCACGTGGTTTTCTTATATCTTGAATTTATAACTTTCATAGAAGGGTAGGTCAGCAGTATTTGGTTTGGTTAACCAACATTAACTATTTTCTGTTTACAACCATTCTAAACTGAGGTAAACTTGAGCTTAACTATAGTTCATTAGTGTATTCTAGTTATAAACCATTCATTGTTAGGCCTAGCTACTGGAAACACACAGATGAGTAGCTCTTGCATAAGGCCATGTCTACACATACAGCTCTGCAGCTGGGCTGCTGCACCAATACAGCTGTGCCGCTGCATCACATCTGATGAAGACGCTCTATGCAGAGGGAAGAGAGTTCTCTATCGGCATAATAAAACCACCTCTGTGAGCGGCAGAAGCTATGGGCTTGTCTATACTGGCAATTTTCTCGACACACCCTTGAGCGCAGCAAGTTTCAGTGCTGTAAAGCGCCAGTGTAGACAGTGCACCAGCGCTGGGAGCCACGCCCCTCGTGGAGGTGGTTTTTTTAGAGCGCTGGGAGCGACCACACAAGCCACATTAAAGTGCTTATGTTGGTGTAACTTATGTCACTTGGGGGGTGGTTTTTTTCACACCCCTGAATGATGCAAGTTATTCCAGCATAGGCTGTAGTATAGACATAGCCCAAGTGTTTGTAGGACTGAGGACTTATAGTGGAAAGGACCAGCTTTGAAGGAGAGAGCAGTAACTGAATCAACCTTCTCCCTTCCCCCACCTTCTGACTGAGCAATGGTGGGAAGAAACATGTTTTACAAGTTATAGCACACTGATGTCATGACATTTCTGGCAGAGATACCAAGATAGACTAATCAGATCACTTTACTATTTGCCAAAATGACACAGTTTTTCCAAAGACAGTTCTTTTGTTGCTGGTCCATAGTCAAAAGATATTTCCAGTTATTGAAAAAAAATTCTCCAGGGGACTGTAATAATTCGTTCTGTGTCTTTGTATTGTTTGCTTGTTTAGACTTCACTCTAAACATATTAAACTCACTTTTCTTTGGCCTCTAGAAAAATGGAATGATTGCTCAGCATGAATTGATTAGCCTTTTCAAGGGTTATTTTTCTACAAGAAAATTTTAAAATATACAAACTGAATTAAAAATCTCAAGAGACAGAGGCATGAGCCAACACAGACATTTTTAAATACTTATGTAAACTAGCAAGCAACTGTCATTTACCTCTTCTTGGAACTCTGCCTACAAGGGTCCATTTGATTTTTAAATATTACCATAATGCTGGTTCAAAATGTTCCTGAAAAACTGACCAATCAAGCTGAGAGTGTTTTTCTTACCAGTGAACCTGTGGTAGACACTGTTGAAGACAAGTCTTTCATTTCCAGTGGATTACACATCAATAAAAGGTGGAGCTGTGTTATTTCAGTTGTTCTGGTACTGAAGTCATGTAGTCCTGTCTAAGATTTTTGTCTGAATTGTTGATTTATAGCACCCTGTAGCTCTTGCTGCTTTGTGTTCTTCTCTCCTTCATTTTTCCTTCTCTCTTCCTCTTGCTCTCTAAGTCTGAAAATTTGGCAATAAACTGATAAAAGTATTGCAGACATAGACCTACAAACACTCTCCATGCATAACAGTTTTATTCAGCTGTCCTTTTATCTGAGGCACAGATCCCACAGCTTGCAGTTATGGTCTTTGACTTTAGTAACAATTCTGTATGAAATGTTTCCAATTACACACACTATTGGCGGCATGAAGCAACTGCATGCCAAAAAGCATTTCCAAGTGCCTTCCAAGAATCGGATTATGATTGATTTTAATTTAAATAAAGGTTGTTTTGTTTCTTGTGATGTTTTTATAACCACCTTTTTCAATGTTGTTTTTATAATCTTGCATCAAGTAGTCACAATATAACATGGTATCAGGGCTTGGTTTCTGCGACTATCACCTTCCAAATCTAAGTGCACTTCTAACCTTTGCACCGCTGCAAGGAAAAGTCAAAGTTGTCCATATACAATATAATTAATAGGCCATATTGAACCAATGGCTCCTTAAACATTAATAGTACTTTACAGTCCAATGTGCTGTTTGGTTTTAAAAAGAAAAAATATCAGCCTAAAGATATGATATGTTCAAGTCCCTCTACAAACATTAACTTTTTAAAAGGAATCCATATTGCAAAATTATCTTCATCTCCCAAGATGTTGTGTTCTAAGTACAGCTAGTTACTAACTGTAGGTGTTTAAAATACAGTAACACAGGATTCTGAGCACGTGGTTTAAAGCTTTGTCAAATGGTCTGGAATTCTTACACCTGTCCTCACATTAGGACACTTTTTTGTTCTAAAGATGGCAACTATTCTTGTTAGTAAATGTGTTTTGTAACTTTTTAATTTTAATCAGCAACTTCAAAAAATCTGCTAACATTAGTAAGTGAATCTTTAAAATGACCCATGTCACAGAAGTTATTTTTAATCTTTTCCATGGAACAGTGTGAAATACTTGATCTGTTTGTGGAGCAGTCTTGTAGAGATGTTTTAAAACAGGAGCACAAACTTCCTTTGACACTAACACTATAATTCTGCAGCATTATCCATTACACCCTGATATTATCTTTACATTAATTAAGTCCTTTTGTGAAAGAGATAGCACTAGCTCAGTGAGAGATTAGCCTAGCCACACAGTCACTCTCTCTCTACCAGCTGAGCACACTGGCTAGCCAGACAGCTGCTCCCATCCATAGTAGCCCAGTGTGGTGGTGACACAAAGACATAGTAACTATGGTACAAATTGAAAGCTTTTAAAAAACCTTCATGTGTGGGTCAGTTCATCTAACCACAATAAAAACTGATTTTTTTTTCATGTACATACTAAAAATGAGTAGGCTATGTTGAAAGCAAACCTCTACATAAGTTTTTGGGGAAGATTTTTTTTTTTTTCCTGCACTCAAACACAGCATTTTAATTCCCACAGAAACGCAGTAATTTTGCATCTCAAAAGTGCGTGCATTCTATATGATTACTTGCGATTAACCTATGTTCGGGAAAGTTAACTCTTCAGAGGACCAAATGTTTTTTGTTTTGTTTTTTTTAGTAAAAGTATAAGTCAGAAATTGGGATGATATTTTTCAAAATTGTGATTAAAAATACTGCATATAGTATATGCTAAGAAAGAAAATGACTTTTTGTGAGAATGACTAATAAATATGTCCAGTCCTGGAGAGAGAGCGTGTGTGTCTGTGTGTCTGTGTGCGCGCACATACAAATTGCTAACCGGGGTATAGTTCAGTCTGGAATCTTGTTAGTGAATCTCAGATGTTTCTTGTAGCAGGATACATGTGTTTCATAAGAATTTTGAACTGCTTTCTGATGCTTTGTTCATCATAATGATCATATGGATATCTTCACTGTGAGAGCCCTCTGACTTGTTTGCAAAACTTAGAGAAAGAATCTAAATGATAAATATTGAGTTCCCATTTATCCTAAGACTGAAGTGATTTAGCTCTCTGTGTACGTGGAAGGAGGAAATAAAATATACAGACGATATGTTTATATTTAACAGAATTCATCATATAAGTTTCTTTATGCTCCTTCTATAAGCCTAAACAGCTTGGCAGGCTAATAGCCAACAAAATGTCCTCAAGTGCTGCCAAATACATTGAAAGTAAACCAGACTTTCCTCTATACTGAGGTACTGGAAACTTACTTTACCTTCAGCTTTTAAAGATATTAATCAGTAAATTGCCTTGCTCTTCCTGTCCTGACAAACCCAGTGCAGATTTGGGTCAGAGTAGGCATCTATTTTGAAATACTAGTTGAAGAAAATATGGTGGTTTGCCTGGATGGACGTTGAACAGCAAGCAGTGATCAGGTGACACAGATATAGATTAGATTATAGATATGAAGGAAGGTTGGTAAGCTCAACGTAAATTTGCAGACAGTGTGAACTGAACGATTGGGTATTTAGCTTATCTAAGCAATGTGGTTAGTAAGACGGTACCTCTCTTTGGCTCATGTACTTCCTACAGCGCACCCACTGATGGCACTCAAGACCTCAAGGGAGGTGTCCTGCGCCTTGTGGGATCAGGCCCTGGAAGTGAAAAGGCAGCATGTATGTATGCATGCCATCAGTGGGATTTGGGGATACAGGATTCCAGTGGCATCTGTAATGCTTCCTTCTCATTAATCTAAGGAAGAATCCTATATAGTTATGAAATGATAGTGAGGAGGACTGGGAGAATGTACAATGCTAGAAAAGATCATTCAACCTCTTTCGTTTAGGTCTTGGTACACCTTACCTTGTTCCTGACTAGCAATCTTATTATATAAATCCCCAATTCCGAATCTCTAAAGCAGAAACTAGGAGCCAGATGTGCTACTTAACTTGTACACTGCTTTAGTAACTACATTCACTTCAGTGAAGTTTCACTGGTATATAAATGGAGTAACTCAGCTATGAAACAGGCCTAAGTAGCTCTAACCTGTGCAGTAGTTTTGTGATCATAATTCGTTTAGACTCTGCCATACTTGAGCTCACTTACCCTTGAGCTCCACAGGTGAAAGGCTGACAATTATGGTGTTAGTGCCCTAAAATGGAAATCTTGAAAGATTTCGGAATATCTCATCCTGTCTAATCAGGGAATGAGCCTTTATGGGACACAGCTTTCCCTTAAAAGAGCTCTCACACCCAGCATTGACAGCTCTGCATGACTATGAGGGTCTTGTGGTAATTGCAAAAATAATAAATTTTAAAAAATGGCTTTAGCTCTAAGATAATGAGGTTTTTAATCCCATGAATCTTTGGGGCCTGACGCACAAATTTTGAACACTTGGGTTTGGCAATACTGATTATCCAAAACTTTCAAACTTTGTCTGACTGGAGCCTCTTCTCCTGCCTTCACTTGTGTACTCTGCCTGTTTTGCAGTTCACAAACTCATGTCTTTTAACTCTCCCCCTGAATTGTAGGATTAAATACACAGGGCTTGATTTGCCTCTCCCAAAGACATAAATCGGAGTAACTCCACTGAAATGTGATGGTAGAGCCATGTAAAACTGGGTGAGAGAGAATCTGGCATCCAGTTACTATTTTTAAGTGTTTATGGTTAATCTAAAACTGCTTAATGCCGTACTATGACTTTATTATGCAAATATTAGTTTCCATACTTCTATCATACATATTTCATTATATATAAAAGGTTAATAGCAGTTATCATAATGACTTAGTTTGGTACTAATCTGCCAATTGTACGTACTACTGCAGTTTCAGAAATTAATAGCTAGTACTGCAATATAGACACGCTAAAGTAGTTACTGTACTAGGATCTCGTCCTGCAAAGAGAGTCAACTGTGCAGAGTCCCAAAGGAGGGTAACTCTTGAGTCTATTCTGGAGTAACTATGTGTGCAGTCGTGACTGAGTATTGTGCCCCTTTCTATCACTTTATTAGCTCTCATCTCCAACAATTCTGTCTTGAAACTGCTATGAGTCAGAAGTGATGGAGAACTACTTCTGCCCAAATAAAAGTGCCATAGAGTTTGCTGTCTCCCTACATTCACACTCTTATTTAATAAGTTTTCCAATTATAGAAAAATCTATGTGTTCATCTTCAGACTCTCTCTGAGCAGTTAAATGTAGAAGTGACTGCTGAACATCTACAAAAATCTCACTATTGCCATAAGTTTTGCTTGATGCTGGTATTTGTGTACTTTTTGGCAGTAGACTATGACCTCAAGAGAGCATTAGTACTCAAATCACTGACTGGGATTATACAACAGTACTATAAAAAGCTGTTCTGCTAAGCTATGACTTGTGCGTGTGTGTGTTAAAAATACTCGCCTCATTCATTAGTCACTATTGCAGATTCAAACTTCACCACTAGTTAGTTTTTTAGAACTAACATAGTATACCTCACCTAACGGAAACTTTGCTTTGATTGCCAGTTTTGCAGTTCAAAAATAATAAAAATAGTCAGCTTGTGATGTTTGAGCTTGGAGAAGATCTATTGGTTAATTTGAAAAAAAATTTCTCTAAAGCGGCAAATTACAAGTGGACTCTATGGCATGAGAGACGACACGCAGTATTGCATCAAATTTTATTAGCATAAAACTAATATTTGACATACAAAACCTAGAAAATCCATAGGATGTTATTCAGGATCTTCTCGTTCACTCCGTAAGTTTTGACATAGTCTAGACTGTAGATTGATGTTAGGTGTAACTGAATGTTGCACTGTGTATTTCCCAAGCAAAAATCTTCTTAGGGCTGAGTATCTGTAAATAATATTTTTTAAAAACTTACCAAAACACTAGAAATGCAGGAAACTCAGACTGAAGCTTCCAACACTATGCCCACCTAGGTGCCACAGAACTGAAGTCTGCCTTCGTGGTTATATGATTTCCAATTTTATGATCTCTAGTTGTATGAATATAACTTTCTAACGTATATCTGGTACAGGGTTAGTAGTACAAGGGAAAATCTTTGTGCCTACGCATTTTGTCCTCGTGGTAGAAAAGTCCGTCATTTGTTGACAGTGCATCACTATTTGCTGATATTTAGCTGCCTGGTATTGCAGCAACACGATGATGGAGCCTAGACTGAGTTGTACACATTGAGGAACATGCAGTAGAACTTGCATATGGTTCCTTTGGAGCGTAGTGGTGATAGGGAAAAGGGATGTGCCAGGCGCACGCAAGAGTTTGTGGGGAGGTTTGGTTTTGTTGTTGTTTGTTTTGTTTTTTTTTTTGTAACAGAAAACTTTGCCTTGATTTGGGGAATGAGGTGATTCTCCCTTCTATTTGCTATCATTTATGATTTAGGTGCTTCACAGGAGACCTACCTGAAGACAAGTCCCTGCCCCAAAGAGCTCACAGTCCAAATGGTGGACGTGACAGCCAAGTGAGAATAACACCTTCACCAGGAAGGGGAGAAACACAGGTTACAGAAATGATTAAGTAGTTACTCACCTTAAATATTAACCTTGATGGCTCAGAGGTGAGGTTTTACTTTTTTGTAATGATAGCCATGCTGTGAAAGTCATATTTTAGGAGTGATTTCTTAAGGTGAATATGAAGGCACCAACAGGGTGTTTTTTTGGAAGTGACTCTCATGCATAAGGCATAGAATGGCAAGACACTTACATGTTTGTGTCCGAGAAAGAGAAAAGGAGTATTGAGGTGGTTGTTGTTGTTGTTGGAAGCAGAGAACGTAAAAGGAGACTAGACCAGACATAGACTGGGATCTGTGTTGTATGGTAGACCTTGAAGGCAAGGACAATATGGAGCCAGTAAAGTGACTCAGAATGGGATAACATGGCTGAAGCAATGGACTATTTGGTGGTAGCATTTTGAATTAAATGGATGGGGACTGGAGTTGGGGCATGGTTTGTATAAAAATTGCTATTGACTGTGGTTCCTGCCTGCAATTGGTGGGACTCCCTCTTCCTCTCCTGCCTTGTCATTACTTGAGATGCAGGAACCTTTGCCCCATAAACACACTCTCTTGCAGATAGTTCAGTTTCAGGGCTCTTTGCCAGTTAGATGTCACTTTCAGGCTGCACAGCCCATTACAAATCTATTCTAGGGCCTTGCCTAACTATTAAGCAGCAAGAGGAGGAAACGAACTCTCTCCCCATGCACACACTAAGATGAACTCAGTTCAATCATGGCTGCTATTTTGGTAAGTAATTTTCCCATATCTGGGACTGAGTGACATGAGAATTTGCCCCTGAAAAGGGGGGGCACATATGGGCAGGCCCAAAGGCTAAAGCCAGCAGCACCTAGGCTCTTCTTAGGAGAAAGTACCCCTTTCAAATAGGGAGCAGCTTTAACAGATGCTGAACCGAAGGTGTGGAACTTCTGCAAGCCCAGCATTCAGAGCCCATTTTGGGGCTGAAATAAGCCTTAATGTTTCTTTTAGGAAGTGAATCATTCCCATTAGTTTCTTGGGAACTATTTCAAGCTTTCTTGACATGAAACTTAGATGTAGACATTTTGAAAACGTTACCCTAAACGTGTGACTGAAAATCATGCATATGTATTAAAAATACCACTTACTTGGTCAGTTACCTCAAGGCCACAAACATTCACAGGGGTGTGGCACCCAGAGCTCCTATTACAGTTAGCAGGTGCTTTGGGTGCTTGGCGCCTTTGAAAATCGGGCTCCAGGTGCACATGCATGTTTTTTGGGTGTACTGTAGGGGAGTGATGTTGAAAATGTGACTAAAACGTATAACTTTTATTTTATAATAAATGTCAGCTAAAAACTTCTAACTAAAACCAACAGACTATATTTTATTGTGTGATTGTCTGAAAGCATATGCTACTTAACTAGATAAAAAAAAATCTTGGGCTATTATGGAGTGGAGACTTAGTTTTAAACTATCATAATAAAGATGGCATACTTGTTTGAGCTCTACCTCTTGAACAATGATGTAAACAAATTTTGGAGCTGCACTGCCTAGCATTATGATATTGTATTTCTGTATGTGCTTTTCATCCTAAACGAACTCCAAACTCTTTACCAACACACACACTTTGTTTAATAAATTAATTCACTCCATAAAGCATGTGTCTGAGCAGCATCTAAATGCCATAGACTAAAATAATGCAAAACATTAAAATAAAATCAATCACCAGCTAGAACCAAAGGATCCGGCATGATGCAAACTCCATAGCTTTCAAGCAGAGCATCCCATCAAATAACACGTAGCCTCTGACACGGAGGCATTACATCACTTACCATACAAGTGCTGCAGCTGCAACACAGCAGTACTGGGCCCCCCCCCCCCCACTCCTGCAAAGAGCAACAGAATCCTTAATCACAACAAATGGTCAGAACCGTATTTTATGCCTCATCTTAAAGAGCACGTCCAATAGCAAACTCTTTCCATGTCCATGTCAGGGCATTACTTCAATACTAGCATGGAGAGCAGAGTGCCACCTACTACATCACAATGTATAATTAGACTTTGGAACTCATTGCCACAGGATGATGTTGAGGCCAAATATTTAGCAACTTTCAAAGAGGAATTGGATGTATATATGGATAACAAGACTATCTAGAGTTATAATATTTCGTAGCACATGTATCCTGCTACAAGAAACATCTGAGATTCACTAACAAGTATTGGAAAAATATAAAACTTCAAGTTAGTACTTATTCCTAGTGGTTAGAAATTGTTTTTAGGATGAGACCTTCATGAGGGTGGCAAGATTTTCCCACACCTGCGTACTATGGGTCTCTTGTACCTTCCCTGTAAGTATTGGGTGCTGATTGCTGTCAGAGAGAGGATATTGGACTAGATCAGAGGTGGGCAAACTACGGCCCGGGAGCCACATCCAGTCCTCCAGCCCGTTTAATCTGGCCCTCGAGCTCCTGCTGGGGAGCAGGGTCTGGGGCTTGCTCTGCTCCCGCGCTCCAGCCAGGGAGCAGGGTCGGAGACCGCTCTGCGCGCCAAGGCTCCCAGAAGCAGCAGCATGTCCCCCCTCTGCCGGCTCCTACGTTTAGGGGTAGCCAGGGGGCTCCGCGCACTGCCCCCACCCCAAGTGCCACCCCTGCAGCTCCCATTGGCTGGGAACTGCAGCTAATGGGAATTCCAGGGGCGGTGCCTGCAGACGGGGTAGCACACAGAGCCGCCAGGCCGCACCTCCACATAGGAGCCGGAGGGGGGACATGCCACTGCTTCCAAGAGCTGCTTGAGGTAAGCACTGCCCGGAGCCTGCATCCCTGACCCCCTCCCGCACCCCAACCGCCTGCCCTAGCCCAGATCCCCCTCCTGTACCCTGAACTCCTCATTTCTGGCCCAACCCCAGAGCCCACACCCCTAGCCAGAACCCTCGCTCCCTCCTGCACCCCAACCCCAATTTCATGACCATTCTTGGCCCATCATACAATTTCCATACCCAGATGTGGCCCTCGGGCCAAAAAGTTTGCCCACACCTGGACTAGATGGACCGTCCAGTCCAGGCAAGTCCTATGAACAAGTATAAAGCACCCTAGCTTTTCCTTGGAGGTCTTTTATTCAGGAAGTATTTTATTTTATTTGTGATAACAGGTGAGAGCAAAACCTGTAGTAGTGGAACTGTTAATTATTGATTTCCAATATAGCCTGGTTGATCTTAGATCACATTTTTTTCCACTGAAAGTTTCTCTCTCATCTATCCATCTGTTCTTGGGATGAGGTCACACTAAGGGAGATGGCATGAGGTAGCTTTTAAGGGCTACATTTCGTTACATAGTTTGGCAAAGGTTAATAAATTATAGCTTTCCAGATTAATGACTTTGTGTGTTCACACTTTCTTCAAGGTTCCATCATAAAGTACAATCAGTTTCCCTTAAGTGTCATAACAGGCAAAACAAGAGTGTTCGTGTATGTGGAAAAAGATCAGTTGTCTGAAAATGGAGCTACAAAATCCAGAATATAGCTTTGTCAAGAAAACAAAGCAAAATATGCCCTATGAAGAGTCTCCCTCAGTCAAAAATAGTAAACAAGGAGACACTAGATGGCACTCTTAAACTTGGAATGTGACCATGCTTATTTTTAGCGCAGTGCCAGTTATGTGAGGCTGGGGAATTGGGGAGAGACACTGACATTTTTAACGGTTCCCATTGGTGGGGAGAGAAATAAAAAACAATCTGAACCTAAATCTCTTCAGAGGCAGCAGAGAGTTGTGCCAGACAGGCTATAGAAAAAAATGTCGAACCCAGTTTCATAGCCTAAATATCGTTTACATTAACACACTTTTTATAAGCAATAATGAACATAAACAAATGGAATATACTACACTTTTTTTCCTGTATACTTTTTCAGAGTTTAAACATGTCTAAACTTAGGTTTAATGTGGTAAGTCCTAGAAATCAGTAAATGTTAGATTTGTTTGGGAGCTTTTGCCCTTGACCTTCCTTCAGTGGGAACAGAATTGGGTAAATGGCCTGAACTCTTTAGGGTAATGTGTGTAGCCTGTGGGATATCGAGACACACAAATCATAAGTGTGCCGGCAGGTTTTCCTGGGCCTCTCTGTACAGGTGGGAGAAGAGAAGCTTTTAACACTAGCCAGCCATGGACTTTCTTGCATATCAAAAAGGGTACCTGCCGTCTTGGAGTTTCTCTGTTCTACTGTGACAAGAGGCATTATAGAGAAGTGGTGCTCTGGAAATTCAGCAGTAGAGCTGGTCAAAACTTACAATTTCTGTCCTGTGGAAAATTCTGATATTTTTAAATTTGGTTTTGTCCCAAATTGGGACAAAATATCAACATGGAAGATGTAGTCCAGCAAGGGAGCCCAAGCCCATAGAGAAGAGTGGTGGCATTAAGTACCCAAACTACAACTCCCTGAGACACTGCAGAAGCTCAAGCAGACTCAGATTGATATCAAACTAATCTAAAACAAAACTATTTTGATTTAAAATAGACAAATAGAAGTGTTTTGGTGCACATTGAAACACCAAAACAAAACATTTCATTTTGATTTTGGCCAATGGAAAAATCAACAAAATTTTGGCAAATTTTCAACTTTGTGGAAACTCCATTTTCTGTCAAAACAAAGATACTGTTTTATCATTTTCTCTATTCAGTTGTGATCTTACATGTTCAAGGCCTGATATGCTTGTGCAACTGGTTACACGCAGTATTTGAATTGTTTTGGAAGCTGCATGTATAGCATGACAGACTGCCAGAGGCTGGAGCAGCACTAGCCCCCCTCCCCTTCCTACACACACTTCCAAAGCTGACCTGGTGAATACCTTCACACACACTGATCTGACAAAATGGTCTACATCCTTGAGGAGCATTATCGACCCCCGTCCAATTAAAGTCAAGAAATGAGAATGCCGGCTTTGCATTGAGTTCGCCATACACGGGTACCTATGAGAGAGAGTATTTTTCTTTGTTTTGTACTAATAAAGTGCTTGGTATTGTACTATGCACAACAGTAAAGACAATTCCTGCCCCAAAGAGTTTACAGTCTAAAAGATTTAATACACAAAAGCGAACATATTGGTAAATAACTTAAGAGTTTTGGTGGGTTTTTTCCTTCTTAATTCTCCAAAATTATAATAATTAAGAGCATGGCAGAACAAGTGGGTTTGGAGGATAGGATGGCAGCCTACTAATGTGAAATAGGGGTTATTGTTCTAGTTATTGTCTTTTGTGCCCTACCCCCCCTCAAAGGAAAGGGAACCAAGACCCAGGAGACCAGAAGAGAACACATGATCATATTTTGACCATCTGCACAATTTGTTGTGAGTGTCATCTTATTTTGACATCTCAAGTGGGTGAAGCTTGGCTTGTGGGCAGAGTTTCCCCCCAAATTTGGATTCTGATTCTGAGCTGCTTTCAATCAGAGAACGGGGGAGGGGAGGAAGCAAATTGTACTGTGCATGCATGGAGCTCATTACTTAAAATTTATTGAACCATTTTTTCATTCAAAGTTGGCTTTTTACCTAGGTATCCTTTAAGGATGTGGAAGCTGCAAGTAATAATTTATGAGTATTATGTTCCATCTGTTTTTTATTGTGGTGATTACTATGTGACTATAAGGGGTTAATTCATATGAAGGAATGGTAGACAATGGTTTGATAACAGTTATTCCACAAAATCTGAGACAATGCAGAAAACAAAGCACTTCTGAAGTTTCTCCGAACTCCCTGGTGAGCTGTCTAAACCAGTTTAACCAAGCTCAAAGAGACTAAGGAAAAAACAAAGGACTTGGTTGGACTTATAAAGGGACACCTTTCTTAAAAGGGGATGTCAAGGGTTTTGAGCTAAGGTGAAGCCAGACTCCAGAGGCTGGGTTGTTTGGGATAAGATAGGTCTACCGAGGACTGTGGGTAAGGTATAGATGTGGGTAAGTGTTCTTACTGAGTTAAAAACCATTTTCTGTGCTTATGCTTTGCTGTATTCCTGCTGCTAAGATTGAACAGTACTTTATTTTGAAAAGGGTGTTTTGCATTGTCATTACAATGTCATTACAACTTACAAGCACTGAATCCAGTTAGGCTTGCTGAGTAATTATGGTTGACTGACAGAGTGCTGTATCCCGGAGACCTGGTCATATTGTGTGCTGGGAAGTGGGTGGGCGCAAGCCCGCTCACTGCTAAAGGTTCCTCCCCCAGCCTGGGGAGGAGCTATTGGACCCAGTGCTTAACTAAACACAGGGGACAATGAAGGAAAAAAAAGTAGTGACAGGTGTGGGGGTCAAAGGGCCAAAACTAGGGAACCGGAAGGGGACACCGAGCAGAGAACCCCGGATAGCGCCCACTGCTCCGCAAAAGCGTCCAAGGAGCTACTGGACGCTGCCCAGAGGAACTCTGCCCAGATGCATGCATGAATGGATGAAAGAACGAAAACAGGCCCCACAGTCGCAGGCCCCCCCCCTCAGCCAACCTCCTCTCCCTGGTGTTATAAATGGCCACTTTGGCCATGGCTAGGAGGAGGTTGATGAGGTGGTCCCACGACTTCGTGGGGCCATGGATTGGGTGTGCATACATAAAAAGGTGTGGGGAAAAGGACAGCCAGAACCTCAACAAGAGGTTCTGGAGGAGCTGGAAGAGGGTCTGCAACATGGCCCGGAGACCTGGTGTAAGAGGGGTGGAAATTCCATGTTTCCACTCTGAGAGAGTTGAAGGTGCACCTGAAAGGGTGCATTCAGAGACTAGAAAGGATTCAAAGAGGCAGCTAGTGCTGAACTGTGATATCCTTGTTCAAACTGGGGTTGTTTGGTAGACAAAATTAGTTCAGCCATTGTAGAGTTATGCAAGGACAAAATACCTGATTGGAATATCTGGAAAATATATGTGACTGCATGTGTGAAGTGGGAAGGTTCATGTACAGAATTCAGCCATTATACCAAAACACTCAAAACCTGGGTTGAGGCTGAGCAGGCAAACCTTATAGGTAATGAAGGCATCTCCTTGGATATATTTATCCTAATGTGATTTTGTACTGTTTTAGTGAATACATGAATACATTAATATTAATATGAAGAGATAAATGTTGGCTGCTATATAAACTTTGTATCTGGGAAGGATTGGGGGGTAAATGTGAATCACTTGGGGGCTATTTGGCCTAGCTTGCAATGTGGGGTTGTATGAAAATGCTTTGTTCAGTCTAATTTGAAATGTCTCATGTGATTGCATTTCCATCAGTTCTCTTGGGGAAAGTGTTCCACACTCAGTGTTAAGATGAATGTAGGGAAAAATTTCCTAAAACTTAAAAAGGGATATATTTAGCATGAACAGGATGAAATTAAGCATAGGTGCCATCCTAAACAAATACTTTCCACTTCTTTTTTACACAAAGGACATTCTCTACACTACTTTCTGGTATTCATCCAAACACTAAAACTACAAGTACTTGGAGACAGTCAACATTGTCCCACATACACACAAACAACCTTCTAGTCAATGTTTAACTAAGCCATTCCTATTCAGTTGTTTTTAACCTTTCCTTCTAAATAAATCCCCTCCCACCCCGGCTTGTAGTGATTTGCATTCTTCTTATCTCCTCTCTTCCAGGTGGTTGAGATCTTTCTGTTACCAAGATACTCAGAACTGTATGTAGTATCCTAAATATTATCCGTCTTTCTCTGCATGCCAGTAGTATTTCCTCCCTGGCCTCTGATGTGATACAACAGTAACTTAGATTGTAAGCGGTGTTTGTATAGTGCTTAGCACAGTGGGGTCCTGGTCCATGACTAGGAGTCCTAGGCACAATGGTAATACAAATAATAATAATAATAATTACATCCCCAAAATCACAATGTATTTTTCTTTGCATCATTTCATTAATACTCCTCTATAATTTTCTCACCACTGTTGCCTGTCGGACTTCTTTCATATCTGTGTTCTACTGTACTATTCTCTCCGTTTTTCTAGATTGGCTCCATTTATTTCCTTCCCTTAACTTCTGTAAATTCCTTGTATTACTTCTGTCCTTTCTGCTCTTACTGTCTCTTTCCAAATTAGGTTCATAAGCAACATTAGGTCCCACTCCTGCAAAGTGACCCATTGATCTCTCTTTAGCTATAAGGTTTTACTCGTGTGGATCACTGTACAGTATCAGAGCCTTAATGTGCTCTTTTTACTCCTTCATTCAGATACTAAATAGAAGTTATGTAAAACAGGGTGCCCCAAGGGGCACACCTTCCAACAACTTGATATCTTGATGTATATACACTGGAACCCCGCTATAAAGCGCCCCGCGATAACGCAAATTCGTTTATAACGCGGGGCGAGTCTGGCCCCGGCGGCTGCAGCAGGCAAGGGGCGAGTCTGGCGGGCGTGGGGCATTTGGGATCCATGCCCCAGCGGCTGCAGCAGGAGCGACTCTCCCTGCAGCCCCGGCGCGCCCCTGGGGTTCTCACCTCTGTCCCCGACAGGGCCGGCTCCAGCCTGCGTCCTTCCCTCCCCGCCGACCGATGTAGGGGGCGGCAGCGTGGAGGAGGGGAGTGCCCTGCTGGGAGTGGGCTGCAGAGTGGCGCGGAGCCCTCCCGGCAGTTGGCGCAGCAGGCCGGCGGCGGTCGTCTTCGGGGGCCCCGCTCCCCTGGCCAGAGCGCGGCAGCCCCGTGGCCCTGCGACCCCGGCCGGAGCACGGCTGCCCCATGGCCCTGCGACCCCGGCCGGAGCGCGGCAAGCCCCGTGGCCTCGGTCTCTGGCTGGAGCTCCGGCCGGAGTGCAGCCAGCCCGGCGACCCCGGCCGGAGCGCGGCCAGCCCTGCTCTCCCGGCGGGACCTCCGGTCGGAGCGCAGCAGCCCTGCGGCCCCGGCCGGAGCGCGGCAGCCCCACGGCCCCGGCCGGAGCATGGCCAGCCCCGCGGCCCCGGCAGCCCTGCAGCCCCGCGACCCCGCCAGGAGCTCCGCCAGCTGGAGTGTGGCAGCCCCATGGCCCCGCGACCCCAGCCGGCAATCCCAAGTACCGCCACAGGAATCGGGCCCCACCGGCCCTGGCGGCAGGAGGGGCTGAGTGGCGAGTGCCCCGGCTGAAGGAAGCCCTGGCCGCCCCCCTTCTCTCTCTCCCCCCGCTCCCTCCCTCCCCCTAGCCAGGGCGCGGAAGCTGAACACAAGTACAGTGGAACCCCGCTATAACGCGACCCCGCATTTACCGCGATTGAAATTGTTGGACCCCAATGATCGCGTTATAGCGGGGTGCCACTGTAATTGTTTACTGTTCTTTAGTTAACTTTCAATCCTTGTGACAGTGCTTTTATCCAATCCAATTTTAACATTTCTCCCCCCCACCCCCCACGTAAGTTTCTATGAGGTGGTATATCACACGTTTTGCTAAAATCCAGATATAACATATCTGCATTCCTTTCAGATGTTAATTTTATTAGTTGATAAGATAGCAAGCTTATCTTGTATAACTTTTTTTTTTTTTCCTCTTCCACTGTCCTTTAGGGACTTACAGATTTTTTTTCTCAGCATTTGTTCTGTTACTTTACTAGGAATTAAAGTGGCTTTACCATACAATAATTCATAGAAATTTAAGGCTGGAAGAGACCTACAGAGATCATCCAGTCCAGCCTCCCCCCCCCCCCCCGGGTGCTGAGGCTGGACCAAGCATACGGACCATCCCTGACTGGTGTTTGTCTAACCTGTTCTTAAACTTTGAATGTTGGGGATTCTAGAACCTCTTTTGGAAGCCTATTCCAATGCCTAACTATCCTTATACACCTCTACCTCGATATAACGCTGTCCTTGGGAGCCAAAAAATCTTACCGCGTTATAGATGAAACCGCGTTATATCGAACTTGCTTTGATCCGCCGGAGTGCGCAGCCCCGCCCCCCCGGAGCACTGCTTTACCACGTTATATCAGAATTCGTGTTATATCGGGTCACGTTATATCGGGGTAGAGGTGTAATTAGAAAATTTTCCCCAATATCCAACCTAAATCTCCCTTGCTGCAGATTAAGCCGATTACTTCTTGTCCTACCTTCAGTGGATCACAGTCCTCTTTATAACAGCCCTTAACATATTTGAAGACTGTTATCAGGTCCCGCATCAGTTCTTTTCTCAAGACTAAACATGCCCATTTTTTTTAAACATTTTTTTATAGGTCAGGTTTTCTAAACCTTTTAGCATTTTTGTTACTCTCCTCTGAACTGACTCCAATTTATCCACATCTTTCCTGAAGAGTGGCACCCAGAACTGGACACAGTACTGTAGCTGAGGCCTCAAAGTGCCACGTGAAGTTGGACAATAATAACCCATCCCCAGGGCCCTACAAAATTCAAGGTCCATTTTGGTCAATTTCACGGCCATAGGATTTTAAAAATTGTAAATGTCATGACTTCGGCTATTTAAATCTGAAATTTCAGTGTTGTAATTGTAGGAGTTCTGACCCAAAAAGGTGTTTGGGGGTGGGTGGGGGGGAGTCACAAGGTTATTGTAGGGGGAGGTTGGGGGAGGTTGCGGTACTGCTACCCTTACTTCTGCACTGCTGCTGGCAGCAGCGCTGACTTCAGAGCTGGAGAGTGGTGGCTGCTGGCTGGGAGCCCAGCTCAGAAGGCAGAGCCAGCAACAGTGCAGAAGTAAGGATAGCATGCTATGGTATTACCACCCTTACTTCTACGCTGCTGACTGCAGAACTGGGCCCTCAGTCAGCAGCCGGCACTCTCCAGCCGCCCAGCTCTGAAGGCAGCAACGCAGAAGTAAAGGTGGCATGGTATGGTATTGCCACTCTTACTTCTGCGCTGTTGCTGGCGGGGCGTTGCCTTCAGAGCTGGGTGCCTGGCCAACAGCCGCCGCTCTCCAGCCACCCAGCTCTGAAGGCAGTGCAGAAGTAAGGGTGGCAATATCACAACCCCTCTAAAATAACCTTGCAACCCCCCTGCAATTCCCTTTTGGGTCAGGACCCCCAATTTGAGAAACGCTGGTCTCCCCCATGAAATCTGCATAGTATAGGGTAAAAGTACACAAAAGACCAAATTTCACGAGGGGAGATCAGATTTCACAGTCCGTGACGTGTTTTTCAAGGCCGTGAATTTGGTAGGGTCCTAGATATTAGCCTTTTTTTGCAACTGCATTACATTGTTGACTCGTATTCAATTTGTGATCCACTATAAACCCCAGATCCTATACTGCTACCTAACTAGATAGTGCCCGTTGTGCGTTTGATTTTTTTCCCCCTTGGCAATATTGAATTTCATCTTGTTTATTTCAGATCAATTCTCCATTTTGTCATAGTCATTTTGAATTCTAATCCTGTCCTCCAAGGTGCATGCACTCCTCCCAGTTTGGTGTTATCTGCAAATTTTATAAGCATACTTTCCAGTCCATTATCCAAGTCATTAATTAAAATACTGAATAGTACCGGACCCGGGATTGACTCCTGGTGGGCCCCACTAAATATGTCCTCCCACTTTGACAGTGAACCATTGATAACTACTCTTTGAGTACAGTCTTTCAACCAGTTGTGCACACATCTTATAGTAACTTCATCTAGACTACATTTTCCTAAAAAAACAACAAGGAGTCTGGTGGCACCTTAAAGACTAAGGTGCCACCAGACTCCTTGTTGTTTTTGTAGATACAGACTAACACGGCTACCCCCTGATTCTTGACACCATACATTTCCCTAGTTTGTTTATAAGAATGTCATGTAGGACTGTGTCAAAGGCCTTACTAAAATCAAGATATATCACATCTACTTCATCCTCCCACCCCCATCCACTAGACCAGTAACCTGTCAAGGAAGGAAATTGGATTGGTTTGGCATGATTTGTTCTTCACAAATCCATGTTGGCTATTATAACCTATTATCCTCTAGGTACTTACAGATTGATTGTTTAATATTTTATTTCAGTATCTTTCCAGGTATCAAAGTTAGGCTGACTGGTCTATAATTCCCAAGATCCCACCCATCCTCTAACCTCACAACGATAATTGCTAACATTTCTAAGATTGCTTCAGGTAGTTCCTTAAGTACACTAAGATGAATTTCATCGGGCCTTGCTGACTTGAATACCTCTAACTTAACTAAATATTCTTTAACCTTCCCCCTCCCAAACACCCCCATTCTGGCTTGTGTTTCTTCTCCCTTGTTGTTAATATTGATTCTGTTTAAGCATCTGGTCACAGTTAAACTTTTTTAGTGAAGACTGAAGCAAAGTAGGCATTAAACACCCCAGCCTTCTTTATATCATCAGTTATTAGCTCTCCTTCCTTTCAGAGTAGTGGACCAGGTCTTATCATTTGGATATTTCTGTTATTTGTTCTAGAAATGCCTCATCCACTTCCTTCTAATTTGGTGGTCTGTAGTAGACCCCTTCCATAACATCCCCACGTTTCCCACACCACCTTCATCCATTGCCGGAGACTTTCAACTGGTCTACCTCTCACCTCCTTCTAGACCTCAGAAGAAGTGCATATATTATTGATGTATAATGCAACACCTCCTCCCTTTTTTCCCCCCCAACCTGTCCTTCTGAACCAGGAATGTCTATCAACATTTTTCAGTTTATCCTGTTTTCATTACTTCCTAGTTATTCATATTATTTGTTAAACACAGATGTTAAACAAAGTTTGTAGTTCAGATAGTCCAATGTTGTCACTCTCTTAGTGTCCTTCATCCATTTTAATGAACTTCTCATTAAATCTTTTAGTGACAACAATGAGCCCAAAGCGGTAAACACTCTAAGGGTCTTGCTCTGCAAACACTACTTTACATGAATAGTCCCACTGATCTTGTAAATACTTTTCAATCTAGTGCCAATCATCCAGCTCTTCTTCCATTCCCTCCCCACAGCTAGGATGATTCTCACAACAGAACTTTATAACCTCCTAACTTTCAGTTAGCTAGGTAATAGGTTTGTTATCTCTAATGTGCCACACAGCAGGTGTGTGTATGGAAATAAAATGTTAGCTCATAACAGAGTATTCCCATTTAAGTCAACATTCCCATTTGAGTTTGAAAGGCTGTTCACTTCAATCAGTGTCTGTTGAGTAGGGTCCTGAACCTCACAGTATTTTGTGCAGAGTCTGCCTGCATGGAGCTCATACCAGGATTGGGACCTAAGAACAAAAGGTGTGATGCAAATTTACTATACATCAGTATTTCCAACCCCTGGCATTCTAAAATCATGATTTATTTTTTGTAATTACCTTTATTTTATTTTTTTTTCATTTGCTTTCTGGTTTTGAGCCTTTAGGTTTATGGTTTCAAGATTGCTTTTACAGCCTTGAGGACTAGCAACTGCCTTTTTTATTGTTTTTATTTTAAATGCAAGCTGAAATTCTCACGTAATCTCCCAATTCTAAGAGCTGGCATGTGAAGAAAACACCAAATATTGGGAGACTTGCTGTGAAATCATGAGAAGTGGCAACAGTGAAATAATTGTGCTTATTGTATGTCATAAAGTTTCCAGATAGTACAGGGATTCTGAAGAATTATGAATTAGGGGGAAAAGTGTATTAACTGTAATATATAACTTGGCTAGATTTTGAACAGCGTTTTCATTACCCTAAGTGGCAATAAGTATAATATCTCATCAAATGAAATGCAACATTTTTTTAAAATATTGTAATAAGAGTCTCTCAAAAGTGACACTTCTGTCTCACAAAACTTACTTTATAATCATCTTGGAATATGTACCAATGAGCTCATTCTGTAAAGCACTTATTAGTTTGCAGTAAAAGTATAATGGGTACCTATTGAATGCGCCTAAAAACTGGAGTTGGGCCTCATGTGTGACAGTTTTCACATTTAGCAAGAGTGAAACACATTGTTCAGACCTTACGCCTTATTCATCAGGCAGTCACCCGGCATGAAAGTTGCTATAGAGAAATACTCAACTTTGAGGGGCCCTGCTTCCCAAGAAACTCTGCACAGCAAAATAAAGTTAAAATGTATGACTTTTATCAGATGGCAGAGAGCTGTGAAATATATTCCTGATTCACAAAGAAAGCATCTGAATGCAAGGAAGTTATAAATAGGGGGCAATAAAGGGGTATGTTTTAGGTGCCAAGACTCTGAATATAATATTTCAACAGCAATCTGAACAATTCTCTGGTATTCATAGCACTGCCAGCAAGTAGCAGTTGACCAGACAGCATAGGTAATTATTTTCTTGGTCTTGACCTATATGTAATTTCAGCTGCTGGAAATACCTGTAAGGATAAACTTTGTTTTACACCGTTTTAAATAAAAATGAATGCCAACTTTCACAAGCAAGAGGATAATTTGCTGTTAGTGATAAACAATTGAAACATGTTGGTTTGATAAAGTATAACCCTTAAGCCACTTCCTTACATGATCTCTTTAATGTCTTCAAAAAGTTTCTCCAGCTTATCACATTCTAATCTTATCTGGCAGTATGACACATGCCTTGAGGGGACTACAAACTGTTTTTTCAAAGACTTATATCATTATAGTCCTCACAAGGCTACAGGGATCCTATAACATGTCTCCTGGGTCTGACTACATAGAATTGCTGTTTCTTTGCACACAGATCATACATTTTAAGAGTGATTACACTCATGCAAAGTTCTGGGAAAGCATGAAACATTTTGAGGTACAAACTTTGTTTCCTTTTGCATTAACACTATCATGTTGCTTATATATACATAAAAATTGAATATTACTTTTATACATGTAACTTTCAAAACAAAACTTTTTTCTAAGGGTGTGTGTTTAAATGAGGGAAATATACAGCTAGTAGAAGCCATAGTTTACTCTCCCATTTTTAGGACATAGTTCACATCAGTCTTTGTTTTTTGTCTTGTTCTTTCAACAAACAGAAATCTCACTCATAACTCAGATATGCTGATATTAGTTATCTCAAATTTAATTCTGGAATGAAATCATAGGGTCTTCCCAGGCATTTGCTCACATTCATCCTTCACAAGAGTTTATTTTAGCACTTTGCAGGTCCAGCTACCCGACCAATAGTAGTATAGCTTTTGTTTAGATGAACTTTATTATTGATACTCTGTCAACAAAAACATTTGATATCTATTGGACTCTGTTTTAATTTGGCTTTTAAATTCCTTTTTCCAGTGACCTAAAAAGCACACTGGAGGGTTTAAATGATTGGAATACAACTAGAGCTGGTCAGACTCCTTCAATCCTGCTACCCTGCAGAATATTTCAACATCTTAGTGAAAAAAAATCAAAAACTCTGTTCTGAAAACCAAAAATTTTGATTTGGAAATGCCTTTTCCATGTTCATGGGAGTTGTAGTGAGGGTGCCCTATGTCCCAAATATCCTCTGTGCGCTGGGCTCCCTAGTTGGACTACATATATCATGGGGCACCTCAGTCTCCCCTTTTCTTGAACCTCCATGCTGCATCGTGGGAATACCTGGTCATCAGTGCATCATAAGAGACATAGGTGCCAACTTTTCCAGCCGCCGGTGGATGCTCGCCTCCGGCCCCGCCCCGCTTCCACCCTCTCCTGCCCCGCCCCCATCCCAAACCCTTCCCCAAGTCCCCGCTCCAACTCCGCCCCCTCCCTGTCCCTATTGGACCCCTTCCCCAAATCCCCACCGTCCCCGCCTCTTCCCCGAGCACGCCGCGTTCCCTCTCCTCTCCCCTTCCTCCCAGCGCTTGCTGCCGCGAATCAGCTGTTTCGCGGTGGGAAGCACTGGGAGGGAGCAGGGAGAAGCGGAGCCGGGGCATGCTCAGGGGAGGAGGCAGAGCAGAGGTGAGTTGGGGTGTGGGGGCGGGGAGCTACCACCAATTTTTCCCCATGGGTGCTCCAACCCCGGAGCACCCACAGAGTCGGTGCCTGTGATAAGAGATGCATTCCTGCAAGGGAGCATGGCCCACATAGAGTGGGGACATGAGATACCACAGGAGCATTTCTGAATCAAAACATTTGGTTTTCAGCTGAAAATTTTTTGGTTTTCAAGTGTTTGGCTTTTCAATGAAAACGGACATTTTCTGCAGAAAGCAAACACTTCTTACCAAAATTCATTCATTGAACCCCCCCGTTTTGTTTTTGTTTTGTTCAAAACACATAGACCGAAAACTTTTGATCCACCCTACCTACATCTTCAGGAAGATCTCTCCCACCCAATGAACTCCCTCTTCTGTTCCAAGCATTGGAACTGCAGGGTATGAGGCAAAATATGCTGTAGAATTGGAGGCTGAACCTTTTCCAGTAACTTTGGTAAACGTATCTTCACTCGTATTAGTCCATAGAGCACATGTAGCTAAAACTTCATCTGGTGTATTATTTATGGCTTCCTCTATGGCAGTGCATGTTTGCAGCTCTGAGAGCTAGTACTATGAAATACTTAAAGACATTGGGCTACATTCATTACTGGTAAATGAGCACGACACACTGATTTCAGCAGAACTGTACCATTACTAAATTTGGCCCACTGACAGAATATTTCCAGCTGCACTTCTGAAAGGCGTTCCATTAAATGTTTCATTGAGATGTTGAAGCCTGTCAAGACACATTTTTAATCCATTATTTTCTAATAGTTTGTTATGGAGTATAATTACTTTCTAAAGATCTTCTTAACTCGTCTCTGTGGGGCTAACATGACACCTGTCTTGCAGGCTCATTTCTGCCTTCAGGAACATATAAGCCACTCCCATTAGACCACTGACTTCAGAGGAGTTGCTGTGTTCCATACCAGTGGGATTTTTAAACAGGATTTTTATGTGTCCTTTCCAGAAAACAGCACTCCTGGGAACTACATAAATGGTGTGGCCAACTCTCGTGATTTTTTTCCCCAGTAACAGGATTGTGGCTGGGCTGGAACCTGGTCTTGTGATGACATGAGAAACTCCAGTCCTCCTAGCAAATTTGAGCCCTCTGATGGGTTATCTGCCCCAATTGCCACCTCCTGAGGCTGAACAACCAATCAGCACTGCTGTAGGCAAAGCACTCTCCTCCTTCCCAGGGCCGGCTTTAGGCCAATTTCCCCCGATTCCCCGGACTCGGGCCCCGTGGGTAAGAGGGTCCAGCGGGTAAGAGGGCCCTGTGCCTTAGGCTCACCCAGCGGTGGTCCGCTCCGGCGGTATTTCGGCAGCAGGGGAGGGTCCGCTCTGGGGTCTTCGGTAGCATTTCGGCGGCTGGGGGTCCTTCAGTGCCGCGGAAGACGCGGAGTGGACCCCCCGCTGCCGAAGTGCCGCCGAAGACCTGGACCGCGGAATCGGGCCCCGCAGGTCCTAAAGCCGGCCCTGCTCCTTCCCTTCCCCCCAGCAACCCAAAGCAGTTCCCAAAGGTGTGGGGGGAGGCAGCTAAAAAGCCCAGCAGCCCCCCCACACCACCACCACCTGGGACAGGATGGTTTGTTTCCCTCCACCTCTCTGCAGCACGTGGCCTGGCCTGGGAAGGGGCGGAACGAGGTGAAGAACTCTTGGAACTGCCCCCACACTCTGGAAGGGGAAGAAAGGGACCTTTGTTGAGCCTGGGAGAGGAGGTTGAACCCCAGGAGGAGCAGAAGTGAGGCTAGGGAGCAGAACTGCTGGGAGGGCTGGACAGGGCTAAACTTCTGGAGGTGCTGTACTGATGGGGGTGGGGATGCTGAACTGCAGTGGGGGCTGAATGGCTGGGGGAAGGGGATGGGGGTAGACTATATTGGGGGCAGAGCCGAGAGAGGGCTGTGGGGAGCAGAACTGATGTGGGAATAGGGGGGGCAGGATTTATTGGGAGGCTGGGGGTCAGAATTAATTGCTGGGCTGGGAATGGACAGATGTGGGGATGGACAGACGTGAGAGCTCCTGCAGCAAAGCCCCAAAATCATCCTACCCAGTAAATTTGGGACACTAGTTGTCCATTGATTAAATTCATTCTAGGCTACTGAGGAGGGCTGTGATCAATTGTTCTCCATGTACACTGAAGGTAGGACAAAAAGCAATGGGATTAATCTGCATCAGGGGAGATTTAGTTTAGATATTAGGAAAAACTTGCTAACTATAAGGTAGTTACATTCTAGAATAGGCTTCCGGGGGAGGTTGTGTGATCCCCAGCACTAGAGGTGTTTAAGAACAGCTTTCACAAACACCTGCCAGAACATAAGAATGGTCATACTGGGTCAGACAAATGGTCCATCTAGGCTAGTATCCTGTCTCTGACAGTGCCAGCTGCTTCAGAGGAAATGAACAGAATAGGGCAATTTTGAGTGATCCATCCCCTGTCGTCCAGTCACAGCTTCTGGCAGAGGTTGGGGGGGCACACAGAGTATGGGGTTGCATCCGTGACCGTCTTGGCTAATAGCCACTGATGGACCTATCCTCCATGAATTTATCTAATTCTTTTTTGAACCCGGTTATACTTTTGGCCTGCACAACATCCCCTGGCAACAAGTTCCACAGGTTGACTGTGCGTTTTGTGAAGAACTACTTCCTTTTGTTTGTTTAAAACCTTCTGCCTATTAATTTCATCATTTCATTGTGTAATTTGAAGAGGTAAATGACACTTTCCTATTTACTTTCCATATCATTTATGATTTTATAGACATCTGTCATATCCCGCTTTAGTTGTCTCATTTTTTCCAAGCCAGACAGTCCGTCTTTTTTTAATCTCTCCCCATATGGATGCTGTTCCATACCCCTAATTTTTGTTGCCCTTTTTTGTACCTTTTCCAATTCTAATCTTTTTTTTTTTTTAGATGGGAAAACCAGAACTGCATGTGTTATTCAAGGAATGGGTGTACCATGGATTTATATAAAGGCCTTATGATATTTACTGTCTTCTTTTCTATCCCTTTCCTAATGGTTCTTAAAATTGTTTGCATTTTTGATTGCCAGTGCACATGGAGGGGATGTTTTCAGAGAACTATCCATGACTCCCAAGATTTCTTTCATGAGTGGTAATAGCTAATTTAGACCCCATCATTTTGTGTATATATAGTTGGGATTATTTTTTTCCAATGTGCATTACTTATCAACAGTGAATTTCATCTGCCACTTTGTTACCCAGTCACCGAGTTTAGTGAGATCCCTTTATAACTCTTCATAGTCAGCTTTGAATTTAACTATCCTGAATAGTCTGCACATTTTGCCACCTCCCTGTCCATTCCTGTTTCCAGATTATTTATAAATATGTTGAACAGCACAGATCCCACTATAGCTCCTTAGGGAACTCTGCTATTTACCTCTTTCCATTAAAGGAATAAATGGTCAGTTTACACTTCTTGTTTCCTATCTTTTAACCAGTTACTTATCCATGAGAAGACCTTCCTTCTTATCCCGCAACTGCTTAGTCTGCTTAAGAGACTTTTTTGTGGGATCTTGTCAAACGCTTTCTGAAAGTCAAAGTACACTATATTGACTGAATCATCTTTGTCTGCATGCTTGTTGACATTCTGTAACAGGGTGTGCTTTTGCTCCTGTCTTTTTCCGCACAGAAACTGCGCAGACTCCAGTGGTTGTGCGGTCACAGCACCCTCCATGTTAAATTCCATCCATCACTACCTCAACAATCACCATGCAACAGTCTGTTTACAGTATCTACAGTGCTTTTGGCCCTCTCCTCAGGAGCTGAGGGGAACAGAGGTCTCCCTTCCCTGAGGCCTCCATGTGACTGCGCTCAGCTAGCCTGGTCTCCCCCCCCCCCCCCATTGCACTTCCTTCCTGTGCCTCTTTATCAGATTTGGGCTGAGGGACTAATTGCCTCTGTATCCCACCCAGTTGGCTAGCCTGATTATCTGATTACCTCCATCAGCTTTCTCTGGGGAACTAATTGGCATCAAAGGGTATGTCTATGGAGCAAAGGAAAAACCCACAGCTGGCCCAAGCCAGCCAACTCAGGCTCATGGGGCTCAGGCTGCGGGGCTGTTTTATTGCTGTGTAGACTTCTGGGCTCAGGCTGGAGCCCAGGCTCTGGGACCCTCCCATACCACAGGGCTCCAGCCCGAGCACCAGTACCCTGTGGGGTAAGAGAGTCCCTGAGCCCAGAAGTCTACACAGCAATGCAACAGCCCCACAGGCCTGAGTAGGCTAGCATGGGCCGGCACTGCTGTCTAGTTGCTGTGTAGATATACGCTAAGTGATCAGAGGGCTTGCTCACTCATTAGCCTCTAGCACTCTGTCACATACCCTCAGAGAATTCTACTAGATTGATGAGGCATGATTTACTTTACAAAAGCCATGCTGACTCTTCCCTAACACATTGTGTTTATGTATGTCACACAATTCTGTTCTTTAATATAGTTTCAACCAGTTTGCCTGATACTGAAGTTAGATTACCGGCCTGCGATTGCCATGATTGCCCCTGGAGCCTTTTTTAAAAATTGGCATTACATTAGCTACCCTTCAGTCATCTGGTACAGAGGCTGGTTTAAGTGATAGGATACATACCATAGTCAGTAGTTCTGCAATTTCATATTTGAGTTTCTTCAGAATGCTTGGGTAAATACCATCTGGTCCTGGTGATTTATTGCAGTTTAATTTTATCAGTTTGTTCTAAATCCTCCTCTATTGACACCTCAGTCTGGGAGTGTTCCTCAGATTTATCGCTGGAAAAAGTGGCTCTGGGGTGGACATCTCTCCCACATACTCTTCAGTGAAGACTGACGCAAAGTGTTCATTTAGCTTCTCCACAACGGCCTTTCCTTTCTTGAGTGCTCCCTTAGCACCTTGATCACCCAGTGGCCCCACTGACTGTTTAGCAGGCTTCCTGCTTCAGGGATGGTCTAGGGTTTACTCAGTGCAGAGAGCTGGATTTGGCCTTTCAAGGTCCCTTTCAGCCCTGCATTTCTATTATTCCAATTGTCACACTCATGGGCAGGGGGAATTCAAAAGTCAAAAGAGCAAAAACTACAATATAATGTCTTTTTTTTAAAATCTCATGGGGAGGGGGGTCTGATTCAAGATTTTTGATCTCTTAGTGATAGTACATAGTAATGCAACAGTGTCAGGTAAATGTGCAAGTGTCAACGTACCCAGAAGCAGGAAAATGGGAATTTGAGGAAAAAGAAAAATGACTGAAAAGCGAGACGCTTGCTACCACTGTGCTGAACTTACTTAAATATAGTTCCTGTTCTTGCTCCCATTGAAACCAATAGCAAAGCTTATATTGAATCAGTAGGATCTGGCCCCTAGGTAGTGTTATGACATTGAAGTCCAAGGAAAGTTGCACACTACAAGGCAGAATTTAGTCTGGGTATGATTAACCACTGAGGAACAAAGAAAACAACTCCAACTCTAAAGATAGCATGAGTAATGCTCATACATCTATATCTCCCAACTTTCAAACCTGCCAGTTTGACACCATCAAAATGAGACAAACATCTAAAATACACAGCACCTGTCTTGTTGCGTGTTGTGCCATAATTGAGTTTTTTCAAATAAATCCTTTTAATTGACCATGAAAATACATCTATTCAATAAACACAGTTTTTAAAAAGGGAAAGTGGGGGAAGGTCTACTCATTTGGATAATAAAGATTCCCTTCCCTTGGACCTGTGAGTCATCAGCAGGGTTTGAATTCTGTACCTTCAGATCCCTAGCAAATATCTCTACAACTTGAGGTTAAGGAGTAACTATTATCCTCTGTGTGAACCTGGGGGGGGGGGCGCGAAGAAGAGCGAAGGCACAACACATACTTTGCTAGCTGTTTGCACAAGTATTTGCTAGACAGCAGTAAAATGTAGGGACTCAATTCCTGGGTCTGGAAAAGGAATGTGGCCTAGTGGTTAGAGTAGTGGACTGCCCTATCTGAGCAGTTAGCTCTGGCACATTCATTCTGAGATGCAGTGTGGCTGAGCTCATAAGATTTGGGTCTGTGCATCTACTTGGATGGGGTGGCTCTCTGCTCCGTAGAACATTGGCTTGGGAGTACAGTGAAACATGGAGCATGATTTGGCTGATGTGCAATATAGACTGTAAAATCCAGTATACGTACAGAGTTCTGCAAACAGCAAAAGTAAATGTCCTGTAATTCTACTACAGCAGCGGTTGTTTTGTGATGTGTCTATAGATTTTTGTCCTTTTTATATACAAATTAAAATAAGTTTGCAATGTGCACTTTAGTATTATTCTGACAGTCTGCAATGAGAACTGTAACATGAAGGCGTTATTTTAAGTTCTAATTTTTGATGACAAAAATACCTAATTGCATAGAACACACTCTCCTTTCAGTGAGCAAGTTTCAAGTAAGAAGTCAGGATCCCCGATGCAGTTGTCTGCTAACCAGGATTATCTCGGCCAAAGTAAATCCAACAAACGGTCCTGTGTGAATGCAGACAGACCTATTCATTACAGTTTGTACAGGAGAAAGTTGCATTGGAATTTTCCTGAGGCAGTCTAACATCTGGACTTTTACAGAAAGTTTACTCTTCAGTAAAATAGTAGTAAATCTTAGGGAAACATTGTACCTTTTTGTTTTAATTAAATTGGTATTTCTTTAGTAAGCTGTTACCAAACTATGGTTGTGTTTTTTATTAAAAAAAAAATTGTGGTAATAGACAAAAAAATAATAAATGGTGTTGTCTTTTATTAAGTTTAGGTGTCATGTAAGCATGAAACTAACTAAGTGAAGTATGTGTGTGTGGCTGTGTCTTAAACCATGACTGTGTCTGGTTACAAAGCACCTATTGACTTGCTTGGACCTACTTCATTTATTAAGTCTTAAACTGCTTATTTAAGAAGTTAGCTACATTGTCTGTAAAGTGCTATACACATACAGTAATAATAAAATACTTTCCAAACACCATAACTTGTTGAGCATGATGTAATGAGGATATGGTAATAGATTAGAGGTTTTTTGTTTTTAATAAAGCATTGGCTTATAAACTTAGAAATCGTACTTGAGAAGAGCTGTGCTGTACATCTTTAGGAATCTTACTTAGGAAGCATGTATAGTGCTTCTCCATTAGCAAACCTTTTGCTTCAAGCTGCTGTTTTAGAACAAGACTCTATGTAGGAGGTTGGGGATGGCACACAGAACCTTTTCCCCACCTCCTCTTGAAAAGTCCATCTAAAGGCCAACCAGAATTGAGGAGCACAGGAACTGCTCTGGCCCTACCCTCTGGGGACTCAAAATCATGCCAAAGGGGAATTGGATAGAACAACTACCCCACTCCTCTTCCACTCTGGCTCATGGAATGGGACTAGTGCACTGCGGGCATGGCAGTGAGTTTGCTTCACCTCTCCACTGGGGTGTTTAAGGAGGCACAATGTCTTTCAATATTTTCATTGTGGCAGTCCACATTACTCCTTCCTCCAGCTATGCCTAACTGGCACGATCAAACCACTAGTAAACTGACAAACACTTAGGCTATGTCTACACTACACCGTGCTGCTAAAAGGTGTACAGGATAGCCGTTCTTTGTCGGCAGGAGAGAGCTCTGCTGCCGACAAAAAACTTCCACCCCCAAGTAGAGGCGATAGCTTTGTCGGCAGAAGAGCTCTCCTGCCAACAAAGCGCTGTTCACACCTGTGCTTTTCATCGGTAAAACTTTTGTCATTCAGGAGTGTGTTGGTTTTTTTCACACCCGTGAATGACAAAAGTCCAGTGTAGACAAAGCCTTAGAGTGGTCTCCAGCACTTAATGTTTGCTTGTTATGTGTCTCCATTTAAATGTTAGTAAATAGCATTGGTTTATAGCAGAGGCTCTCTAGCCTCTTATTCTCTGGATTATTTGATAAATTCTCCCATGGACCTACCTCCTCTCTCAAAACTCCAGTCTCCTACTTGGCTCTCAAAACATTTCATTCTATGGAGCACCATGATACAGCCCCACAGGTTACAGCATAACATTATGGGAGACCAAACATTCAGAGAGAAGTAAGTCTGAAACTATGTAAATCCAATATTTACACTCAGTAGGTCCAAGTTTGATTGATTATGTCCCCCACTGCTGAGAATAATACAAATATGATAAGTGCTATGAACATCTGGGACCAGATAGAGGTTAAGGCCAGAAGGGACCACTATATTGCCTAGTCTGACTTCCTGTATATCACAGGCCACCAACACCACCCAGCACCCCTGCACTAAACCCAACAAACCAAAATTAGACCAAGGATCCTGCTTACCTTCAGGAAACCAAAGATAAACAGAAATATCCATGGCTGTCAGGCCACAGAGTTTAATTGTGAGCACTGTCCCTTCCAGTAGATGGGAGTTGGTAGCCCATTGATAAAACAGGGTAGCGACACTCTGACCCTGCAGTTATTCTGAGATCTCCGTGGAGAACTTGTGGCAGTTGGAGCATCTGTGGGTGATTGAGTATTTGCACAGAGAGGCTGACCCTCTAGCTAATCTCCAGAAGCCCCATTCCACATGGCACTGTCTTGCTGACCTTCCCTCTCTTCTCTTCATACTCTGGCCTTGTTTCAATGTGTGTGACAATCTAGTGTGCAACTTTACTGAATTATTTCTCTAGATCAAAGTAATCTGACCAAATGTATAGTTTATAAATTTATAATTTATACCATTATAACTGAATCTACCCAGGAGGGAGGTTGCCACTTTAACTATGACGGCAAAAAAACAAACCCATCACCCATGTCACTGTAAATGTAGACCAGCCCTTACTCTTCATTATCCGGATCACCCTCCACCGTTCCCGGTACACTTGCAGTATGCCTTCTCTTGCTACTAGTCTTCCCGTTTTCTCCCTCTTCTCCCATTCTGCCACCTTTATTTAAAGGCTATAAAGTATCAATCTGTGATAGTGGCATCATGGCTGCCTTAAGTGCTGTGCTACCCACACATCTCCTCCATGTCTGGGGCACAGCCCTCCCCCCTTGAGGGAGTTTGAAGGCATGAGGTGGGTAACTACTCAACATTAATTCACATGGGTATTTCTGTGTCAAAACCCCTGCACCCAGTGAAGCTCCCTCTTCATACATCTCTTTCCTCCCCGCCCCTCCCCAAATGAACCTTCATAGTTCTAACTAGGGAGGGAAGCTTTTGTAGGCCTTGAAGCAATGCATGTGACTAAGGCCTGTGACTGCTAAGGCCTAACTGTCCTCTCTATAGTATTTTTGGTATTTGGCCATTTTTATGTCTCCACCATAGCTAAAATCTGAGAGGATGCTCTGTCTTTGTATGTACATAATACAGCTGACACAGTGGGAATGATGGAGTTAGTTTTGAAAATTTGTCCTAAGTATTCAACACAGTCTTCTGAATAGTCTGCTGACATTTCTGTAACCTGGTTTCTTTGGAAGTGCTTATGGAATGTTCACAAATATTTAGCTGTAAATTTTTTCAAAATAATGGAGTTTAGCCAGCGATGACGGGGAAGTCATTTTAGTGATTGGAAAACTTACCCCAAAATGTCTAGATGAATATCTCTTGATTTCTTTGCTGAAGTTGTTGAAGACTTTGGGAGTAGTTAGGAGTTATTTCTATGCTTCAGGAGTTAGAGATTTTTATATGCTCTGGCTATTCCATTTAGGAAACTATAAAGATTTTAATTGCCAATAGAGGCATTGCTTTTTCCACTTTCCACATGTATTGGCATAAGACAAAAGTCCATCTACTGTACAAAATCTAGAATGCCAGATTTTTCAGGTCTGTTAACTCCAAACATGCTACCTGCTAGCTTTTATTTTCAAACAACTTGTCTGTATGCCATTAGCAGTTCAATTCATTACATCTATACTGCTACAAATAGAATACCAGCCCAACATCTGATTAGCTCAGTGCTTTCCTTTGTTTACCCATAAATGGGATAGTAGGAAGCATGAGGGTACTTTTAATATTAGCACTTTTCATTTGTTACTGCTCCAGAGGCACCATTTTCTAAGAATGCCAGTATGGAAAAGCAGTTCAAAATCCCACAAACTCTGATTTGTTTAGCTCCTGGAAGTATTGGGTCTGAGTATTCACTGAGGCAATAAGTATTACGTAGAAAGGAAATGTATTTGGTATGATGCTAAAATTACATGTGTGTGGACAGTAATATGTGAAGGAGGCTACTTTCAAATTGGTTTGTATAGAGGTCATAAATCTGTCAGAATATCTGTGCAAAAATGCAAAACAAAGAGGAGGGTTGTTCTGTTGCTAGTGTAGGCAGCAAGGCAGCTGACTACTCTTAGTATAGTCAATTTTTGCAATTCTGTGAATACAAGTAGCTTTTGAAATATTAGCACATTCTTTTTCAGAGAACAAATTTCTTGGCTTGAAGGTGTATTGAGGCGAGTGGGGAAGGATTGGTAATATATAATGATCATTTTCTCTCTAGATCAGAGAACTCCATCTGATCCAGGTGAGTTCTGACCAAAAAGTCCTTATCAAATGATGTCTGTTTCATGGCTAGTCTGAAATGTTAATCCTGTTCCTAACAAAGAGAGATGTTCTACTCCTGAGAGCATTCTGTGCCAAAAATTTAAAAATTCTGCACCAAAAAAATAAAAATTCTGCACACAATATTTTAAAGGTTTGGACATTTTATTTGTCAAATAAATGTGGAGGCTCCAGCATGTCATTGGGGAGCACAGGCCACTGGCTGCATGGAGGTGGGAAATCACTGTGCAGCTCTCCCCGGGACACAGACTCAGTGGTGAGACTGCACCGAACCCTGACGCAGCGCAAGGACCGGGCTTGCCCCAGAAACACCCCAGGACCCTGCCCCTCCATGCCAGTGCACCAGGTGTGGGCAGGCAGGCTCAGCAAGGCAGGAACCAAGTGTAGAGGGGCTTAGTGTGGGGGGATCCAGGTGTGGGTTGACAGGGTTCTGGGTCGTGCTATCTGGGTGTGGGTGGCTCAGTGGGGGATCTGGGTGCAGGGGGGATCTGGATGCACAGGGGCTTGTTGGGGGGTTCTGGGTGCAACGGTAATGGGACTCTGCAGGGGGGTCCAGGTGAAGGGTGGTTGGGGCTCAGCAGGGAGGGGTCTGGATGTGAGCAGCTCAGTGGGGGGTCCAGATGCTGGGAGAGTGGGGCTTATTGGGGTGGGGATCCAAATGCAGCTGGTTGGAGCTCAGTACAGTGGGGATCTGGGTGTGGATGGTCCAGGTGCAGGGCTTGTCGGGGTGGTTCTGGGTGCGGGAGGGGGTGAGGCTCAGTGGGAAGGTCTGGGGGCAAGGGGGTCTGGATGCACAGGGGTTGGGCGGACGGAGGAGCAGCTCCCTGTACAGTGATCCCTCCCCCTGCAGCTGAAGAGCGATGGGAGGATGGGGGTGAGAGTTTTCAAAGGTTCCTACAGCTAGGGGAGAAATCTGGGTGTGGGGCTGACATAGCCCTGGATGCCGTGCAGGGGAAGAGGAAGTCCTGTCCTCCCCAGCCCAGCCAAGACTCACAGCTGCGGGTAGGAGGCAGGGTAGGAACCACCAGCTGGGTCTTCCCCAGTTCCGCCCCACTACCCACAGTGTTTACCTCTGTGCCGGCTGCCCCGAGCACCCGAAACTGCTGGGGAGGGTCGCATGACCACTCTTGTGGCTTCCCTTTGCTTCCCCATCAGAAAGTCATTTTTCTGCGGGGAAGCAAAGAAATCTGGGGGAGACACAAATTCTGCGTATGCGCAGTGGCGCAGAATTCTCCCTGGAGTAATGTTCACATCACAGTTAGCCTGAGGAAAGGTGGTGGTGACTATTGTAGCAAAGAATTGTAGCAAAAGAAGCTGAGAATTGAATGGGCATGAAAACTGATCTGTAGATGTGATACCTGCAGTTAAGGGTTGAGAGAAATACATAGGGAAGCTGCACATTGCCATAATCAGGTGCTGCCCATGCTTTCTGTTTATCCACAATTTTCCAGGATCTGTTTACAAAATCTAAGGTCTAAGATTTTTCAGAATTGCATGTGTAGAAGTGATGGAGTTTATATTCCATTCCCATTCTATGCTATACAATCTGTCAGATTTCCCAGCAGTCACAAAAGGAAGACTTGCATCCAGCCTTTTTACAAACCTTGTTACTGGACATATCAGCCCAGTTCTGACTTTGACCAGCTATGACAAGTTGGATTCACTTTATAAGGTGTAAGTCACAGCACTCTCAACCCTTCCAGCTTTCCATAGGGAAGAGTGGCTGAAACTCTGAGAGGACAGAGTGTTTATACCATTTAAGGGATACCCTTGGTTTCATAGAGCCAGACAATCTGGTCTGATTGCTGTCAGGTTTTATCTATGGATTGCAAGCAGTGGCAGTGGAAGAGTATGAATAACATCTGTGTTCCTTAAAAGCAACAGCTCTGACTCACCAGACTGCCTGCATGGAATGCTTCCCAGTGACCTAGATGTTGTGGATGCAATGGGGGGGGGGGGGGAGGAGGGAAAGTAGTCCACCTTCAACGTCCATGGCAGCCATAACATATGATCACAAAACTCTCTGCTGTGTTTGATCAGCATCTTTCTAAAATGTTGCACACCAAGGCAAGCTAATCGTTATGTCATAGGAGCCGCTGTGTCATGGCCGATGACAAAATATGACTGGGCTAATGTGACAGCATTGCTATCACCAGAATGATCTAATGGCAGAAGAGAGCTTGCCTTCAGAAAATTTGTAAACCTCACTAGGCCCATCTGCAGACTGCCTTCAAAAAAGGTACCAGTGAGTGGGTACTCAGTAGTTGCAAGAATAAGCCTTAAGTCTGCTGCAAAGGAGATGATGAACTGACCGTGATCAGCTTCTTTGAAACTTTACTTGCTAATGCTTGTCCTGGCTGAGTCGGGTTTTGAGACATCTAATAGTAAAACATTAATAATTCGCTCAAAAAGCCCTGTCTCTCTCTCGGATGGCTGCTGTGTAGTCTCTAAATATTACATTCACTTTACTACTATAAAAGGATATAGCTACTTACAGTATGATGAGCACAACCACTATACAGAGGGGATTATGGCAAAACTGCTTTCTTTTACCTCAGGTTTGTAGTGGGGCTTAGCAAAGGCCATGCTTAGAACCCTTCTTTTCTCCTGTTACTTCAAAGCAGTACTGAAGTCTAGTGACTGTTGTTTCTCCATTTTTATCTTAACCTATGTGTGTGTAATGTTTACAGGTGGGTCAATATTTACAGCAGTTCAGAGCAGATGGAGGTGCTTCCTTGCAAAGAACCAACAAAAATCTTAATTTGAACAAAAGCTGCTTATTTGTGTGTGACCCCTCACATCTGCTAACAGTCCTGAATGTTAGTATAACCAGGAGTCTAGAGATATGGCCAATTCAAAGAGGAAAGTTTGTTTGGCGTGCTCACAGCTCTCTTCCTGTTCGGTAGAAAAAGAAAATAACTCTGCAATACATAAGTACCAGATACGTTGTGTAGAGAGTTTGACAAGTTTCTTTTCTCAGACGATCACTTTAAATGTTTTCTATGTGATAGTCTCTGCAATTATAGTTTTCAAGCCTACTATAAGTATAAAATTGAAGGGTGTATAGGGATGCATTAACAAGAATGGGGTTGATAAATTAAAAAAAACCTAAAAAGGCAGCTGATAAAAAAATCAAAACAGCATTTTTAGATTAATGAATGCTATTGGATCTAGGGATTTTTTGTCTAGCATACTTCCTTCCTTAGTCTCTTTCACGCTAACTATTTCACATTTCCCCCCAAAATAATTACAGATCTTGGCTTTATCATTAAGCAGATGTTTTCTATTAATTCTGAATGAAAATAAATGATTGCAATTAACCAGATACTTAAGCTACAGGACTCCACCACTCATCTACATCACTACAGAAACTAATCTGCTTCAGCACCCACTTTTTTTGTGGACAGTGGGAAAAATTCTTCAGAGATGAAGAAAGCCTACGACACAACCCACACACACACAATTTGTGTGAAAGATACAGCTGGAAATAGTTTGGGAAAGTTCTCAGACAAAGGTTAAGTATGCTAAGTTTCTTGTGGTTGACAGCTGATGTACTTGCTGCAGCCTCTGAGTTATATCACTTTAACATTCTAACAGAATTAAACTGAATGGGTTTGAGAAGCAGAAATAGTGGATGATCTTTCATAAATTTAAAATAACTTATTATTAACACTAATCTTAAAGAGTTAGATGCACTACTGTGATGCCAATGGTGAAGGAACTAGCATATTCTGCTCTCAGTGCAATGAAGTAGTAATCCGTGCTACATCAGTTGTTGTTAGGGCTGTCGATTAATCGCAGTTAACTCACGCAATTTACTAAAAAAAATTAATCACGATTTAAAAAATTAATTAATCGCAGTTTTAATTGCACGGTTAAACAATAGAATACCAATTGACATTTATTAAATACTTTGGATGTTTTTCTACATTTTCATATATATTTTATTCTGTGTTGTAATTGAAATCAAAGTGTATATTATTTTTATTACAAATATTTGCACTGTAAAAATGATAAACAAAAGAAATAATATTTTTCAATTCACCTCATACAAGAACTGTTGTACAATCTTTGTCGTGAAAGTGCAACTTACAAATGTAGATTTTGTTATTGTTATATAACTGCACTCAAAAACAAAACAATTTAAAACTTCAGAGCCTACAAGTCCACTCAGTCCTACTTATCATTCAGCCAATCACTAAGACAAACAAGTTTGTTTACATTTACAGGAGATAATGCTGCCCTCTTCTTATTTACAGTGTCACCAGAAAGTGAGAACAGGCATTTGCATGCCACTTTTGTAGCCAGCATTGCAAGGTATTTAAGTGCCAGATATGCTAAACATTCGTATGCCCCTTCATGCTTTGGCCATCATTTCAGAGGACATGCTTCCATCCTGATTATGCTTGTTTTTTAAAAAAAAAAGTGTTAATTAAATTTGTGACTGAACTCCTTGGGAGGAGAATTGTATGTCCCCTGCTCTGTTTTACCCGCATTCTGCCATATATTTCATGTTATAGCAGTTTCGGATAATGACCCAGCACATGTTGTTCGTTTTAAGAACACTTTCCAGATTTCACAAAACGCAAAGAAGGTACCAATGTGAGATTTCTAAAGATAGCTACAGCACTTCACCCAAGGTTTAAGAATCTGAAGTGCCTTCCAAAATCTGAGAGGGATGAGGTGTGGAGCATGCTTTCAGAAATCTGAAAAGAGCAACACTCCGATGCAGAAACTGCAAAATCTGAACCACCAAAAAAGAAAATCAGCCTTGTGCTAGTGGGATCTGACTCAGATAATGAACATGTGTTGGTCCACACTGCTTTGGATTCTTATCGAGCAGAACCTGTCATCAGCATGGACACATGTCCCCTGGAATGATGGTTGAAGCATCACGGGACATGTGAATCTTTAGTGCATGTGGCACATAAATATCTTGCAATTCTGGCTACAACAGTGCCATGAAAATGCCTGTTCTCACTGTCAGGCGACATTGTAAACAAGAACCAGGCAGCATTATCTCCTGCAAATGTAAACAAACTTGTTTGTCTGAGCAATTGGCTTAACAAGAAGTAGGACTGAGTGGACTTGCAGGCTCTAAAAGTTTACATTGTTTTATTTTTGAATGCAGGTTTTTTTTGTACATAACTCTACATTTGTAAGTTCAACTTTCATTATAAAGAGATTGCACTACAGTACTTGTATTAAGTGAATTGAAATATACTATTTCTTTTGTTTTTTACAGTGCAAATATTTGCAATAAAAATAAATATAAAGTGAGCACTGTACACTTTATATTCTGTGTTGTAATTGAAATCAATATATTTGAAAATATAGAAAACATCCAAAAATATTTAAATAAATAGTGTTCTATTATTGTTTAACAGTGTGATTAATCGCGATTAATCACAATTAATTTTTTTTAATTGCTTGACAGCCCTAATTGTTATGTTTACATTTTACCTAGCATGCAGTCGAGGGAAGGGGAACTGATTTTTCTTATCCTTTTACATATACATATGCCTGAGAAAGAAAGAAATATGCACACAAGTCTCTTTTTTAAGTAATTCTGTTTAAGGAGGCTTGTCAAAATACTGAGAAATATAAATGGGTAGAATACTACTACAATTGAGTGGTGGGCAACCTGCGGCCCATCAGGGTAATCTGATTGCGGGCCCTGAGACGTTTTGCTGACATTGACCTTCCGCAGGCACGGCCCCCCACAGCTCCCAGTGGCCGCGGTTTGCCATTTATATGGCACACCTGTGTGTGTGTGTGTGTGTGTGTGTTTAAAACTCGTGACATTTGAGGGCCTATACAACTTGAGGCTTTCATTTTTATTTCAGCCTTGATTACTAAACTCAGTTACGAGTTTTGCGCCATTGTAACTCCAAATTATGCCAGACCTAAATAACTGTTAAAAAGTGTGGACAATTTGGCCCAAAGTTCATGTTTTAAAAGAAATCCTCAAATTACCTAAAAAGAAAAGCAGGGAATATTGGTAACTCTGACATATTTATCAAAAAGCCAAAATAGCAAAGTCTCAATTAAAGCTGGCCAGAAGAACTTCACTGGAACCATTTTCTGTCAGAAAGTGCAGTACCGTTGAAATCAAAATGCTTTAAAATGCGTTGATTTAGCCAAAATTTCATCTCTGAAAAGCAAACCAGTAAAAATGCCAATAATGTTAATGTTAATGTCCCATTGACATTTTCAGAATGAAATGTTTTAATTTTTCATAGTGAAACAACTTTCCTTTTATTTAATAATACAAAAGAAAAAATTAAAGTCAAACAAAGTTCCAGTTTTGTCAAGATGAAACACATCTATCAATCCAAAACAGACTTTTTCAGTTTTTTCCTATAGAGAAGATTTTAGGTTTTGTTCAGATTTGAAATTAAGCCACATTTCAAATACCTTGAAATCTTCCATAAAATAGAATTTCTGTCCTCCACCCAGCTCTTGTCACAACAAACATCATTCATTCTGGCACCTCTTTGTGGGGCTTACCACTTAAATCTTTGTACCTTTTTAAAAAAAATATAAACATACCTCACCCCTTTTCTTGATGGCAGTACTGCACCCTCCGAATAAACTCCTTTTAAAAGTATTTCTGTGGTGAATAGCCGAGCTGCTAATAGATGTCTTGCAACATGACCCGATAGAGATAGTGTAGGGTTACCATTCGTCCGGATTCTGCCGGACATGTCAGGCTTTTTTGAGTTAAAAATAGCGTCCGGGGGGAATTTGTAAATGTCCGGACTTCCCCCCCATGCAGAGCGCGCGCGGCTGACAGGGCAGCCGGCCGGATCATGCCCCTCGCACGGGGCTCTGACAGCCAGAGCCCCTCCTCCACTTCCCCCTCCTCTCCCTTGCAACTTGAGACCACTCCCCTCCTCTCTCCCTCCCTCCCCCTCCCTGCATTCGCAGATCGCTGGCCGGCCGTTCGCATCGGGCCTCTGGCAGTCTGGAGCTCCTCCCCCTGCTCCTGCTCCCCCTCCCCTGCTGCCAAGCGCGCTGCTCTGCAGCTCTCTGTTCTAAGCGGCACGGTAAGGGGGCCAGGGGGTCGGAGAAGGGGCAGGGAGGTTCTGGAGGGGGCAGTCAAGAGACAGGGAGCAGGGTTGGATGGGTTGGGAGTTCAGGGGGGCTGTCTGGGGGTTGGGGGTGTAAGGTTTTGGGCAGTCAGGGTACAGGTAGGGGGTAGGGTCCTAGGGGGGCAGTTAGGGTGGGGGGGTCTCAGGAGGGGGCAGTCAGGGGACAAGGAACAGGGAGGCGTAGGTAGGGGATGGGGTTCTGGAGGGCAGTTAGGAGCAGGGGTCCCAGGAGGGGGCAGTCAGGGGGCAGGGAGCAGAGG
>NW_020664419.1:49178806-49189167 GCF_002925995.2 Terrapene triunguis | reverse complement strand
GGGTGTGGATAAGGGTTGGGGCAGTCAGGGGACAGGTAGGGGGTAGGATCCTAGGGGGCCAGTTAGGATGGGGGGAAGGTCTCAGGAGGGGGCAGTCAGGGGACAAGGAGTGGGGGGGGGGTTGGGGGTTCTGAGGGGGGCGGGAAGTGGGAGGGAGTGGAAGGGGCGGGGCTAGGGCAGGACAGGGGCTTCTCCCGTCCTCTTTTTTGATTGTTGAAATATGGTAACCCTAAGATAGTGCTCATCAGTAGAGGGAGCTAAAATCTAAGGTCTGGTCTACACGGGGGTGGGGATCGATCTAAGTTACGCAACTTCATCTATGTGAATAATGTAGCTGAAGTTGACGTACTTAGATCTACTCACTGCAGTGTCTTCACTGCAGTGAGTCGACTGCTGATGCTCCCCCGTCGACTCCACCTGCGCCTCTAGCTCCGGTGGAGTACCAGAGTCGACAGAAGAGCACTCGGCGATCGATTTATCGCGTCTATCGACCCCCGCTGGATCAATCGCTGCCTGTAGATCCAGCGGGTAATGTAGACAAGCCCTAAGAGTCCTGTGACAGTAAAGTAAGACTATAGGTACGGTGCCTATAGCTTATTGTAGTCTAAAGTTTAGCTGTTTTTAGTCACTAATGTAAACTATATCTCTTCTTCCAGAGGAGGGGGGCAATGAATGTGTATTGAAATAGATATGAATTCAAACGGGTTTTTTTAGATGTTCATGGACATTTTATGACCTGATCCAGAGAAATTAACACTTAAGACCTAGATCCTGAGCTATGCTCTATGCACATCAGGGGGAATGAGGTGCAAAGGTGCCTTAAAACCACTTTTTTTCACCCTATTTACCTTGGATCTGGGTTGTCTAGCTGTCATGCCACTCCCTGGCATAAATTAGAACAGCCTCAGGGCTGCTTATGGTCTCAAAAGGCTATTCTACATTAGGACATAGGGCTGTCCCAGCTACATTCTTTCTGTTAGCTATGCCACCTGCACTGGCAACTTAGGATAGCATGTGACCACTCAATACCATCCAAAGATTACTCTAGTTGGAGGGGAATCCTCAAGTACCCAGCAACACTGCCTTATCACAGGGCAGGTTCTGGCTTTAAAGAGACACCAAGTCACAACTGACTGGCTTCATTATTTGTGGAGGAAGGCCTTGCTTTCTTCTAAAGTTTCAGATATTGGCCACTGCCAGGAGGAGAATATTAGATATGAACTGTCTTTTACAGTATAAAAGCCCTGTGTAAAAATTCTGTCCTATTTGTTTGCAGCTTTTTATTATTTGTTTGTTTATATATTTATTTTCCTTGAAGTATGTCATAATTGGCACAGTAAATTTCAATGCTAGGCAGGGCAAGTAACTGAAAGGGAAAACGTTTTAATTCCTTCTACCTCAGGAGTGTCATTGGATGTCTCTGAAAGGAACCCTGTCCGTTCTTCTTGATCCAGAATTTTGGTGACTGATGTTAGACATAAGACCATGTCTACACTGGAGAAAGTGTCTCCTGTCAAAAAACGCCAACTCATTTTAACTCTTGATATTAAACTCAACTTAGCACCAAGTGCAGAAAAGGACAAGTCCTATTCAAAAGTGCATTGGTTGGTTGTGAATCTCCCCAGAGTTAACCATGACCAACTAACGCTTCTCACTAAAGTCACTGCCTATACCAAGGGCTAAATCATGTTTAATATTGATAGTTAAAATGTGCTAGTCAACACATAGACTCATAGACTCATAGACTTTAAGGTCAGAAGGGACCATTATGGTCATCTAGTCTGACCTCCCGCATGATGCAGGCCACAAAAGCTGACCCACCCACTTTCCCTTATCTCAGCTGTTGAAGTCTCCAGATCGTGATTTAAAGACTTCAAGTCGCAGAGAATCCTCCAGCTTGCGACCCCTGCCCTATGCTGCGGAGGAAGGCGAAAAACCTCCAGGGCCTCTGCCAATCTACCCTGGAGGAAAATTCCTTCCCGACCCCAGATATGGCGATCAGTAGAACCCCGAGCATACAGGCAAGATTCTCCAGCCGGACCCACATTTTACCAGCGATGGCACGTTATTGACTAAAATCACGTTATCCCATCAAACCATTCCCTCCATAAACTTATCTAGCCTAATCTTGAAGCCAGAGAGGTCTTTCGCCCCCACTGTTTCCCTCGGAAGGCTGTTCCAAAATTTCACCCCTCTGACGGTTAGAAATCTTCGTCTAATTTCAAGCCTAAACTTCCCCACGGCCAGTTTCTATCCATTCGTTCTCGTGTCCACATTAGTACTGAGCTGAAATAATTCCTCTCCCTCCCTGGTATTTATCCCTTTGATATATTTAAAGAGAGCAATCATATCCCCCCTCAGCCTTCTTTTGGTTAGGCTAAACAAACCGAGCTCCTCGAGTCTCCTTTCATAGGAAAGGTTTTCCATTCCTCGGATCATCCTAGTGGCCCTTCTCTGTACCCGTTCCAGTTTGAGTTCATCCTTTTTAAACATAGGAGACCAGAACTGCACACAGTACTCCAAATGAGGTCTCACCAGTGCCTTGTATAACGGAAGCAGCACCTCCTTGTCCCTACTAGAAATACCTCGCCTAATGCATCCCAAGATCGCATTAGCTTTTTTCACAGCCACGTCACATTGCCGACTCATAGTCATCCTGCGATCAACCAGGACTCCGAGGTCCTTCTCCTCCTCCGTCACTTCCAACCGATGCATCCCCAGCTTATAACTAAAATTCTTGTTAGTCATCCCTAAATGCATCACCTTACACTTCTCACTATTAAATCTCATCCTATTATTATTACTCCAATTTACAAGGTCATCCAAGTCTCCCTGCAGAATATCCCGATCCTTCTCCGAATTGGCAATACCTCCCAACTTTGTGTCACCCGCAAACTTTATAAGCCCACTCCTACATTCGGTTCCGAGGTCAGTAATAAATAGTTTAAATAAAATCGGACCCAAAACAGAACCTTGAGGAACCCCACTGGTGACTTCCCTCCAACCTGACAGTTCACCTTTCAGTACTACCCGCTGCAGTCTCCCCTTTAACCAGTTCTTTATCCACCTCTGGATTTTCCTATCAATCCCCATCTTTTCCAATTTAACCAATAATTCCTCATGCGGTACAGTATCAAACGCTTTACTAAAATCGAGGCATATTAGATCCACCGCATTTCCTTTATCTAGAAGGTCTGTTACTTTCTCAAAGAAGGAGATCAGGTTGGTTTGGCACGATCTGCCTTTCGTAAACCCATGTTGTAATTTGTCCCAATTGCCATTCACCTCAAGGTCCTTAACTACTTTCTCCTTCAAAAAAACACATTTGGTAACATGATGCATTTTCCCCAAGTAGACAAGCTATGAAAGGAGAGGAAATGGGGAGAAGAGGAGTGTGTCCTATAACAGTTTGTAGAAACTTTAAGAAGAGGTGGGTAAATGGAAACTCTGATTTCACAGCATTCCCTTCGCTTTTTTTTTTTTTTTTTTGGAGTACTCTATATGCCATACGGCATTAAAGGGGAGTAGGCATTTATGAGAGAGCTAAACTTTTATACAATTTTCTGTCATCAAATACTAGAAAAGTTTAATAGAGACTCTATGTTTTGTCTGCATCTCTAAAAGACAGGTTTGAATGAGCCACCTGGCAATTTCAAGCTTTCATTTAGCAGAAAATAAAACTACTGTGCACTGTTTAAATAAAGACATCAGGTGTATGTTTGTGTTAATATTTTTAACATTGAGCTCTAATTACTGGGCCTATAATGAGCAGACTTAAGCTTTCTGTGAGACTCTTTGATTTACTTCATTCTAGAATATAGGTGCTATAAGCAACATTTCTTTTCTTTTCTTTTTGCATTAAGATACAAGGGGCTCATACTAGATTACTGGTCTCTTCTCATTTGCTCCTTATCTGGGAGACATGACAGCTGCGTATTTGTCCAGACACATGTAATTTTGCCAGAGTTAAAATTATACGCATTAAAAATGAACCATTACTTTTAGATTTCTTTTAACTTTTGTGCATATATATAATTAGTAGCCTAGTATAATTCCATTTTAAACCTTTGCCATCTGCATGATTGTTCTCTTGCATTACATCAGGCTACAGGAACAGGTTTAATTAGGTAATTAAGGCTATAGTAAATATTTCCTGTGGAACATTTTAATTTCAAATAAAAATCTAAAATAGAGTATCTAGTGCTGAAGGAGCAGGCTTATTCTAAGCTTTTACTGCCATTTATTCTGGTGTAACTTGGTAAATGTTTCCATATGAAACCCTAAGGAGCAGAACTTATTTATTGGCATGCACCCACCCACTGGAATGGCTCCCTTAAAGGTAACCTGTAAAGGATTTTAAAATTTGAGATTGAGCCCTCTTGCTTTTTTATGAGGTATAAAGAATACCTTGAAGAATACCCATGGTTGGGTGGTTTGTGTCTTACCGAAAAATTGTTTCTTGCCTTAGATATCAGGAATGTCAAGTCTTGTTTTCCTTGGTTTTGCTGGAGTACTGGCTAGATGTCTCATAGGATGTGTATTCTGTGCCTTGACGCCTCAGCTGAAGGAGTGGATTGGTGAATCTTTAATAAAGATGTTTTCCCCATTAGTCACTGTAATGTAATAGGTGTTAACTATTTTGAAAAAAAGGAGCTCACTAACAATCTCTTTCCCCTCTGACAGGTTTCAGAGTGGTAGCCGTGTTAGTCTGTATCATCAAAAACAATGAGAAGTCCTTGTGGCACCTTAGAGACTAACAAATTTATTTGGGCATAAGCTTTCGTGGGCTAGAACCCACGCTTATGCCCAAATAAATTTGTTAGTCTCTAAGGTGCCACAAGGACTCCTCATTATTTTTCCCCTCTGAGGTGCTCAGTGAGTTTCACTTTCTTGACTAGAGCTGTTTGGGGGCGGAGGGGGGGGGGCAGTAAACGCTTCCCCCTCCCCGTGGAAAATTTTGATAAACTAATTTTGTTTTTGTCAAAATTTTCTATGGAAAATGTTGACTTCTTGAAATAACAAAACCTGACAAATTTTCAGCTGAAAATTGAACTTTTCAGTTCTTGGGCATTCCATTTTTCAACAGTTATCAAGATTTTCATCAGAAAGCCAATACTTTTCACAAAATTTTTTGTAGTCGAAAAGCCAATTTTCCATCAAACAGTTTTAATGCAAAATTTTCAACCATCCTTACTCTTGACTATTGTGCTATCAACATAACCTCACTATTTCTGCGATCATCATAGAGTCCTCCAGGGCAGGCAAAAATCTGAATTTCTAATGTGAAAAAAGCCTACTATGAATAATTTAAAAGGACAATCTTTCTTTTCTTTTGAAGTACATCTTTAAAAAAATCTGTCATATCGCTGGAGTACCATTTTTTTTTGTACTCAGACACAACTCTACACTCATAGCACTTCATCTTCAAATAACTTTATAAACATTAATGAATCCTCACACTGCCCCTGTAAAGTAGGGTAAAGAGTATTCCCATTTTATAGTTGAGGAAACTGAGACAGACAGGCAAAGTGACTTGGCAAAGGCCACAGAGGGTTTCAATGTCACAGGCAGGATTAGAGTTTAGGAATTCCATTCTGGGTCTTATGGTTGGAACACGCCTCTCTGACTCTTATTAGATATGGGCATAGTTGGGATGTTTTTGTGGAAGCTTGATGGAGAGGGACGGCAGGGAAGCAGTCTTGCATGACAACTTGATCCCTCTGGAGTCGATGGTGTGTGCTGTAGAAGGGACACAGAGAGCAAAACTGATACCAAAGTATTTAATATATCTTATTCCCCTATTAGGAGAAAGTCTGGTCATGGATGTGTACAGGCACTCAAGTTTTCTGATGACAGCAAACATTGTAACAGAAACAAAACAACTCCACATATTGATGACCAGAATAATAAAAGAATCCTCTCTTAGGTTGTTCTGTCCCAGATCTGGGAGTGAGAGAGCTTAATTGGTGAGCATTTTGGTTTTTGGTACAGCTTTTTAAGACAGAGGTTCTGAGTATTGACTTTCAGTCTAACAAGGTGATAATGAGGATTTTTCAGTAAGTGTAGTGTCTGGGTGGGAGACCAGAAGTATGGAAAACCAAGCATCTACAAAAACTGAACAGCCATTCATGTTAGCTGAGCTACTGCTTTGAGGACACTCCCTTTAGAAAAGGAGACTTGATTATCTTTTATCAAGCCTCTTCATGCAAAGTGATATGTGACTAACTCACACGGGTTAACAGACATTTAGGGCCTAATCCTGCAAATCTTTATCTGCCTTATGGGTTGTCTACATTTGAAAGTTATTTTAGATTAACTTGACTTTTTGGGGGATAAACTGCCTTAAGTCTGCACAAGCTTTTAAAAAATGATTTGGCATCTCATTCTGCATTAATCAATCCACTTTGGAAGTGGAGTAACTCAAATTTGGAATGAGTTACTCTGCAATAAAAGGTAGGTGTGGACACATCCTCATTTCAGGTTAACTATTCCTTTCACTGCTATCCCACATGGCATTGCTACACACCTAGGTTGGCCTGTCTGTCTGTCTGGGTGGGTGCCCTCTATTGCTTTGGGTCATATTGACTAGATATTACCTCCCAGTTTAAATGCTGGCATGCAGCCATGTGTGCTTCTTTGTGATGCCCCCAGCGGTAAATTCACACACTTGCAGCAACATACAGATTATAGCAGCCATTCCTTATGTTTCCACATGGTCCTGTGATGAGGTCCTGGACTTCCTTTGCTCAACGTCCCCTAAACAGCACTGACTGTTAGTCTAAGGCAGTGGTTCTCAACCAGTGGTATGCATGGTCTTCCAGGGGGTACATCAACTTGTCTAGATATTTGCCTAGTTTTACAACAGGCTAGATAAAAAACACTAGTGAAGTCAGTACAAACTAAAATGTCATACAGACAATTACTTGTTTATACTTCTCTATATACTATACACTGAAATGTAAGTACAATATTTATATTCCAGTTGATTTATTTTATAATTATATGGTAAAAATGAAAATGTAAACAATTTTTCAGTAATAGTGTGCTGTGACACTTTTGTATTTTTATGTCTGATTTTGTAAGCAAGTAGTTTTTAAGTGAGGTGAAAGTTGGTGTATGCAAGACAGATCAGTCTCCTGAAAGGAGTACAGTACTAGTCTAAGGTGATAGGCTGCTATGAGGAGCTAACCTCCCAATCCCACCCACCAAGTAATCAGTCCACTCCTGACACCTAACTCTCACCCAGCACTGCCAGTGCCTACTCCCAGCCAGTTCCACTGGCATCTTCCCACTGGCGCCGTTAGACACATTAATGGATATCCATGGTTTACTTTCTACTGAACAGGCTATATTTCACTAGTTCTAGAGACAAACAGCACCAGTCTCCTAGCAAAGGGTTGGCTGAGATCAGCAACTCTATTAAGAACAGCTGGCCGAACAGAAACTAGGAAAGGCTGAGGTAAAAGCAGTAAGGAGAGAAGGAAGCACTTCAAAGAACTTGCCACCTCTGTAAGATCACACCCACTGGGAGCATCTGCCCTCAGATCCTTCCTAGACCATAGCTTCAGTGGGCAGCTGTGTCCCTCACTGTTTCTGGGTACCCCAATAACTATGGCTGTGAAAAATGGTCTTTTTTAAAATTTACAGCTGGCAGGAAGACTGTCCCACATCCCATTAAACGTGGACTCAGCCATGGGAACCCATGCATTTGTGGCCTCCACCAGGGTTATTGCAGTTCTCTCTATCTTAGAATTGTGTCTGCTGACTCTAGAGCTACAGCTGGTAAGGAACATAGCAGCTCGTCTGTTCAGCAGCACAGGTTGCCAAGAGTTCATTGTCCCATTCTGTTCACTGACTCCACTTTGAATCACACTCTAGGTTTCAGTCCCCCTCTAAGCCCTTTAGAGGACTAGCCCAGGTTACTTGGGGCAGCCCCTCCTCCTATGCGTGGTCACAACCCATCAGGACAGTCACATTCCATAGGAAGGATAGAACAGTCAACATCCAGTGAAACTTTTATGTGCAGGAGAGTGACTGGACCATATACCTGAAACATACTGTCCCAGAATAGATCAGAATGACTATGAACTTCCATGACTTCAAAGCAAAATGAAAACTCCATATCTTTAACTTCCCATCATAACACTGCTAAAGACCCCAAAGCATTGTCCCTGGGAAAAGAGGTCTTACATGTACACAGTCATTTTTAGGTGCTTAGATAAGCAGGTGATGGACAGTATATAGAACCCTAGAAGAATGCATAATAACCCAAAATAAAGAAGTTTGAGGAGACGGGAGCTGCTCTGGGTCAGTAATATGTCACTTTCTTAAAATTAGAAATCTAGTACATTAACTTCTGACTGTAATGAAATAATATTTCTGACTTGGTTCATAATTACCTAAAATGCTTTCTCAAAATATTTGGTTAATTAAATAGTCAGTCTTGTTTGTTAAAATATAGTACTTTACTTTTTTTTTTTTTTTTTAAGGCATAGTAGCAAGTATCTATAAGGAGAAATGTAGGCTAAGTTGACTAGTGCAAAATCTTAGTTTGGATAAATTCTTGATTTTTTTCTAGTGAAACACATTATGGTTAAAATGCAATGCTTGATGGTGTCAGGGAAAAACATCTAGATAAGAATTGCTGAGATCTTATCTAAGCTTTTAAAAGTCTGACAACATGACATTATCAAGTTTCAGTTTATGTATGGGATGTGGGAGTGGCATTAGATTAGTTCTTCCACATGAGCTAAAATCACACATGTATCTTATCCCAGGCACCTAGTTTTATGGAGGGTCAACAATGTTGGAAGGTCACTATACTAGATATGATGATGAAGAGCCCTATATAGGACTCTTTCTAGAATTCACATTTGAACTAACACTCATTGCTCTGGAACGTACGTAGTATTTATTGGTAAAGTAGCTAAGCCTAAAATATTTATAGTAACACAAAGCTTGTTTTTTTCTTCAGGAGCCCACTAAAAATTATTAGATCCCTTAGGATCAAGTTTATGTAACATATCCACTTAGAAATAACACTTTGCTAATTCCTTGCTTAAAAAATAATTCTAATTGCTAATGGAAGGGGGGGGGGGAACTTGTCCAACCATTATAGCAGTAAAACCCTGCTTGGCACAGTCTTAATACTTCCTATGGCAGAGTGCCACATTGGATGATGGAGAAAGTAGAGCTAATGTGGCCAAGGCACAAACACAACATGAGTTACATGACTTCAGTCTTGTAAAAGAAAGTCTTTTTTCTATTTGCAGAGTATACGTTACACTTGGAACAACATACATTTACAGTGCACAGAGGTTTCTCATGTATACAGATTGCCTTTGATTTTTATGAACCAGTAATTTGTTTTGAGTGGACTAAAGACATTGGCCAAATTTTTCAAAAGTGGATGTCAGGTCTAGTCTACACACTTTTTTGCTGGTATAACTGTCAGGGACGTGACTTTCTTAATGGATATAGTTATACTGGTACAATCCGAGAGTGGACACAGTTATATTTCTATAAAGGTGCCTTATACTGCTATGGCTTATTCTACTTCCCATAGTGAATAACTATACCAATATAAGCACCTTTATACCAATATAGCTGCATCTGAACCACTTTGACTATACCGTTATTGTTAAAGGGGTACAGTGTAGTGTAGATGGGCTCAGGTGACTGAATAAGTGGCCTGATTTTCAAAAGTACTTTAAAAGTCCTGCTTTGAAAACCATGTATTAGTTGGACTCCTGTGCTTCGTGATAGATGAGCAGTAGCTCTGAAAGCTAGGAGACCAAAATATTTCTCAGTACTTAGTGGAAACTTGCTCATTGTCCACTGGAAAACATTTATTATGAATTCCAGTAACAACTAGAGTCCTACACATAGTAAGAGTCCCTGCCCAAGAGATCTTACAAACGAAATAGGCAAGACAGCGAGTGTGTGGGAGAAAGGAAGATTGTCTCCATTTTGCAGACTGAGTGGCCTACAATCAGTAGGAATTCTGTGGTAGTGCTGGGAATTGAACCCAGATCCCCTGAGTTCCAATCCAATGATTTAACCAAAATACCATCTTTTCTCAATAGGAGTGATAGGGAGTGAGAAGAGTGCCATTTTTTAGAGGTTACCAATGAACTTATTTAAAATGTCTCCCTCTTGCCTCTTACTAATCCTGTTGTTTCTTCTGCTTTCCTGTGGAAAATGGGTGACTTAGTTTAACTGTTGGGAATTTTCATCACCCTAGAATAAAAGAGAGGAGAGGGAAGGTACTAATGATCTACAGATAATCTGAGGTGATGTTAAGAACTCAGGGAGCTATTATATATATTTTACCTAGTTTGAAGAATAAATTGAGAGGTAGT